>NC_046228.1:23554220-23862262 GCF_009819885.2 Catharus ustulatus | reverse complement strand
AGAACTGACTCCTGAAACACTACTGCCTTGAAAAGGCACACAAAAATTTCTCCAGAGCAGACCTATCAAAGGGGGTAATGGTTATCACACCAGTTACAAGTGGAGCAGAGCTTGTGCTGTGGAGAAGACCAGAGCCTCAGTGGAGCTGAGTGCCACGCCACACCAAATGTGATGGGACCAGTCCTAGATCCAAGTCTGTACAAGCAAAGGGAAAGATTTATCCTAGGCTGGTTCTAACTTCTATCTGCATGAGATTTCTCAAGTCTAAGAGCCAGCTAAGCAGTGAAACATGACAAAATGCCTAATTCCAAAGCTAGCATTGCTAACCCACCAGCAGAGCACTAGTGAAAACAATCTGCTACAGTTGGCTATGTATTCATCCTAATATTTGGAAGACAGCATGCAGGGGGACTTCAACAGGAATAAGCCCTTTCTGTTCTTTGCCTGTATTTCATCCCCTGCCTCAACTATTACAGATCTAATTTCTCCTGGTAACACAGCTTCAAAACATGACTACAATAAGGCAGTGTTTTCCTTAAACTAAAATTAATTTTAAAAAACAATTTTCTGTATATAAAGTCTAGATAGATTTATTTTTCTATTGAAAATTAAAGTTTACTTTTGGCAGATGATGAGGGAGAAATGGGTTAGTGGAAAGCAAAGACATGTTCTACCCTTGACTTCTTTTGTCCGGTCATCTTTCCTCCATTTGCCAGAAATTACAAAGCAATTGAGTTCAAAGGCACCACACATTGTGAGTCAGACTGGATTTCCAGCGTGTTTATGTTGGATGTATTTGCATGATGGTTGCAGTGAGTGCTGTGGCCCCACAGCACAAACAAACATGCCTGCACTTCCCGCAGCAGCCTCCCAGCACCTGACGGAACAGGAATTCCTCACTGGGCGCGACTCCCTAACACCCTGCACGTTGGGAAGAAAGCACCTTCATATTGGCATAACAGATTCCTCATTAGTGCTTTTTTCTTGTTAGAATATGAGACCTGGGCCAGATTCTGGCTCATTGTGTGTACTCTGAGCCGTCTCAGGCGGCAGGGCATGGAGCTGCTCAGGGGGGCCATGGAGCTGCTGAGCTCCTGCCCCCATTCCTGCCCTATCTGTGCAGGACAGGCTGATGGAGCTGAGGAGTTCATACCCCCATTCCTGCCTCGGGACAGGCTGATGGAGCTGCTGAGCTCCTGCCCCCATTCCTGCCCTATCTGTGCAGGACAGGCTGATGGAGCTGCAGAGTTCCTGCCCCCATCCCTGCCTGCAGGCTGCTCCTGGCACAGCCTTGGCTCCGGGATCAGCAAGGGCCTGGGATAGCGGCGTGGCAGCGGGCTGTGCCAGCGTGTGATTAAGCCAGACTAACAAGGAGCCTCGCCCTGCTCCCCACCCTGGCATGTACCTCTGAGCCAAACCTTGCTCTTCTCTAACCTCACAGTGAACCTGCTTAGAGCACTACACTGGCAGAAAACTCACCCTACCAAATGAACCAACAAAAACCTGACAAGATTTCTGCCAGATTTCCTCCCTCCACCACTTGAGCCAAGTGCTGGTGCTGCAGCAGCCAGCCAAGGGGCAAGGAATGCAATGTACTAACCATTAGCTGAGTCCCATTCTGATAGCACCCATCATTGAACCATCTTGGCTAACATGTCTAGTTATATCCTGATGAGACACAGACACCCTTCATTCTGCTGTAGGCCTTAACAAGGGCACAGACAAACATAACCTTGAAAAAGCTGCCGTGACAAGACTTGAACATTTAGAGGACAAATCTAGCAGATAAGCTCTGCTCTCCCTTTCTAAGCAGGAGGGAAACCAAATTTCTTTTGAATAACTAAGAGGGGTACAAATAGAGAAGGCACTCATACATAACAACAGATGCTATGGCAAGACCATTTTAAAAAGCTTTCAAATTTTGAATTTTTACAGTTGTATTTGTGCCCCAAGGATGATTGAGAGAAACAAGAGAAAATACAGATGCAAAGAAAGCAATAATCAGAAGTGCCACCCCAGGGAAGGCCAGGGAGGAAGGGCTCTGTAGCATGAAAGCAGCTGAGGAAGTGAACATGGAAGCTGAGAGCAAAAGAGCACCCATTTGGGGCACAAGACACTGCCTTTAGTTTTGGCTGATGAACAGACACACATGGGAGAGACACACATGGTGTACACACAGAATGCTTCCCTTCTCCATTTAAAGAGTTCACTCTGGGCTAATTGCTTGAGCCTGAAATGGCACTGCTGGTGTCTGGGAAACTGTTTGTATTTGTTACAAGCCTTCTGTTCCCCAGACTGTACCAGCACAGACTCCACAGGCAGGATCAGACCTTTCTGGAAGGGGATGTCATGCTGCAGTGCTGGGCAATCAATGTTATTGCCTCCTCTGCTTGTCACCCAAGGAATGCTAAGGCTCTTATTTCAATTATTTTTCGTGCAAGCAGCTTGTGCTAAACAGCTGCCATTATTTCAAATGGAAAATGTGGTTGGTAGAACAGGTTAGCAACTCGTGTTGGCCTGTTTCTAACTGGCATCATGTTATCACATGCTAGTGCCTGCAAATGTGGATGCAAAGGTACCTTATGCCAAAACACGGTATTAATGTTCGAATTCCTGCATGGTAGCAGTACTTAAAAAAAAAAAAAAAAAAAAAAAAAAAAGAAGAAGAAGAAGAAGAAAAAGCTTCTCTTTCTCTTCAATCCTCCACTGCTAGGGTTTTTCTTTTCTACCATGACAATTTTTGTGTGTGAACTATAGTAGCTTTTTGTATTGAAAACTGGCCACTCCCTAGCTGAGGAGTTCACTGCTGTTTGCATCCTGAAGAGACATTAGGAGAAAAACTCAGCAACAGCAAATCAGTTGCTTCACTGAAGAAAAACAAGCCGTGGTGATTTATGATAGCTAACAGTCAAGATTCATCCTGCTTGAAGACACAGCTTGTTCCAATAAGGAACCTCCCTCAGCTTAGAGGGGAGGGATGAAGCAGCACTTAACCAGGTCAAAGGGCAGGTGGGGAACCACAGATATTTCCAAATGTACTGAGAAAAAAAGCTCCACCACCGGACTTGAAAGATGTACTATAAAGAAATCTCTGATTATACCAGTACACTAGTCCTATACATTTTCCAGGAGAAGACTCACACAGGCCAGGGAACATTTGATTACTTCATGGTGGGAGTGCAAAAAAACATGCCCAGGAGAAACACCAAAAGCATAGCTTCTCAGATAGCAAAATTTCTTCTGGAGTTCCCTGGTACTGGTGGAGCAAGCAGTGCAGGGTGAGTGACTGCAGATTTCTACTTTACTGAAGAGGTGCAGTGCTTTTTCCCCAGCAGGAGGAAGGGAATAGGTGGAATCATCAGCTGTCTGCTACCCCTTCCCTTTGGAAGTCACACCTTGTTATCAGCTCCATCTCCCCCTTCCCAAAATGCACATGCTGAAGTTTGTACAGATGCCATGTGGTTCATTGTATAAGACCTTGGGGGAAAACAATACACTCACTTCTGTTGTTCAACTGGTATTAACTCTGTGTGCTACTTGCATTCCAAGAATCCTTTGGATCAGTGATGCCATGACTGCAAATATCAGTAGAACTGCAACAGACTATCATTCTTTTCTGCATTTGAATTTCATCTTGGAGTGGTTGGTGCGACTCTTCCCAGCAGGACACAGCTAGTTCCCATTGTTTTACCCAATACAGTTTTACTGGTATTTCTAAGAGTTTCAGGACAGCAAAAATTTGTTTGTTTTTATTTCATCCCCCTCTTATGAATGCAGTCATAGGTTTAAATGTGCTATGGCTCACAGTTGACAGCTGTGTAGGTTTCTTTTTCAGTATTCTAAAAATTACAGTTTGCCTTTCACAATTCCTACTACATACCACTCCTACTGCTCAGTTGTTAGGAAGCAAAGCACATCAAAAAAAAAAAAAAGAAAAGAGAATTAGAGGGTGTCAATTCAGTTTAAGACAGAAAAAGCCACTGAAAAGCCACGTCACTTAAATCTGATTCAAAAAAGATCACATTGATACCTGTATTGTTACACGTGGAAGGACTTTGTAAACCTACACCTTAAGTCAATATTTCCCTGCCATGCTTGTAGGGAAATACATGACACACTGTCAGGAAGTCATGGTAAATGTATCTTTTTGAAAAGTTACAAAAAAACAACAAAAACCAAACAAACAATCCCCCCCCCTCCCCAAAACCCCAAAAAAACACCAAACCAAAAAACGCAGCCTAAGAATTTTGCATTTCCCCCCACATTCTAGGAATGTTTTGTTTTATTTGGCAGTTACTTAGCAATTATTCAAGTTTGACATTATGAAAATTAATGTTATTCCATAGTATAAATTATCTTCAGAGGTCAGGTGGGAAAAGAGTATATAATCATGTCTTTGAAATACACAGTTTATCATTCAAAATTAGAACAAAACCCTAACAATTAAAAAAATGAGAGAGTTCTCAGAGTAACAATTTTGCCTCCTGACAGATAATTTGCTTTTAAGACCTCTGCACTTTTTGCTTTATGAATGATCTGCTGAATGGCCTTGCACAAGTCACTTATCCTCTTTATGCCTCGGAGCAGATATGGCTGAGAGAGATACACACTGGCCATAACCATGTGTCATCGTGCCAGGGCAATGCAGTGTGTCAACCTAAGTGTTATCTTATCCTACCTACATGGGGTGCATCCATGCAGATTTTGCTTACCTAGACAAGTGTCCCATTTGCAATTTCTAGTAAATGGGGTAAGGAACATAGATTGCGACTGCTCAAAGTTTAGAGAAATAACTCCTCCCTCCCTTGCCCCAAACAACAACAGTCATTTTTCCCTCTGTCTCTTGTGACTGCAGTTCTTGGAAGCAGAGCTGCATACATGATGCAGCTAAAGGCAATGGGTAGCTGTTTTCAAATATCTGAGGTACTGCTTTCAGCTGCATAAGATGTTGTGGTCTCCTGTTCCATGACAGCAAGAAAATTCAATACCTGTTTTTATGCAATAGCAGAGAGGTGTGATTGAAATGGCAAGACACTCTAAAAAGAACAGCCGCATTCAAGGAGGGCAGGGGGCACAAGTGTGTGGGCAGCAGCCCTGGGGATAGGTGCCTGGGTGGCAGGACCCTATAAATAACATTTTGAGGTGCATTATTGTTAGCTGCCTCTGAGGTTGTCAAGTTGCTACACCTCTGATTGCTGCAGCCAAAATGCACCCTGCAGTTATGACATTTCCCTTCTGAGGAACCTGCAGGTTTAGAGCAGTTTCCTTGCTTGGGTGAAGACCTTTCCTGCTAACTACAGATCTATATGTTTGTTATCAATGGTGCCGCCCTGGAAGCACTTAATCTATTAACAGCCGTATGTTTGAGGATATTACTGCACACAAAGGCAAAGTCAGAAAGATTATATTAAGCACACATTAGGGTACCTGACATTAACTACAGCATGTTTACAATGTATATCTTCCCACAGCTTGTCTGCTTTAAATGCCTCTGCTGAAGTGGCAGGTTTCTATTCCACAGTTACCTGAAAGATATGTGAGCAGGAGGAAACTCTTGAAGCTGCAGCTCTGTGCTAGCCATATGTTACTTGCAGATGCAGAAGACTTACCTATTAAAATTCAGAGCAGCTGTGTTCAATGATAAAATGATAACTAGTATCAGCGCTTTCTCCAGGGAGCTGAGCCACCATCGTCTGTGTAAGGGAAAAACACTGAACTGTTTCCAGTGAATTGGATGGAAAGTCATACACAGCCAAAGGAAGGACACAGAATACCAGGAACTAGTTTTGTTTGCAGCATATATTCAGGTCAGCTCATGAGGTGAGGGATCCTTAAAGGACCTGCACACTCCACAAAATCAGACTTATTCTGGTATTTCCTTGTATATTCCTTCACTCTGTGTGCATGGAAAGCTCCCTTTTAAAGTTGCCATTCCTGCTAGAAGCACTTTTTATAATCTTATCCTTCTAGGTTCAGCCTCAGCTCAGCACCCACTATTTAACTGGCAGCTGATCCTCAGTAGCTGTGTGAGCAGCCAACAAAGGTCTTCCCACTTTTTATCTGCTGCTCTTTATTACAACTGGAGCTGAAAAATGAGATGACACATCAAAAGGATTTGGTCTGGATTTCCAGTTTCACAGTATTCAGGCTTTTGTTGATTCCCTTATTTTGGATTCAGACCACTTTAAAAGTCAGTCACCAATAGCTCATTTTACCTCCAGATATCAAGTTCCCTCACACAAACTCACACTATGTCTGCCTACACAGTCCTCAGCCATTTAACTCTGAATTGCTTCTCACATGCTGCCCCCCACCCTGATGACAGCTCCCTGGTAGCATTTGACAGTGATGTCCAGTATTCACCCTTACTTTACTCTCACAATTGCCCTTTCCACCGTGGCAACAAGAGGGTGTTGCATGGGCCAGCTGACCCTTTTGTGCTGAGCTGCATGCCCTCCACACTCCTCATCCATCTTCTCTTGAGTGATGTTGTTTTCATTAAGGATTCAAATCCATTAGTGGAGCTAGGCTAGAGACATAATGCATCTTCAGTGTTTCTTTTTGTGAATACTTATTTTTATCTTGTCTCTTGTAATTCTTGAATTTACTTTAATTAAGCCCTGAAACAAAATCACTCAGCTTTACACAGTAAGTGTGACTGTGTTCTCAAGATGAGAGTAAAGTACAGCCACTAAAGCTACAAGCATACACCTCAGTGAGCACAAGTGTCAGCCTCCTGCCAGTGTGGCATTGGCTGTCAGGGTTGGAGTAAGCAACAAACTCCTTTTTTCATGGCACTGCACGCTGGTGCACTCTCTCCTCCAAGAATTCTGGTGATTTTCTTATTTCTGCCCCTTTTTGAGCAGTGAGTCCAGAGAAGAGTGGCAAGAAGACAGAATGAGACCTCAGACTTCCTCCCTGCTTTGGGCACAGCAGTCTACACTGTCCCAGTTCACAGAACACCTCAATTTAGTTTTCTTCAAGATCTGTGCTTATCTGCTGGGGGAGATCTCTCCTCTTGCTCCTCACTGTGAGCTCCAGATCCAATGATGCCCTCAATCAGTGCGTGGGATCATTGAGTCATGATCAACATGATTTTGATCAGTGCTTAATCAACTGAAAATCTAAAATCTTGGAAATGAAAGATTTCCTCCACATGCTGTGCTTGTGCATAAATGTGAAAGGCTTCAAGAAACACAGTTAGGGATGGATGGCTGCAGTACAGACAAAAGTCTGTTCCCACAGATATATTATATATGCAGGGCTGTTGCTTTTTAAAATTCTCTTCTCATGTCAGAATAGGAGACTTACAAGCCTTTTTTCATTTAAATATGTGTTGTTGCTACCAGATTTCTAAATTATAACCTAGACCTTTGCCTACTGATCAAAATGTGAAGGTGACACACCATCCTCTGCATCTCTTTATAGAATGACAGTTTCATTCACTAGTTTTAGCTGAAAGCTGGTGTGGTCAGGAACATTGCTTCACTGGTCACTCAGTTCCTACCAGTAACTTAGAAGTAATTTGTGACTGGGAATAATGACAGTTTTTTTCCATCATGGATTCTGTGGAATTGCAGCATGCCAATGGTCAGCAAATCACAGCCATCACAAATAGGTGCATGCCAGAAACTCTGCCAGAGCCCCAGTGCTATCACAACCACAAGCTCTTAGCAATTCTTACACTCGAAGGCCATTCAAGCATCCTAGGCCAGTTTTGTGCTATAATTTACTAATGTTTTGTGGCTGTAATTATTAAGGTCAACAACCTTCCCTTCATATAAATATAGGCCCTTAAGTTGTTGTCCACTCCTACTACCCTTACTTTTCTCAAGACCTAAGTATCAATTACACTTCTTTATTTTTAACCTGGAGACATCCCTAGTTCTTGTAACTGCTCTCTACAATTTGTTCTGTCCCCTCAGAAGTTTCCAACCTACATATTATTTCACTTAACTCCTACCCCTCCTTGTAAATCAAGAACATTTTCAGAAGCCTTTCTTCCATGGTATTGTGCCAACACACAACCTGCGAATTCTATGTTTTTTTTGGTTTTCACAGCAAGTTTTATCACTTCACTATGCCCTTACCAAACAAATTAGCAGTGTAAGAAAATCTTCATTTGTGCCTTCTGAGACAGGGTTCAGTACTGCTGTCTGTACAAAGAGTCACTGTCTGTAAAGAAAAGCCATAAAAGAACAAGACAGAAGGAACCAACATGTGCATTTAAAACCAGAGGAGCAATGAAAAGGTCAATGGAGTTAGACAAGACTATCAGTACAGAATCTGACCAATTTTTATATTCAGCATTTGTTTCATACATTCTTAAAAAAGTTATTAATTTCTAATCAGCTGAGAAAACACCACTAGCTGTTAAATAGCATGTTCACAAGGTCTTTGCCTTGCAAGCTTAATAATGTTTCCTCCTCCTTGCAACACTGAAATATGAAACCTGAGAAACTACAGATTTTTATATGCTACTGAATCACTTCAGAGGCAGAAGCAAATGCATCTCCCCTCTGAAAAAAAAGCTGAAAATAACTAGAAGAAACTGTACAAAATTTAAAACTAACATCTGCAAGAGCAGGCCATTTTTATTATGCTAAATGTGTGGGAACTGTTGGTTTTGGTTTTATTGTTGTCATCATTTTTTAAAGTAGGTTCCATGTAGGAGAATTTCTATTTCATTTTGAGGCATAGCTAATCCAAAAGTTAAACTTAGAGGGCAGAGCACACCAGGGAAGATGGAACAGTAGCCTTGCTAAGACCAGAGTTACGCAGAAGGAAGATGAGAAGATGGAGAAATGAGAAACTCACTGATGATTTCCATTCGCTCTCTCTTTCTCAGGGATAATCATAGAAGATAGTGGTGGAGATGGATTCATTTTAAAAATCATAAATGTAAGGTGCAATGAGGCAGCAACCCACAGTTGCAGTACATAATAACACAAAACAAGGAAAACATAAGTGCAATATCAATTCCTATGCAACCAGTGAAGATGGAAAATATTAAAACCATAAATAAGACAAAGAGTAGAACACGGATTACTAAATCATTAACGTGCAATAAAACTAGTTTTTCATATCAGTTAAAATGAAAGTTGAATTTCTCCAATTGCCATTCTGATGTTGTGTGTAAATTGATTAGCAGTAGCAATTGCTGTTTTGAAAAAACTACCAGCTCTCCCCTTTACCCCAAAAGACAAAAACAAACCAAAAAATCCAAACAAGCAAATCTCAACAAAAAAACCCAGAAACAAAAAAACCCAAAGGTCACCCAACATTCCATAAAAACTGTTTTTGTCTGTTCCCATAAAATAGTCAAGTTTTATGGTTAGAAACACAGCCCTTACTTTTGAATTATGATATTTTCTCTTTCATAAAGTGCATAGAAGACACTTGAAGTCTTGGGAAGGAGAGAAAAAGAACAAATCAACTATTGTTTGTTTCAGAAAGCTTTGGATGCAGTCAAAAGATCTTGCAGTTCAGACACAGAAGAGTTTAGAGGTGAATGTTTTATTTGCTCCTGGAGATAGTCTGGCTTGTTTAGGAGCAGAAATTTATTACTGGCAGAGAGGATGCAGCTGATTTCTGGTATTGCTGGGCAGTGGAAGGGTCACAAGCAAATAAAAGATTTCAGGTCTGCCATATCTCAGGTGAGTTAACACTAACCTGAGCATGTGGAATTTCAAGTTTTGAAGAAGATCAAGAGCCTTGTGGTCTCCCCTAACCCTGCATCTCTGCTTCCCTGCTTGTGGGCAATAGTGAAACAATGCTTCATTATCACCTAGGGTAAGGAGCAGAGGCTGAGGCTCAGCTACAGAGCAGCAAGGGAGACCTATTTTATAAAACTGGGAAGCCACACACAGTGAGCACAGGATGTAGCATGAATGACTTTGTTTTCCTTTTAAGAAGGAGATAAATTCTTTCATAAAGAGCATTTGCTTCAGGCAGCAGTAACAAACTCCCAGGCCTTGATGCATCACTGACACTGTCCTTACCCCCTAAAACAATGGGCCACACTCCAGAGCCTCTGAGGAAGGCAGAACACATTTGGAGAAAGGCACAAGGGCCTTAAGCCCTGTGACAGAGCCTGTACACACAGCAGTAGGCTCTAAGGCTGCTGACAAGCGTCCAGGCAGCACAGACTGCTCTGCCCCTAAATAGATCTAAGTTACAAGTCTGATGTTTTACAATTTCCAGCCTGCAAAAACATTTGTTGCTACCTCTGTATCTCCATGAGGAAGTAAATGGATACCAATATAATTGAAATCCAAAGTCACGTTGGACTAACATTAATGTTAGTCTTGTATGCAACACCAAAGTGCTTGTACATTACAGTTTGCACAAGTCAAATCCATCTTGCATCACAGCAGAGCTGTTGGAGCTGGTGGGCACAGATGCCAAATTCACACAAGCACCAAAGCACACAGTTGCAGCAGGACTGTCCCATGAACACTGCAGGCAATATTTGCAAACCATGAGGCTAATGGCAAGTTTATCAGCAACAGGAAAGAGCTTTTTGTCTGCGTGCTAAGGCTTATGATCAGCAGAAGATACAGTAGCAGTGATGAACACCTTATTCTGTGGGTTCTGGACCTTCTTTTGCACCATCAACCCTTATGGCTCAAAGTCTGGACAGCTGTACCCTCCTGGTGTCCACTCTTGCAGACATATCCCAAAGAGGTGACCCAAGATTAGCTCCCCATCAGGGTTAGTACCATATGACTCAGTAATCAGATCAGCACTTTTATTAATATCTATATTTCAACTCATAACATTATTATTGAAAGTATGAGATCATCAATAAAATGAGAGAGATTTAATTTATTTTTTCACTAAGATTTTAGCCAGTGTTATCTAAATCCATGGTCAACATGCTTTTTTTTGCTCACCTGCAGTATCACTGATTTCACATTTACTACACTGCTACAGCACATTGTGCTTCTACTGGTGTCTGTAACATTGAAAAAGTATGCAACAAGAATCTACACATCCAACCTTTGCCTCTAGAAGAAAAAGCTTGCATATACCCCCACTGAAGTGCATCCACCTCACAGAGGGCAAACAGCAACAGCTCAACAACTGTTCACGGCTAAGCAACAGTTCAAGATGAGATTTGTAGAAACCTTGACTCTCTGCCACCTCCCAGTTTACTCAGTTTGATTTCTCTCATGTTTCAAATAAAAAAAGACAAATGAAAACATAAAGTATTCCACAATAAGTTTTACAGCAAAATATATCACTGGGAACCAAATAAAACAACAACCAATACAAACAGTTTGGTACGACAGATAGAAATCAGATTACTTACAGTCCTAGCAGCCTTCCACCATCTTCTACAAAGAGTGGTTCCCAATTAGAGCTATATATTTATATATTTCGGTAAACTTTGTTTTTTGTGTTAAAAATGAGCACCAAAAAAAAACCCCCAAAAAACCAACCAACAACCAAAAAAAAACCAAAAAACAAACAAACAAAAAAAAAAAAAAGAAGGGAGAAGGCAGAGAAATCTGTTTAGAATTAACCCCTAGCTTTGAGGCTGTGGTTAGAAAAGTATTCCAACTCCCTGCCTCACACTACTGGTCCCTGAAGAGCAAATGAACTGTGTCATCTTTCTCACATGCAGGGCAAATTCACAACATCTGGCTAAGCAAAAAGATATTATCCCACCAGAACCTCATCATGCAAAGCAAAGATCATGCAATTAAGCCAATCTGTTTTACCTCACTACAGCTGTAGCTCAGCCCCACTGTTATAACCCTTTCTTGTTTGTATTCTTTGTGGGGCTCTTTTTATAGAATATAAATATTAGTTTTATAGTCAATGAGTACAGCTATTTTTGAGAAGGGATTGGATCAGTTTTGGAGAGTAAGAGAAATGCAAAACAAGCACAGAGGTTGAAAAATTGAAATTACATATCAAAGCATACCTTAGAAGGGCATCCTCAACGTTGCAAAGCCAAGTACTTTAAAAGCTACAAAATAATAAAATTAAATTTGTTTATGCAACTTTTTTTGGGGTCCTCTTGTGGATGTATGGTATAATAAAATCCTAAAAAGTGATCACATACAATCAATTCTCAATTCTTCTGAACTCTCTCCCTTTCATTGCATGAAACAGACAACGTTCACTTAACAAGAAGCTATTCAATCTTCTGTGAGTTTCTTTGTCAGTTTTTAATTTTTTAATTATTTTACTCAATATTTGGCCCATGCCTTACACCCAGTACAACAGTATAATTGTGTTGTAAGGACAGAAGTATTAATTTCTTTTATGGTCTATTTTATGCTGTGCGTTGCACTGGCATCCAGCTGTCCCACTGGCAAAGATGTTTTTAACGTGTCCCTGGTATGAGAATGGAATGAGCCAGACTGCAAAAGTAGGTCAAAAATTGGTAAAGTAAAAAACACCCTATACTTTTTGGTGTCTGGTTCAAGATGTGTACATACCCTTTTTTTTTTTTTTAATTCTCTTTTCTTAATTAATGTTTCCATGTGTTAAAACAGAGGGAAGGTAATAAGGACAGAAGCCCATCTAACCATCTGAGTACTGAAAGGGAAGTTTCAAAGGAGCCAAATGTTACTGTTGCATCACTCTTATTTTGTGAACAGAGGAAGAAAGTTTAAATGCTAATTTATGAAAAGTGGTGCAAGCTCCTGAGGACATCACCACAATGATGTGGTGCCCTTCAGTATTTTTATTAGTCCTGCAGGATTCTTGGTCATTCACACTTCAGCCTTTATTTCAGACCACTATAAGGAAAGTTCAAATTGCTGTAATGATTTCCACAATCAAAACACATTTTCAAAAATAATGCATGATTGAGCTAGATTGATGTGACTCTGTATGAACCCTGCAAGACTGTTTGCTTTCACAGTCTCCTCTTAGATCAGCTGCTAGATTCCCACAAACTACTCAAAGTAAGCACTTCCACTTTTGTTTTTATCATTACTGCCTTACTCAATTCTACCTGAGCTTGTAGTTTCTTTATTTTTTTCTTAAAGCCAGTTCCTGATATGAAACTGTAGCCAATACATCAATCACAAGTTCCCTGTTCCAACTTCCTTTGGAATAAGTGTCTCTGGAAGCTCCAGCCTCATGTGATCAGCAGCTCAGGTCAGCACTGCATTATACACTGCAGACTGGGACATTTCAGTTCAGCCAAAGGATTTAAGACTTGTGTTTGACAGAGCCCTCGATGAATGGGTCGGGTCTCTTCCAGAAGCAGCACAGTGAAAATCAGAGCACCAGTTGAACATAAAAATTGCTGGTAAGGTAGGAGATTGCAGACGTTTCTGGGGATATTTTCGAAATGAAATATTTTCATGTTCTTATGAACCTGGCTCACCTCCCTATCACTGAACATGAAGACTGGCTTTAGTCATCAGTGACTTATGTGGTTTTATATTGATCCAAAATCAGTGGCCTGGAGCTTTTCCTGAAAGATCATTTAAGTACCACAACTATGTTTTCATCTCTGCCTTTAGTCTTGGTTCATCTCAGACAGACAGTAACAGCTTTCAGGAAAATGTCTTTTGGGTAATGGGGAAAAGAGGAAATAATCTCTGCTATAAAGGATAAAATCATCAAATCATAGAAGTTCTTAGATTGAAAAAGACCTTTAAGATGACTGAGTCCAACCATTAACACAACATTGCCAAGACCACTTGCCACTAACCCATGTGTTTAAGTGCCACATCTACATTTTTAAATATTAAAAAAATACTTCTGGTGTATTGTGCTAGAAGGAACAGTGCCTCAGTGACTTCCCCAAGCATCAACATCCTTTCTCAATGCTTGATAAACCTTTCCATGGAGAAATTTTTTCCTAATAATCAATCTAAACCCCGCCTGATTCAACTCAAGGCCATTTCCTCTTGCCACTTTTCACCTGAGGGAAGAGGCTGACCCCCACCTGGCTACAACATCCTTTCTGGTAGTTGTTCAGAGCTCTAAGGTCCTCCACCTCCATGTAAGCCCATCTTTATTAGCACACTTTAAATGTAATGAGTTACTTGCATAAAATGCAAAGTTGAACAATTTTGAGTGCACTGTTTTATTAAGCAAGTCAAAGCCCAATAAAGGCCATAACAACTTATTGTTTTAAATATCGAGTTACAACATTTGCATCCATCATGAATTCCATGTCTGGGGTCAAGTACTCATAGGGGAGTAAGATAAAGCTTTTGCATAGGATTTAAAGAAAACCATTTTAAGCTTCCAGACTATGGGAGCTAAAGTACCAAGGAAAATTCTCTGTCTTTCAGTACAACTTGTTATACAATTAATTTGATCTAGGAACAGAGTATTTACAGGGTAATTTGCAATATGTAAACTGTTAAGCACAAAATGGCACACTTTAAGTCATTAAACACAATTCACCTTCATTACGGGCACAGTTGGGATCCAGGGATTTCTTTTCTTGTGAGTGTGAGCAGAAAAAATGGTTGTTGTCAGGAAGATGACTTCTGTAGAATTTAATCAGGTCTAATACCAAGTATAAGTGATCAAAATTATGTTTGATCAACACAACTCAGAAAATATTTCTTTTCAACAAGACTCTGATATTGAGCTTATTAATGCACTCAGGAATTCACCTTTAATGTGTAACTCTAGGAGCACAAAGCAGTTAATGTGATCACAGTCAAATTGCAATTAGGTTTCATCAAGACTGATATAATGGTATTTTCCTTCATGCTGGATAAACTGTTAGTTAAGGGACTATATCACTGTTTCACATGCTTTCTGGTTTTAATAAGCATACAGACTTGAAAAAGCCCAGTAGTGGCTGCTTTTTAACATGTTTTAATCATCCCAAGTAGTTATGCCTAAACTGAAGTCTAGGACAACATACAGATTTAACTGTTTCACTGAGTGGTTTTAAAGATTCAAATTGAGTTTTTCTTCCTGTGATTTATACATCTGTAAGGGCAAATAACATTTTCCTAATGATCCTGGACCTAATTAAGAATAAATTATCTTTCCTCATGTGAAATTCATGCTGATTTCTACCAGCAGAAAGTTGGGGTGCGAGTTCTAAACACTACATTATTGTCTGTAACTTCGAAAAGATGGATGGGCCAATGGGCAGGTTCATTCTTGTGTGCAGTTTCCAAGAGCTCTCCCAAGCTAGATAGATGCACCATATGTGTGTGATTTCCCGTCTGTGTTCACAATCTAAAGAATAAATTCAACACCACCATTGTTTTGAACAAGCAGGAACGACTCCAGTGTCAGTATTTATGTAGAAGGCAGTAGACCTGAATCTTACTCGTGGATGACAAGAAGAAACAAGAAAAGTGTTTCTGACTGAAGGAAACTCTCAAAAACCAGGTCAAGTCAGTCTTCTGTAAGAACTCAAGAGATTTTCACACTGAAGTGTAAAAAGTATAACAAGAAAGTAGAATTTTCTTTTCCTGAGAGATGTAAAGTTGGATTCACCATTGTCCTACCTTCTTACTTAGAGCAGATATCATCTAGTGAACCTACAGCAGACAACTCAGACTCAAAAAACATTACAAGACAAAAATTACTTGCAAAAAGAGAGAACTGGCAACTGCCAGGGATTTTTGATTATGAAAAAGAAATAACTAATTTCCCAGCATCCAACTGAAATACAATTCTTAGAACCTGGACTTGAGAAATAAGAGTAGGTATTTCAATGCTTTCCTTGATTATTTTTTAATTTTAGTTGAACTAGTGTATCTTGAGATGGTATTTTTTAGACTACATGATTATGGAAACAGAGCTTTTAAAAACATTTGTATCCTAGCTCATAGAGATATTCACCTCTCTAACATTTTTGTTTGATGTGTAAAAAAATAATAGAATGACCCAGATTTTTTTAGAGTTAAATATAAATTAAAATCACAGAAACACAGGACAGAAGGGAGCTCAAGAGAGCACTTAGTCAACCTCCCTGCATGAAGGAAGAATCAAGAACACTTAAATCATCCTTACCATATTTAAAATGATCTTAAAACGGTTAAGGACTTTACAAGAATCTTTCTGTGTAAACCACTGCAATTTCTGAACACACAGAATTCAGAAGTTAAATGCATTTATTTTTGGCATCATTGTAGGCCACTGAGCATATCACAAATTAAAAATATCTGAGTTGTACTTGAAAGTTCCATTTTTCCTGTAAGTCTTTTACTTTCTGGGATAATTAAGCAGTGTTTATTCAAACTTGCTCATATGCTCTGCCTCATCATCTTTCTATATGTAGACATTTTCTGTAGTGTGATATCCAGAATTATTTACTAGCTGAAGCCTCAGCCATGCTTATCACACCTCTTATTTCTAATGTGACATTTCTGTTAGTACACCCCAAAAGTTTCTTTTTTTTTTTGCAACACCATCCCATTCCCTGCTTAAAACTTGATGTAACTCTTAGAATATATTCTGAACTTTGTAACTGCTCTGTTTCTGACTGCACCTATTGATTTTACTCTTGTTGACACCAAGCCATTTTCTCAATTTATCAAGATGTTTTTGAATTACAGTTTTGTCTCTCAAAGCGCTTGCAGCCAAACCCTTGTGTTTTGGTGTCACCCCCAAGTGATGTAACTCTATTCTATATTTCATTGTACAAGATACCAGTGAAAATAATATATAAGAACTGAGTATAGAACTGGTCCCTGTAGATATCCACTTGAAATTTCCTAGTATTTGAGAGAATCTTTTAACAAGCTGTGCATTCCCATTACAGTCATCACATCAGGACTGCCCTTTTCCAATACCCCTTGAGAAAGCAATGTTAGAAAATACCAGATTCTTTATGAAAGATATAACCTATCTACCATTTTTCTCTGAATCCCTTATCACAATCTGATAAAGAAGGGAATTGAATTGCTTTGATGTGATTTATTTCCCATGGATATATCCACCTATATTTTAATAGTACTATTGTCTTCCCTGAAGAAAATAGTTCCTTCTAAATAGATAATTCTAGAATATTTGTGGAGACTGATCGGTCTATATCACTCATATCTTTGTTCTTCCATTTTTTTTATTTTTGAAAGGAAGATTCCATGTTTATTCTTTACCAGTCTCCCACAGGCTCTCCAGACTACTCAGAGATTATTTTGGTTAGTTTCCTTAAGTACTCTAAAATAAATATCCTCTGGTCTTGAAGCCATATCCCACACAAACTAGTGATTACAAGAGTGTCTTTCAGTTTTCTTTCTGGTTCTCTCTGGTCCTGTAGAAATTCACAGTGTAAATAAATATGAAATGGCAAATTATTAAATACCCATACAATAATATATATTTACACTAATGACTTGAGTGATGTGATGTAGCAGCTCATGAAGCAAATTACTCTTCACTTCCCATTTTAGTGATACAACACCACTTGTCTGTGGCTGAGAGATGGTTAAAAGAAAGGTAAACAGCTGTCAGGTATATGTGGTGTAGAATGAAAAATTGTAGATTGTTGCTGCTTTTGCACTGCAGTGAGAGCACAACAGAAAATTTAAAACATTACTACTTTCAAGTCCAGTTAAATATCTACTATTAAAATAGTTTCAGCTGATGCATCTGCCCTAGAATCCCTTGACGTGCTTTTGTACTGCAACCATACTTTTTCCTCTCTTTGAAACCAGTTTTGTCCTCTATGGTCCTCCTGTCCTCACCTTGAACCACAGGGAGTAGACTCATTGAACATGGAATGTAGAAGAGGTGGAAAATTTGTCATGCAGCAATTGAAAGGAATCACTTTTTTAACAGCAAGCTAGAAACTTCATTAAAGACCGAAGAACCGAGTTTCTTTTCCATTCCCACTTTTAAAAAATCCCCATGGAAATTTCTGGACTTCTAGTTAAAGGAAAATTATTTTAACTCCTCATAGTTTTTCTCCTGGAAATACATCCTTGATAATGAAAAGGTCTGAATGTTAAAATGTTTCTAAGTGTTACAAGGTCCCTTTATTAAAAAACAAAGTGCCAGAATTTCTTTGCCCAGTGAGTAGAGTACAAGTGTGCACAGGTAAGAAGTGGACATTTTGTACAAAAAGATTTCTAGATAGTAAAGAGGAAGGGGGAAGAAAGGCAGGGATGATAAGAAGATGGACTGACACTGCATTGTGCAAATTGACAACTCCCCCCTTCTTCCTTTCAAAACCAACCCAAAGTAAAAGCAAAATTCCAAAGAAACACTGCCAGAAGTGTTTACTAGCATTTTTAGTAAGTTTTTTCCCAAAAATTATCTGTTCACTTTTTACATATCTGATTCAAGTCTCTTCTTATATTGTAAACAGTATATGCTGAAATGTAGGTCCATATGTAGGGCTGAGTGATACCAATAAAGCTGTGCTTCCTGTGGAACTACAGTCATACTACATAGACAATAAAATTAGGGATTTTTTTTCAAAGTAACCAGAAACTGTAAGCATAAAGTGTGTCTGGTCACATATTCCATAAAGTTACGAATGGCATGTCCCTGCTTTCATTCCCATACTCCTCTGTGATTTGCCATAAAATAGCAAGTTTGATAAACCTAGAAGTGGATATATTTCAGAGGAAAAAAAAAAAAGTTGTACAAATATAATTCTCTAAGGAAAGTTGGAATCCCATGAGTACAGAAAGAGATACCAGCATTAAGAGTAATTTCAAGGGCTGAAGTCATAGTTTCACAGATATTGTAGACACTACAGACTTTGTAAATTATTATAATTTCAAAAACCCCTAAATATTTCATGAACTAAATTGTATAATCTGGCCAACATTTACTGTAAACCAAATAAGTAAGTAAGCTGCCCATTAATTCAGAGAGCAGAGTGTGATAATAAAACTGCTCTTAAAAATGGGAGTCGTTGTGAATGACTGCTTTTAACATTTTAATAAGCATCATTAACTTCATATGAAAGGTTTATAAACATTTACTTTGCAAAATTTCTCTACTAGCAATAGGACAGATTTCATTGCTTGTTCTTACAGAGGGTCCTTTCTTAAATCATGAACTGAAAGTAGGCAATGTGCAGCCCAAACTTCACTGCAAACCTTCAGACCGTATAAAATATTATAAACCTTCTCCTATTCCTGAGTAGCTCCAGCACATACCATAAGATAGTCACTTATATTCCACAGAGCTCACTTTTCTTTGGATATTTTCCTTCTTTGTCAGTTGCACTTCAGGCAAAACCTTCCTTCTCCCATATTTAATGGAATAAACCTATTAGCAGTCAATCATTAATTCCTAAGGGCTCAATTCAGCAAAGAAAAAATTACCTCCACAGTTGTCTGCTATGAGATCTCCTGATGACAGTGCAGATGAAGAGTCTGATCAAAATAGCTTACGTGGAAGTAATAAAAGGAAGACATTGCAGGTACATGGCACTTTCTGACTTAAGAATCTTCACATATTAATTAGTGAAACTCCACAACACCCATGTGAAGCAGGTAAAGACTATGAATGCTGCAAGAAAGGGTAACCAAGGTATAATGAGTTGAAAAGCACTTCCAAGGGAAAACAGTAAGTGGTTACTGGACTGGGGATTAAAGTTGCTCAGGAAGTCACTTTATGCAGCACTGCATTTCTGCAGGTAGAAGTTTTAATCACACACAATTCTCTTTTTTTCCTCTCTGTGATGAATCCCAGTTCTCCACTGCTCTTTCCTGTGCCCCTCTGTCACCCATGCCCAGCTGAGGGTGAGCGCACTGCCCCCGAGGAGCAGAGCAATGTCACCAAGTGTGCTTGGCACAGGAGTCTGTGTATCATACACTCAGCATTTCCTGACGAGTGTTATGGAAACAGGAAATTTCAAAGAACACTGGGTGCTTTGTGTGCTGGACTGGACTGCAAACAACTAACACAACTAAGTTTACTGTCAGAGAATTTCTAATGAATTCATTGCTCTTATTTGTTCCTTACAATATGGTTTGTTACTGCTGGGGAGGCATTTTATCTGCTAATTAAAATTAGGCCAGGAGTGCATTTTTGCTGGGAGTGAGGACATGATCCTTTAAGAGATGTCAGAAATACTGGCAAAAGCCTTCCTGCAGACATATATCAAATTAAAGGCACTTTTGTTGGTATAGCTTATTTGCTCACAACACCCAGTATCAACTATACTGTCAAAGCCATTTTTTTTAGCCTGGTTTCTAAAGAAAAGAATAATGAAATCGTGCTACCAGCCTGTCTGTCAGCCCTGACCCTAATGATCTTGAACATGCCAGCCAATTTCAGCCACATCTGACAATGCCTTCAGGACACAGGTCTCAAAAATCTTCCTCTCCTAGGAGCTTAATGAAAATCGTTGGTAGAGGAGAGAAAATGGCTGTGTTATTCCTTTCTCTGAGGAGAGGACACGGAGAAAGGAGCAGAAAGGAGCAGAAGGGAGCAGAAAGGAGCCTTTCTTTATTCAGCTGGCAGCCGCATGTTGTGAGCAGCGCAGCTCGCCAGGCAGCACAAACATCCCAGCTCCAGGGCTGCAGAGCAGAGAGGCAGAATGGAAATACAGAGAGGGCAGGGACAGGCTGGGAGGGGCACAGAACTGCTGGGAGCGAAGAGAAAAACGTGTGACACTGCAATAGGGGGTGATTTTAGGAACAAGAACTGGGGTATGGACAGGGATTCAGGAAAGAGGGGGGAACGGGGAAGATTGTGAGACTCTTTGGGAGAGAGAGAGGAAATGGGGCACTGGGTTTGGGGGGGAGACCTGCAGATACTGTAGGCAGGGCTGCCATGGGCTGGCTTACTGAGTGGAGGAGATGTAGGTTAATTAAGCCTGCTGCTTCTGGAATCATTTATTAAATTACCTGCAGCTTCTGCACTACAAAGGTTGGCTGCTATGTGCCTGGATAGCACATTGTTTAGGACAGGCCTTACACAGGAGTGGCTTTCAAATACAAGAGGGGCATTAAAAGGACTGTGCTTTTTGCTTCTTTCATGGTGGGCAAATAGGCAATGAGTCACTTCAGCTAAGGGGAATGATTTAGTGATTGATCTAAGTGTCAGGTTTGAAATCACTGCTGTAGACTCCTTGAAGTTACAAGGTCATCTCAGCCCTTCATCGTTCCAAGGAAGAAAAATTAAGTGCCACGCAGTTACCACATCTGGTCCTGGCCTTTAAAAATGAAAGCCTATTTGTTCTACACAGATTTGAAAGATTCTGAGGAACCTGCTCACATTTTCACACCCCCTAGTGCTATGTAGCAACATGCACAACACAGATTTGTGTGTTTATCTACATCCAGTTGATAAGGTATATTACAGATAGATAATATATATATATATAACAGAAGGATCTATAATACAGATTAAAATATGAATGAGCATACATTTTTCACTGAAAAATGAGACAACACTATTAATAGCAGTGCTAGGCATCATTCTGTGTGAACAGATTTTTAGAGGACTGACCTCTGCTATATACACACATGAAATTCTCCTATTTTCTTACTTTACTTAGAGTAACATTATAATGCTCCAGTCAAATACTAAAATGAATTATTACAAACTCCATGCCACAATGACAATCACAGAGATTCGGCAGTAGCAAACATGTTCTCAGGGAGTTTTATTTGAATTTCACCCAGACCCACATATTTGGGTGTTCATGAACTCTCATGTTCAAGAGAATATCTTGACTGAAAACACCCAAACATCAGCTCTGAAAGACTGAAAGCACCTCTTCATCAGCTCTGCACTGACTCTGTGCAGCTGAGTTGCACACTGGCCAAACATGGAGTTGAAACAAGCCTCTTATAACCAAAGGTTACTGTGCCACTGTCCATTCTTCTTGTTTGTAGAGTACACAGGGTACAGTGGGGTCCTCCTCCATGGCTGACACTACAATGTACTGCAGAAACAGCACCTGCACTGCAGTACTGATAATAAACATTTCTGGAACTGTCAGTGCACCAGCTTTCCATCCCAGCCATACGTTCACTACTGTCAGATTCTCAGTTTTAGGGAAGGAGGTCAGATTCAACCATTTCACACTGAAAACTAATGAAAAAGAAATAACACAAAGTGGAAAAATTAATTTCATGCCACTTTTAAAATAAACTTAACAGAACAGAGAGAAAGCCAGGTAATAGCTACTTGTGTTTTTTGTAAGCTACTTTGACAAGAAATCAAATCAAGTCAGGGAAGCATGTTTCTCCAATATTGAGAATGTAGCTATAATAACTGTTACATTAGCTAACATAAATTGAGAAAGCCTCCAAATCTGTGACTTGTCTCCACATGTCAAAAGGAGCATCTGGTCCTGTGATTTGCTGAGAATGAAAAATACAGTTTAGTGTAGGGGGAGAGCTCTAAGTGACTTCTGAACAAAGGACACAGCTATCTGAGTGCAGAAGGTGTCTGATTTAAGTTCAGTTTAATCTTTGCACTTTTACCTTCTTTGTTTGAATGTATCCCTTCAGATGGGGGAGGTAAAAAAAGTCTAAATGGAAGGACCATCAGGTACTGTTGAAACTGATTTAAAGTGCAATCTGCAATAGGCAGGGACTTAGTTTGCTGACAGAATTATAGCATCTGAGGGGCCTGGAGAGAGGGGCCTTAGCAAAAATGTGTGTGCTTTCGATCACAGATAAGCCTTGACTTTTTTTCTTACATGATCTGTGCTCTGTATGAAATCATTGCTCCTGAAAGAGATAAACTAATAATAATGAGTTGGGCAAGGCACAGAACAGACAAGGAATGTGCAAACTACACACACAGAGCCCTGCATGGAACTGGCCTGATCTTCCCAGCTCTCCCTCTTAACAGGATGGGTGACATAAGAACTTTAACACAGAGTTTTACTCTTGAATAGAATAGATGTACTTCAAGGTATTGCCAGTTTATCCACAATTTACTTATTGTCTCTAGATTTCAAAACTCGTCTTGAACTATCTCTGCATATACTCTCCAGTTTTGTGTTACTTAAATCCCACATTTAAATATTGACCTATAATTTCTTTGCCTTTATAGGACTCCCATGAATAATGGTTATTGATCTCATCCTCTTTTCCCACTTATCTGCAAAACACCTTCTCACCTTCCTATTCCAGACCACTGAGGTAGTTCTCATGTAAAACTTTCCTCTTTGCTTCAACCAAGGACTAGCTGACTTTCTCTTCCCTCTAGCTTGCAAAAATCCTGCTTGCTTGCATTTTTGCTCTTTGAAAACTTATTTCTCTTTCTGTGTCCTTCACTAAGTTTTCTCTTGAGATGTTTCTCTACTTCTGCAAAATTGAACTGTGATGGGACCAGGTCTGCTGAAGCAGTGTTATTCACTCATTCATTTCTTGAAGGAATGAGATCTCTGTCCCTTACAAAGTTGCTGGAATAAGAGGCAAAATACAAGGGACACGTAGAAAAACACTGAATGGAATATGAAGGAGGAATTCATCTTTCAAGGAAAAGTAGTCTGCCAAGAAGCCAGGATATGTGGAAAGCCCCAGAAAGATGGATGTGATTGGTGTCTTCAGTAAAGAACACCTTCAGTTTTACAAACATGACTCCTCTCATGCTATTTTCTGAAAGGGAAAAATTAGAAAAAAATGTGGCAAGGTACTTACTAATTTTCAAAATCCTCAGCATACCACACAACGCCCTATCCCTGCATTTTCCAGCACGTCCAAATCTCCTCTAATTTCATGTGTTTTTGACTCAAAGGCTAAACTCCAAACAAAATAAATGTATGCATTCTTTTTCTGCTGCCCTCATCTGGTTATCTGTCTCTTTCCACAGGCTCTTGGAGGTCAGATATCAAGACTTCAAAGTTTAGTTGTAGCCTAGCTTGTGATAAGTATTTATTCCTTGCAGTACTGAAATGCTTTGACACTGAGACTTGGAACATGCCAGAAACCCTCCAGTGATTTGTATGCATTGTTTCACTCGACTTTGCTCCCAATAGCCACAATCCTAAACATGCAATTGTTTTTTATTAAAAGTGTGTCTGCATTGTTTATCCATGTTATAATTCCTACTGATTTCAAGTAAGAGACTATTGGAAAAAAACGGGGAGAGAAAGGAATACGCATCAGATCTTGAGCTGGTGTAAATAGCTATTGATTTACTGAATCTTTACTGAAGCTGACAAAGCCAGGCTAATTTACTCCACATCAGGATCTAGACCAAAATCATGCAAGACATTCTCCAGCTGAGTGGCACTGAAATACAAGTGTTTCTGGATGTGCTTTGATATGGACAGGGAAATATTTTATATGCAGTGAAGATATCATAACTTGAGCAAAATCACACATGATGCTTTTGGAGTTTAGATGTGAAACCACTTTGTGGCCTCATTTAGGTAGATTTATTTCACTGCTGACTCCCTTCCTGCACATTCAGTCTAAAACTATAAAAATCCAACCTGTCTTATGGAAAGAGTTGATGTCTTCCAAAAATACCTGAAAAGTAATAAAATTAAAAGTTCTCCCCTCCTCCTAAAGAAAATAGAAAATGAAGCCTATTTTTAAAAGATTGTTTTTTACTCAGTTCTACTCACTGCTTTTATAGCATCCCTTGTGAACAGCAAATTTTATAACAGATGGTTGTTAGTCTGTGTCAGTTTTGAGGAGAAAAGATAGTGCACTCTAACCTCCAGTAAGTTAGTAAATGTCTTTATTCAGAGAAATAAGACTAATGAAAGTAGAAAAATTCAATGGAGTGATGCTTCTTGTACATTTTAGATATGCATTACTTTGTCTATACATTGATTGCCTTGAACCAGGGCATGAACAATTACCCTGCATCTAAGGCACTGTGAGTAGTTGGTATTCTTACACCAGCATGTTATTAATCAGTCAACATAATTTAGAAATAAGTCTCTTTGCTTGAATATAGTCCCTTCTTTTTGATACTGCCTGGACAAGCAGTTTCTCACTCAAACAAGTGACCATTGAGAAAGCAGTGTCACCTCTCCAAAAAAATGTGCCGTAAGCCAGGTCCTTCCAGGATGCCACAGGATGCCACACATGCTGCACAAAGTGCTCTTCTGGCTGGGGACAACTGGCCAGAGAATGGGAATCCAGCATTGAAAAGCATCCAAGTGACACCTGAGAGAGACTGTTGGTCCTCACCTCAGGTACTTCAGCTCTATGATCATCACAGCAATTAAGCACAGGAGTGAGGTGACGGTGAAATTAAGGTGGAATGTCTCACCTTGAAGCCAGCATCAGTTTTGCAATTTGTTGAGTGAGAACAATGTTTCATCACAAAGCATATTAAAAGTTTAGTAGATACTGAAATAATTTTCTGTGTACTTGCCTTTTTTGGCAAATGCAAACACTGTGTGCTTTTTTTTTTTTTTTAATTCCCTGTAGGAGTTCTATTTCTGCAGCCTCAGATTCATGATACTGCTTTTCTCATTTTCTGGAGAGTTCACATTTATCTGGAACGTAGAGACTAATGAGAAACATCTGAGAAATGCTGCTTTCTTATCACAGTAGAGCCAAAAAACCCTTAAACAAAATAATCTAGCTCCTTTTTTGGGTATGGAGTGTCCTCTTTTATAGGAACTGTTTCCCATTTTATGTGTTGAATGGAGCCAGTTAAAAAACCCAAACAGATAATCGATTTGATAATGTGCGAGAGAGCTGGTAACCTCTCTTTAAATATGCAAATAGAAAGCAAATAGATTTCATATGAGTAGTCACTGTAGCCTCCTCATTGCCAGAGCAACAAAATTGATTAAATATCTAAAATAATGGAAGTTAAAGAAAATAAGAAAAACCCTATTTCCAGTATTTCCACTTTACTATTTCCAGCCCACATGTTCCTGTTACCTCAGATCAATTCCTTTATCTTTAAATTCAAATAAAGAATATTATGCTGTTCCTGTACTATTATGCTGCCCCAATTATTCTTTTAAAACAGAAGTTCCATTAGAGCACAGGTTAAAATAATCTCCTTAATCAAGAGTGACCCAACACGATTTTGCATGCTGCCCCCAGAGGATGGCCAAATGTTTTGGGATGTATGGTGGGGCTGGAACACCCCAAGGCAGCAGCTCCCACCTTCCCTGCACACCATGGCTGGGCACAGTGGGGTCTCACAGAGGCCCCCTTGCCCCGAGTCCCTTGCAGGGACAGGGCTCTCCATGGCTTCCCACTCGTTCCCTTTTGCTGATGACATGGCCACTGTAAAACCAGTGAGATCTGCACTCAGAATAATTTTCAAATATGCTTCGAGACATTTACTTCCATTATTCCAATTAAAAACTTTGTATTTTTATATTGCATTCTTTTGGGAAAAGAATCTACTACTCTACTTAAACCGTTTAATGCTAAAACCAGATGAATTTTGAAAAAATCAATGAGGTGTGCTCTGTAGCTTTCAGTGCAAAACCAGTGAAATTCCTACTGAGTTTAGTGGAGATTGTACCTAGCCTACAAAACTTGTCCCCTGCTAACCAGTCTTCTTTACAATATGAACAAGGGCTAGTCTTCAGAAAAAGAGCAGTCTTTTCTTAACTTTAGAAAATATCCAATATTTTGAAATAATTTATGGTTTTGTTGCATTTATTATTAAAAATTCATATTTATAACCGCCAGTCTTTTCCTCCCAGGGGATTAAAATTGTTCTGTCCCACATTGTACACACACGCACATATGTATTTATATGTATGAGCCTAAAAGGCTTCCTTCTGAGCATAGTCTGAGACCATTTCTGTCCATACAGCACTTGACTGTAATCAATCAGAGGTTGTGTGATTCTCAGTTTTTCAGCAACTGTATTTAATTTCTCTGGAAAACAACAAATATTTTAATTTTATATCTTCTACTCTCTGCAGCCATTGATTTGTCAGTAGAATGGAATGAAAAACACTATCAGGCTCTGGCAGCAGAACTGCAGTGGTGATGAAAGGTTGCCCTGCTTTTACTCTTTATTACACCACTCACTACATTTCCAATGATGATTTGTCTACACTATCGTTTTTATTAGCTTTGGTGCAAAACAAAAAATATTCTTCTCAGGTCATAGTTAGAATGGAGGAAAAAAGTAATCCTTTCATTTCCATCAAGGAGTTTCCATAATAAAAATAGCAGAGACAAAAAATCTTTCCAATTTAATTTCTATTTAATTTCTTCCCTGGCTATACAACACCTAAAATATAAATGATAGCTGAGGTTATGGATAAATTAAGCAAGCTGAAAAAAGGAGACAGGGAAAAATGCAACTTTTCACCATGCTCTTATCAAGATGTTTTGTGCATAAAGATTGTGACTATCCCTTCTAACTTGATCAATATTCAATTAAAAAACCTCACATATCCCAAAACACTCAGTGAGAAAACATTTGTTTATGTATATTTTTAATACAACAGTAGCAAGAGAAAGAGTTGGAAAATCATTCGTAGTTCTTGCAAGTAGTCTGTGTCCATAGGGATCAGTAAGAGTCTCCCTGCCTGGAGCTTGAACCATTGTTCTTTATTTCACTCTGCATCTCCTCCAAATCAGAGTCTCTTACTGAGCATATGAGGAATGTAACAAAAACATAGGTTTTGGATTGATTTGTAGACTAAAATTGCTTCCAAGTCTGAAAAGGTCTTCATTTCATACTATATTTATGGACTTTTGGGGAGTGGGCAGGGACGTTGTGCTCAGCATGAGAAGAAGTAAAGAGGGAAAAGCCCCACTCCACAAAGAGGTGTTAACAGAGCTTGACACTCTGGGTCTGTTTCTTGGGTATTTACTGATGCTGTGAAACAAAGAGAAAGGCATATAGGTTTAAGGTGTACTAAGCTAATGTAGATAATGCACTCAGTGGTGTCAGGATGAACTCATTGGAAATTTTACTCATGAGAGCAATCCCAGAGAATGCAATGGACCTGCTCAGAGGAGTAAAGCAACCATAGCACTGTTGGGCTCAGACCCATGCAAGATTCCCACGTAGAATAGCTGATAGGACAAAAGCACACGTGCTCAGTAACAACTGATAGTGCTTAATGAAGACCATGTGTATTAATAGGCCTGAGCTCAGGAAATGAGAGATTTCCCCCTGCTCTTCTAATGATGTCTAAGAGCAAGATCTGTGTAAAGAAATATTTCTTTAGGAAATAGCTGACTGACTGGAATCCTTAAGAAAAAAAGAGACAGATTTCCATTACTTTTTTTCTTGGATTAGAGTTAGTCTTGGTTTATACTGCCTTCCCAGATTTCTTAAAATTGTTTTCCAGACATTCCCACGGTGCTAATGTCAGACCAATATCTAATAACTTTTTCCTGAAGGCTGATATTCTAACACAATATCTTTCAGCTCAGAGTGCATAAGCCAATTATGTTACTCTCCCAGCCAACACTCAGGACACACAGAAAAACTTTCCTGCTTCTGATTAGTAGCAGATATGGTTTTGTAATGGATTGAGACAAAAGTTTCCAAGTGCTAACAAGTTTTCATGACGTTACCAATGTATATGTTTAAGCTACAGAGACTAATCCATGCAATTAGTTTATAATGTAAACTCTTGAGCAGTCCAGGTTTAGTAGTACAGAAAAATACATTTGTTGCTATTCATAGTTAATTATTGAACAGAAGCTGGAATGTTTATTCTTGTACAACTGCCTATTATCACAAATAAAACTTCAAGTGTAGTTCATAATTTTTTACAGTTATTGTTTTGTTGCTCTATCAATATAACCTGATTTTCTTGAGATGTGTCACGGTACTACCAGGAACAAGATATAATTATATGAGGAAAAAACCTCAGCAAGTTATTCCCAACAGCTTATTTATTAGACAACACACCAAATTTCACTAGCAAGTAAGACAACTTATTTTTGTTAAACAAGGCTGTGCACAATATTTATAATGCCACTACACATGCAATTATAACATGCCTGCTAATAAAGAGATCTTGAGGGAATCCAAAAGTCTGTGCAGCACATTCTCACGTACAAAGTGCCATCTATCCTGGAATACTATTACCTGTATTAAAATAGTCTTATACTTGTCTGCCTTTCACACCAGATTAAACAAACTTTGTCTCAGAATAATTTTAAGAGGTCCAAGAATTTCATATATGATCCTAGCCCAAATCATGAGTAATGTGGCTTTCCTCTTCAGACTGTTTTTATGGCCCTTTATACTTTACATGTTTAATACATTGTGAATAGCATGAGGCAATTTCTGAGAAAAATGCTATCTTTTCACAGGACTTTTCATAGACCCAATTGCTCCTTAAAGAAGATGTTTTATGTTATCTTCAGGAGCTAGAATAGATATAAAATGTATATAGCAAAATGATGGAATGCAATTGATTTTAAAATCTGTTAAAAAACTACCAATTGTAACAAAGAAAAGCTAAATCAAACACGGTGATCTTCAATTTTCTGTTGCCAGCCTTTAGAAAAGCACCTTTGAAGCTACTCCATTCAAGTATTTGGCCATGCCAGCCTCAGTCTATATTGTTATGCAAAGTTCCTAATAGCACTTGGCTGATGTGATCATGATGCTCCCCAAATAAATGGTTGCTCATATGTGTTACAGTTCTTAATCTGATTTTTCTTCCCTGCATCAAAAAGAGTATCCAGCTCTTTCTCGATACCTTATTCTCTACGCTAGCTCCAGATCTGGCCAGGGAAGATACAAGTTTTCTGCATAAAAGTGGCCCTCCAGAACCATGCAGATTTGTTTTTTTCTGGACAAATCATAATCATTCACTTAGTAGTCTCAAAAGAAAATTTTTGGAACGGTTTGTTGAAATTTTTAAGAAACTGTTTTCTTAAGAAAAGAAAGAATTTTGTCCAAACTTCTGAACAGGGGTCATTTATGGAAGTAATTGGAGGACCTCTGCATTTTTAGGATGTTTATGCTACTAATAAGAGCCTCTCCACATTTTTAGGGTGTTGCTGCCAGATAGGACCAGCTGTTGTTGAATTGTTCACCAACATGATTCCCAGGTGGATTCCTAGAGGAATTTCTTCAGAAAGATTTAACAAATATATTCCAAGACTTTGAGACCAGTTCCTGAAAGTGAGCAAGGCTGCAATAAGCAAATCTCCAGTTTTCATGGAATAACCTTGTAGCCTGTCCTCAAATCTCTAGAAGACTTCAAAAGCATAAGAATGATACAATAATGTGTCAAAAGGACCAGAGAAGATAACAGTTCAAAATATAGACAATTTTAAACAAAGGTTGAAAAATAATGCATTTTCAGGTTTCCTTCTTTTAGTATTTTCGCAATTCAGTTACAAAAAGTGTTTTATTGTTTTTAAGACACTTGTATTTGTATTCTGGCCTCCTAAAAAGTTTTTATGAGGTTGAGATGGTTTTATGTGACCTTCATATCCTATTGCTCCTGCACAGGACACACTTCTGTGTTTATCTTTAGCAGAGTCCTAGTCTATAACCAAGCAAGCAAGGGGGTTCCCTGTCTGGACCACACAGCCCTGTCACTGCTCTGGGCTGGAGGAGCTGGTTCAGGCAGTGTGTGGGCCAGCTGGCCCAAAGTGATGAAAAAGAACCACCAAAGGTCAGTGGTAGGTGTGGCACATTTTTTCCAATATTTTAGGTGGCAGATATGTGTGTGTGTGCATACACACTTGGGACACACTAGAGACAAGAAGATAGCAGCAGCCCAGAGGCTGAGTCTGTGTTGGTTCATTTGCTCTTACTCTGGAGGCCTGGGTTGTTCCTCAAATCCATCACTGAGTAGAAGGTTAGCCTGAGCAGACAAATTCCTCCCAGATTCAAATTCCCTCCTCTCCATGGAGGGAGAGGCGCACCTCCTTCCATGCACTGACCCCACTTCCCTCCAGGAGGGACAGTGCCCTTAGAGAGAGCTCTGCAGAGCCTGCAGCTGACCCTCTCCAAACCCTTCATGTCATAGACATTTTCCTGCAAGAAAGCCCAAATAACCTTGAACATGATGGCAATTAAAATTACCTCACAGCCTCATCTAAAGCATGCATCTGCAGTTAGAAAAGGAAACTTACAGTCGCTTATTGGTTTCTAAATGAGAAAATACATGGAACACTAAAACATTCAGCAGACTGAAATCTATTTTACTTCTGCAGTGTAAGTGGAAAAAATCCATTCTCACATCACCACATACATGGGCAATAGAGCTCATGCAAAGCCTGAGGCAGACAAATGCTGGAGTTGCATGGAAGCAGCAAGGAAGGGCCTCAGGACTCCAGGTACCAGGGAGAACGATTTTCAAGTTTAGATTTCAACACATCATCTACTCTACTTTAGGTGGATGACACTGTCCAGCCTGAAGAATTAAGAAATGTGTCATTCACTGGAAAAAAGGTAGTAGCCTATAAAACTAATGAGAAATTATATTAATAATAATATGACTGTGAACTATACCATGCATTTGACATGGAACCACTGGGCTAAGATCACTCAAAACTCTAGGCAACAGCTTGCTTTCATACCACCAAGTGTTTTTTGTTGTAGCAGAAAGGAAGAGTAAAGAGTAGAGAGAAACAGAACCCCAATGAATGCCCTAGCACAGGGCAGTTTTGGTGCTGGCATTTGGGTTCTGCCTCCCACTGTCTACACCCATTTCCAGCAAGAGTATCTAGCTGAAGAAAAGATGTTTTTTTGCTGCTTTACACTTCTGAAAAAACTGAAGAATCAGAGTTGAGTGGACAACATTAATTCTTCGTGCTGTGCAGAAGTTTCTCCTGAAATGCCAATTGGCTGGGCTGGCTCTGTGTGCCAGCAGAGGGACGGGCAGAGCAGCCTTGCACCTGGCTCCAGTTGTTTGGAATTGTTGAAAATGCTCAGCACATTTTCATGCCACTTTGCAGGCAGGGCTGCAGCAGCAGAACAGAAGTAGAACATGTGCCTGCACATGTGCCCATGCAAAGCTCAGCAGCCCCTCAGCCCCTAGCCTGCCTCCAGCCAGCATTTTCAGCTAGGGCCCTGAACTTCCTATTAAAGAGTTAAAGCACAAGCGCTAAATTCCTTCTGCTGAAAGGAAAGGGAAGTATCGGGTAGAGAGGCAGACTATAAAACCGGGGTCAATAGACCTTAAAGTTCATTGGCAAGCTCTCTGAAAGTGTACTGCCAGAGCTAAGGCTAGCCAGACAACAAGTCATGGAGCTATGTAAAACACACCTCCAGCATGTTATTTGTACACTCACTGCATTAATTAAAAAGACAGCCCTTCCTCCAGTAGGATGTAATGCTTGAAATTAAAACAGGAATATATATCATGGTGTTTCACCTTGCAATCTGTTACTGTTCTAAACTAATTAATTAGGCTTCTTACTGCAAAGATAAATATTTTCAATGATGTTTTAGATGGCCTATTTATAAGTGAGCCCAAAAGACAGCTTGACTTTACGTTTTTGCCAGTAGCTATTGAATGTATAAATCAGCATCCTAGAGACTGGCCTGCAAGTGACTTTGCCTGTACAGCTAAATGGAAAGTACTGTTTGTTCTAACTGCTGCTTGCAGATGCTTTCTTCGTGGTTTCACGGCTTGGTCATAAGGCAAACCTTTTTAATTTTTATTTTTTATTTTTACAGCTGTTTAATTGGGATAGTCCCTGCTCTGGTATTTATTTGTGATGCTTATTTACACAGAAAGCTTTGCAAAGACAGAGTTTTGCTGGGAAGGGCCAGGTACAGTGTTTGTGCAGCTGGTCACCAGGTAACCCTCCCAAACACTGCAGGAGACCGCTGGAATCAAGCACAAGGACTGGAATGGTGCTCTTCCCAGGACTGTTTTCGTTGCAGCACAAGCTCTGATGTTTGCTCAATTTTATTTGATATCATGCAGACCCATAATTCTACTTTGAAAAGATAAAAACTGTGAAGCAGCAATTAACTTTGTTCAATAAGCACATTTTAAGCAGAAGAAAATTAACAGTTTTATTGCTGAGTGTGGCTGGGGAAAACTGTGATGGCTTATTAATACAATTTCAGTACATGGTTAAATCAAAGCAGTCAAAAATCCCAAGACCAAGATGCTTAAAAAAGAAAAATTAAAACATCACATTCGTTCTCAAATAATGAATTTGAAACTTTTCTTTGTGTTTTTTTTCTCTCTGGTTGAGGCAGTAAAGAACGTGGGCCTGACTCTCAGCACTAGATTTGTCTCCTGTCCCCGGGATTAGGCACAGCATGTGTGTAATTAGCAGCCAGCCCTGCATGAGAAGTGAGGTCCTACTGCAAAGCAAGCCCTGGGGGTGCTGGCAGTGCTGGAGGAGCCTTTCTGGAGGGCACTGTTTTAGTCTGAGCACCACTGGCTGTTCATAAAGATCTCTAAAGCTGGCAGTTCTGCAAACCTACGTGGAGCACTAACAAAAAGGTTTTGAAGTTTATACCAACGAGTTACAAAACATCCCGAAAAAACCAAACAAGCCAACTGAGCAAACCAAAAACTCCACAACCAATTACCAAACACGTTGAACACAATTTAATTGTGACTGTTCCCAGCTGGACATTCATGTAGTAAAAGTCATAAGAGAAATATCCTATACCTTCATAGTAATAATGTAAATAAAAATAATCTATAATGTAAATATGAAATCCTCTCTTTTCTCCCTCCTTTGAGCCTGTTAGACATTCCCTCCCAGAATTACTTGGGTGGGTTGGGTGTGTTCTGTTGAAGAAAAATTGTTGATATTTTCAGATAGTCACAGGCTTTCAAAAGCTACAAATTTAGAAGAACATTCCTCACTCTGGTCACCTCTAAGTAGGTTTGAAATTAGTTAAGTAGTAGGTTTATTTGGAATCACTGGGAAGCAAGACAAATTTAAATATTAAATAATATTTTCTTTTGTACCTTGTAACAATGAAGAAGCACCAAGACAGTACAATGCACATTTAACAGGTCTCATATTTTTAATTTTGGTAATGTCATGAATTTCAAAGTGCTTGACATGTTTATGTTTTATAGTGCATCTGTAGCATTTCTAGTCATCCCTCTCTGAAACCTGTATTGTCATAATCCCACTGCAATTCTGCACTAACTGCAAGATAGGCAGCCTGCATATGGAAAACTGGCTCAGAACAGAACTAAGCCTACTGAACATGTTTGTGGGCATGTGTGAGACAAGAAAAGAGCAGGAAGGCCTTGTCCTTAAGGAATATGCCAGTCACATCCCTCACCCTGAACAACCTAGATGGTGAATGTTATTTGGTCTAAATTTCTATTTTCTTTTGCCTGGATCAACCACTGTGAGCCTTTTTCCTTTTTCTGTTATAGTCACCTTCTGTCTTTTCATCCAGATATAACTTCAAATAATGGATTCCACCAGGGAGTTTTTCCTTTCTCCTTTTCAACATCGAGAAAGAAGTTAAACAAGGAAAAAAGGTTCTGAGCAAATCAATGAAGCTAAGGTTAGTGGCTTTTAAAAACAAAACCCCTATAGTACTGATACTAGAGTAATGGTAATTTACCAATCTGTTCCCATTCCCATGGTTACTAATCTAAGTACTATGGCAACAAACCTAAACAAACATAAATATTATCTTTCCACTGGTCTCAAAATTTTTACATTTAATGTTGTTTGATAAATAGCTATACTAGCAGTTCCTCAACTTTTGTTCACAAAGACATTCTACAATAAATAGACTATCATTGTGCCTACCAAAATCTGCAAGCAGTTGCAGTACTTAATAAATAACAGGTGATTATACATCCAGAATTGGTTTTATTTAGCAATATTGGTGCAGGTAACAGTAAGTAGCCATATGTCAATGAAACAGCATTTTAAGTAAGACAGGCTTCATGAACTTACTGGCATGGCTTATCAGTTTGTTTGACAGTCTGCAAAACTAAAGCTATTTTCCATGATTGTAATACCTGTCATAAACATATTATGTGATTAACTTATGATTGTAAGGAGAATAGATGCCTTTAAAAATTCTTATTCTAATGGAAATTCATCTCAGAGTTCAGGTAGGCATTTGGCTCTTTTCTTCTTGATCTGTTTCTCAATGTTATATACATTATTATTTACCCACAATTCAATTTTTGTTTGGTAGCTTGATCACATAAAATCTTAGCTTCCTAATACAAATATACCCTGCTGCTCTCTGCCAAGTGAGCTTTCCAGTACACACATCCTGGAGACTTTGCAAGCAGCTGCCTGAGGAAGCCCTGCCTGTCCCTGCAGGGACCTGCTGAGCCCTGCCCACCCTGCAGTGACCCAGCCTGGGGCTGTTCATTGCAGGTGAGCTGGCTCCAAGCAGTGGCTGTGCTGCACTGCCCTTCTCTTGGATCAGCACTGCCAGCTGCACACAGCTGTCAGCACACCACAGACACAGTGCATCTGGCATACAAGGTTTGCACAGGATTCTGATCAGACAGCTTGGGTTTTGAGAAGAGAGGAAGACAGCCCAAAATAGTGACTCTAGAAAAGCAGTTGAAATGCAATAGTTCTCTCACTCATCTCTCCCTCAGAAATCCAGAAAGTTTGATTGTCAAGAAGACACAGATACACCCTCTTTTATGAGGGAATATCTCCATCATGAAGTAGTAAAAGTGGTTTCCAGAGCTGGGAGGCTCTAGCCCTTCTGTCACGTTCCAGTTTGCCATCACATGGGCCTGCTCAGCACCACAAAGCAAGCACAGACCAGACCTTAATGCTCAACCTTGATGAGAAGTTATGTCTTCCCATAAAGACCTGTTTTCCAAGGTAAGAGCTTGTCTTTAACTTGATTTGATTTCAGTGGTAGTCATCAATTCAAGACTCTGAGTTTTCTGTCTCTGGCCTTCAGTATTCCATCACAGAATTCCAACCAGAGTATGAAGAGCTCAGTATTCATAGTGGAGTGTGGAATTTGTTTAAAACTCATGCAGAGACCTCATAGGCTCAGCCAGATTGATATTGCTTGAAGAAAATAGTTGCTAACCTGGCCAAAGGGAAAGGGCAGAAAACACTAACTCAAGTACCTAAGTGCAGGCTCACATCTGCAATGTTTCCACTAGGATTGCTGAAACTACACAAAACACACCAGCCCTTGATCTTGGGCTTGTTTGGGTTGGAGGTCTAATGCAAAATCTGTTCTCAGCTCTAGTCAGCTGCTCCTTGGCTTTGGGCATAACCACAGTTTTGCATTACCTCATTTTATCTGGAAAACACTTTGGGTTCTACACAAATACAGTTAGTCTTAAAATTACAGATTTCCTGCTTTAGATTTATATATTTTTCTGCAATGTCTGGTTCACCAAATGTCAGCAGGGAAAACTGATGGTGTTGCCTGTCTTTCTTGAGCCAGTTCATAGCTATTGGAGTTGCAATGGGAAATACATTTCCAGTGAGGTAAACTGTTATTTTTGCATAATGTGAGCTGATAGTCAATGGCTGATAGTCAGTTGTCAGTGTTGCTCAGAGATACAAGAGGTAATGGGCACAACTTGAAACATGAATTTCCATCTCAATAAAAAATCCCAAATCACAACTTGAGTACAGAACAGGTTGTCTAGAGAGGTTGCAGAGTCTTCTTCCCTGGAGATACTCAAAATCTGACTGGTCACAGACCCTGCTGTGGCAAGCTGCTGTAATTAGGTGACCCTGCTTGAACTAGAGGGCTGGACCAAAAACTGGATCTCAGAACGTCCCTGCCAACCTCAAATGTTCTGTGATTTCTTTCTGGGCCAAATACAGTGCAAAGGCAAACCAGGAAAGGAGTAATCAAACCTCAGTGAGGCTTTATCTCTTCAATTTTCTGTCAAAAGTGATATGAATCACACTATAGCACTTCTCAATCCTATTCTTAATTTGTTGATAGAGAACTCAAAATCCACTGGGACTTCCAAGACAGATGCTTGCACTGAAGACTATGTTAGTGTCTCCAGACAACTATTTTCTTTCAAAAAGTTCCAAAATTCCCTGACCTATAATACAGGTATAGTCACCTAAAGACATCTGTTCTTTGCAGATGTTTTCAGACTTAGACCCAGAAGTATGTCTGGAATGTAAAAATTTCTCAACAGTGGATTGCATCTCAGAGGGACACAACTGGAGACTCTATTTGCCTTTCTTTGAAGCAGGAAGCTCAGTTACTTCAACAATACAACTTAGATTGGGAAACTTTTGCTTAGTTTGCCAGCTTTTGTTTTTAGTACCATTTATCTTGGTGCTATCAGCTAACACCTCAAGAAAATGTCAAAATCCAAATATAAGACTTAGCCTTTTCTCAAATCCCAGTTAATAGGTTCAAAGATAAAATCCTAGGCAGACCAACAGATAGCTGATGAACAATCCATATAAGCTTTTTCAATAATCTGCAATCATTTTTCCTCATTAATCTGGAAATCTTTAAAAATTATTTTTAAGTGGCCTAGCTAATGTCTCTAGATATTTGGTAGAAAAATGCATGTGTTTGATTTTTCTTTAACACAAGCAGTGCTGTTTCTCTGGATTCTGGGCTGTACATGCACAAGAGTGTGCTCTGACGAGCTCACAGACAGGAAGTGAGGTATTTGCTTACCAAAATGCTTTAAAATAAACCAGAAAATCTGAGACACATGTGCAGAAGTTTGTTCTCCAAACACATTTTTCAGGCTCTTAAAAAATAAAACTATTGTTACAAAGATCTTTAAGTGTCACTATCTGCAGTTTGAAGAAAAGAAAAATGTCTTTCATGCAGTAGGATACTGTAAAGAACTAAAATTATTTGATTAAAAAAAATATTATAAACAATCCATATTTTACACAACTTAGGCATAAGGAATTAATTTTTATTACATTCTAACCTGCAATTCAGTGCAGTTTATTAGGATAATTTTATTGTCACAAAGTTGGTACTAAAATCATGAAATTAAAAACCTAATCTGAAATGTTTCCTATCAACTGATGTTATCAGACAGCACTAATTGCTACAGCTACTGCTTAATTTTACAAAAACCTAACCAAATTCACATTCTTTTGAGCAAGTAAGTAGCAGAAGCTCGAGTTCCACCCAGGCTGCCAGTAAGTGATGAATAGAAAACAGCCATACAGTTCCAAAGCACTGCAGTGTGAAAACTAACAGGGTACTAACAGTAACCCTGTAACTCCCAGACAATGTTTGATGTCAGATTCTTTCTTAATGAACATATTAGTGCCAGTGAACATATTAGAGCTAGTTCTGAGCATTGTACACCACCATTTACTACCTTTATACTGCCTTTTGCTCTATATAGAACTATTAGCTGTTAATATTTTTAAACTCTGCCATATCTGAAAAATCAATAACCATCCTCAAAAATAATGATAAATGTGAAACTGGGAAGAAATTAGCAGATTTTACTTCATATGAAGCCTGGGTATTAAAGAATTGAGGCATTTTGAACAAAGAGAACCTGAGAGTAAGGAAGGAAAAAATGTTAGAAAATTTGACACTAGTATTGTAGTGGTCTTACAGAGAAATTAAGACATTTCTCATAACCAGATTTCCTAGTTCAGAAATTTACTGCAAGCAGGAATGAATTTTTTATGACAGTATTTCAAGGTATACTCTTTCTTGAAATTCCTAGCTCTGATACTTTATTTTTATTTTCAGTCTCCTAGCTACTAAAGTTCAGCTTCAGGATGGTGGCTTTTCCCATACACCATTATTGCCATTAGCTGTAGATTTCTATCCCTTGCCAGGAAATCCGAAGCCTGGAAGAAGAGAGGAGGACCTGCACTCTAGAAGTAGAATTTGTCTCCTGCCTCATGGCACACTGTGGGTTCTGTTTGTTCACTCCCCCGTTCTAGGGTGTCTCTTATTGCGTGTCTCCTTTCTGCTGCTAGACCAGGAATGTACAACACTGAGAAGAAACAGCCATTCATTATTTACCTCTTCACCTGTCCCTTTTGGCATTGATATATGATACTATGAGGTTTTGGTGAGGGTCCACTGACACAAGATGCAACACATTGTTTTGAAAGGTAGTTTGTATTTTTTGTACACATATTACCAGAAGCAGCTTTCTCTTTGTGCCCAGCACACCACTGAAAACAAAAAGGACTGTACTCCCTCTTAAGGACTGGATGTATAAAAAGAACCCTGTTAGTGGGAACACATTGCACTGAAGTGTTTCTGCTGACAAGGTACAAGGTATTACAGTCTGACCCCTCATAGAAACACATTTCCACAGCAAATACACAAACTGTTTACAATGGCAGTGATAAAGCATTTCATGCTTCTCTCCTGTCTTCCTGCTTAGACTAGAAGCAAAAAAAAAAAGGTTGAGGCTCCTGAATATTTCATTAGTCTAGAAACAAATGACCATAGGAGGCAGAGGTCCACTTTATTAAACTGAGTCAAAGTTGTCCTTGTCAAGCTTGCACTTCTTAATAGTTTGTACATTTGGGTTATTCCAGTAAGTGTTTATTCCTGGTGATTACTGCAGTGACTCTACTTGGTGCTGCTGGAGAGGGACAGAAATCATCAGCTACTTGAGCACTAATTCCTTGCAGGAGGTACAGGGTAAGAGCAAGCTCTGCCTCAGAGATCTGGGCAGGCAGGTGTGGGAATGAGAACACTGAAGCACAAAGGAAGACGGCCATGAGCCTACAGTGAGCCAAACACAGAGCCTTGCAAAGAGCAAATAAGGAAATGAACAATGCAAGCCCTGTAGCAGCTCTCTCTGCTGCTCAGCCAGCAGACACAGATCTACATTGGCATGTTCAATACTTGAACGAAGGCAAGGGAGAAAGCAGTTTTCATAATTATGAGACAAACTCTCCCAACTCACCTAGCTGCCTCCTCTCATCCTGGCATGGTACCCCAACTTATCACATCCATAAATACAAAAAAATGGAACAGTAGTTGTAGTTGAAGATGTTCATATATATTGGTATATTGGAAACTTTCAGTTTTGCTTCTGGTTTTTTTTTCTACTTCACATTGCTGCAACAACCCACATCCCTGCTGGGCTTTGATTGCAGTTTTAGCTAATTATATTAGTTGAAACATTTTGTCATACAGTGAATCAGATTCTCAGCTGATCTAAATGAATGCAGCTGCACTGATGTTTGTAGAGATTTTCCTGTTCATACCAATTATTCATTATCTCCCCAAAAATGAAAATGCTAACTGCCATATGTAAAATACAACTTTTCAAGCAAAGGGATATACCTTTAGTAGCTCTTTCCAATTTATTTCCTAGAATACTTTGGGAACTTCTTTTGCACTCTAGAAAGCACTAAAATAGCACGCTGGCTAACAAAGAGAAATGAACTATACCTTTGGTACATTCTCCAGATGTGTTTTCCCATAGAAATAAAACTTTCAGATTATTACAACACCAGAATGTATTACATCTATCCAAGAAATCAACAAGCACGGAACTCTACTAGATGACTATTGTTATACAGAGCATAGGAGAAACCAGAATAGGAAAGACTGCCTCACAGTTTTCCTACTGACATGGATTGTTGCATAGGAACAACCACAAAAACATTATTTATCTTACACCAGTTCTATTTGGTCGGAAAACGGTTGTACTTTCTGGCATGTCAAAAGCTTTACAAAGCTAATGAATAAATCCCACCTAAGAAGCACACTAGCTTTGAAAGGCTCCAGTGTTCTGCAGCTACTGGCATCTAGGGCACTGGATTTGCTTTTTCAAACGGTGTGGCATGAGATAAAAGCAGATGACTTTTCTCCGTCAGCTACAGATTTTCTCAGTCTTTTTGCACAGATGACTGTACACATTCTTCAGCTATCAGCACCTAAACATTCAAATTCTCCCTGGCAGCATGAACTCTGGTTAAATTTCAGCTGTCATCCTGCCTTGTCCCTGATACCTAGAGCTACATCTTTATAGACCCACTCATTTTCCACAGCCTTCTGGAAAAAAATCATCCCCAAAACAACCAAACAAACAAACAAAAAAAAAAACAACAAAAAAAAACAAAACCAAAAAAAAAAGGCAGTCTAACAGAGGTTTATTTCTGCTTTGGCATCTAGCTTAAGCCCCGTGTGTCAGCAGCGGAAGGAGCTGTTTTGGGAGCAGCGCGGCGGTGCTGGTGCGGAGGCTGGGGCTGCACACGAGCCCTGCCCGGGGAGCGCCGCCGCCCGCGGCCCGCCCTTGGCAGCCCGTGCGCTCCCCGCGGGGAGCAGCAACAGCTTGCAGAGATGCTGCGGCTTTTCCAGCCGGGAGCTCACAGCACATTTGCCGCTCCTCGGGCCGCCCTTGGCTCCCCCCTTTCCCCGGAGCCGCCCCTCGGTACCGGGGGTGGGCACCTGCTGCAGCAGCCGCTGCCTCATTAGCGCCAAGAATCCTCCAATGCTGGGGAGCGAAGCCTTCTGCCGGCGCTGGCTCGGGCTAGATACTAACAACAAAATTGCTCATTGTTCAGGTGACTGGTGCATTTCCCCCCTTTCCTTTCAATTTTGTCAATAGTGCTTCTCAGGCATCACAAATAAATTAATCACAATCCATAATAATCGTCTATGCCTTTTCCATTTCTCAAGGGAAACCACTGAACCCGACCCTTCCTGCTATATGCAAGCTGAGAAAATGTTTTCTTCTATTCTTTCCTCTGACATTGTTACACTCTTTATCCCCACTGAGAAAGTCGATATTTACGAGACCACTATTCTTATAATGGCGATTTTGCTGACTTTTCCATCATAAATGCAGATGATTTTAAACAGCTCAGTGTTCAATGGCTTGATTGTGAAACTCTGATGTTAACGGGATTATTCATGCAAGCACTCTCCATATTACGCAACAATTGCATAATCACTGCCTGAATATTGCCTTAGGTTCCAGCTCCAGAGATTCTCCAGAATCTCATCCTCCCACCCTGTTACAAGTTTTTATGCTGCATGCAGCTATGACAAAAACTCCCTCCTGTAAGTACTGAAGATAAAGCACTAAAATTGGGATTCTTTCAGATTTCTAATGCAAATCTTAGCTCTACAGCTCAAGAGAAGGCTTGATGGGATTTGGAGGATGTTTTTATTTGATTCTGTGTCTGATTTTTTTTTTTTTGTCCGTTGTTGTTTGCTGAAAGGAACAGAAATGGCAAAGACAAAACAGTTTTCCCCAGTTCCTTCCTACAAGTGAAACAGTTTTGTTTTATAGCAAACACAAATGGAAGTGCAGCTGTTCAAAAAGGATTTCTAGACTTTGCCATTCTGAAACGGAAAGAAGAAAACTAGGTGATCATTGCTGTTTTTTCTCAGTCTCTCACATTCTGACTTTCTTTGTAGCCACTGCTCTAATAATTTTACTACTCTTCAAATAATTACATTGTTTCTATATGGTCAAAAGGTGGATAAAAACATTCAGCGTTTAGAAGGCACATTGCTCTGTAGGGACCAAAGCTCATCATCCATACTAGGAACAGTAGTAAAATTAGAGACCATCTGGCCTATTTACCTGCTGATGGAGAAGCCACAGGCCCCAGGCCAGCTGGAGCTGTGTTTGCCAACATTTTGGAAGTCCCCAAAGCTGAAATTAATGACCAGATGTTAGTGGAAGCTCAGCATCACCACCTCCACTTCAAACATCCTACTCCTTTCAGTCACAGTTTCAGTTGCCTTTGGGTGCAAAGAAAAGCTGGCCTTAGATTCTCTAAGCCCTGCTCAGAGGCTTAGAGTAAGCTGATTTGTATGGTAGTAGGGAAGGGATGGAGTGTGCCAAAGTGTCCTGGGGTTTGGCAGGGATAGAGTTAAATTTTTTCCTAGTAGCTGGTACAGTATTGTGCTTTGGATTCAGCAGGAGAATGTTGATAACATACAATTTTTTTTTTTCAGTTGGCATTACTTGGTGCTGACCCTCAGTCAAGGACTTTTCAGTTTCCCCTGCTTTGCCAGTGGGGAGGTACTCAACAAGCTGGGAGGGAACAGAGCCAGGACAACTGAGCTGAACTGGCCAAAGGGATATTCCATCCTATAGAGCATCATACCTAGTATATAAACTGGGACAGTTGTTTGAGAGATGCCAGTCATTGCTCAGGGATGGGTTGAGCACTGCTCAGTGGGTCATGAGCAATTTTGTTGCGCATCGCCTTCCTTGGGTTTTATTTATTTCTCCTTTTGTTCCCTCCATTTCCATTATGATTATTTATTTCAATTATTACATTGTTTCTATCTCAACCCACAGGTTTTATCTTTTTTCCTATTCTCTTCCTCTTCCCCCGGCACATGAGCAAGTGGCTGCGTGGTCCTTAGTTGCCAGCTGGGGTTAAACCACACCACCATGAAACAATGTCTGTGACAGTAAATCTAGTCTGAACCTCATAAATATGCTTGCTACTTTGAGAGCTGCATGTATGAAAAGCTGATCAAAATTCAAATGCTGTATACTCCCAGGCTCTATCTGTACTAACAGATTTTCAGTTTTTCTCTACAGTATCATTAGCAAGTGCCCTGAGTCTAGGCTCTCTGGTTTCTTTATATTTCTATGTCTGGCTTCCCCCCCACTTTCTGTCATTATATCACAGAGCTAGGAAAATACAGAGCATTGTAGTGTGTGCAGTCAGTATGTGCTGGCTCAGTGACACAGATTCCTTCAAAAGACAATATTATCAAATTTATTACAGCACTTTGTGAGCGCACTTGGAATTCAACACAAGCTGTTGAGATATGGAACTTGAAAGATGCTGAAGCCAAACCCCTCCAATCTGTGGTCTTTGGGGAACAGGATGGCAATTGTTGCCTGATGTATTGGGAAGTTGCAACTATCACACAGCTATGGGTAATCTCCATAGCACAGGAAGAACTGGAAGCAGCGTGGCATTGCCTTCCCCCAGTAAGATACTTCTGCCACCTGACACCCAAATAAAGGTTGAGGAAAACTGGACTATTAATAGGTACTGCAGACAATAACAGAAATTACAGATTAACACTAGAGGTTCTCAGTATCATTTCCTGAACAAACTACTCCCCTTCTGTCTTTATTAAAGTCAGAATAAGAGACATCCACTTCTCTACTAGTCCACAGAACCACTCATTTCATCCTAAGCAAGCCTGCAGATTGTTCAGGCACAGTTTGCTCTCGTCAATCTATTCTGACTGCTCCCAAGCATTATCTTATCCTAGATGGAGCTGAAGATGGAAAATACAAAATGGTATACTGGTGACAGCCCACACAGATTCCTGAAGACTACACATCACTATTACAATGGCAAGAGTAAAAGGGACAAATACAAAATATGCAATCACAAGTATAACAATACAAGTGTCCCAGCACTCTTCCCCCAACACTCCAATCCCAGGAAGCTATCAATATTCAGGCCTATTTTGTATATGTAGGATAACTCAGATGATCCTACATTTTGTATAGCAACCACTGTTTGTTAAAATAACACATTGCCAATCTCAGAAATTCCAATCTAATACAAACCAGACAGTATCAGTCAAAGCCAACAGAAACCCCTCCCTCTCTCCAGTTCAATTGCTACCAAATGTGAATGGTTTGTCTGAAGGGACACGGGGCACCTCTACATCTCCCCATCTGAGTAGCGCTTGTGTGAGAAAAATGAAATGCTGGCAGCTACATCATTTTAATAGGGAAAACACATTAGCAACTGCAAAGCAGCTAGTCTGTGTTTAAACCTTGTCTTCACTCCTTTCTTAGTGCTTACAGCTCCTTTGCTCAGGCACGCTCCCTGTTAGATTAATTGTGAGAAATTTCAGAAGCTGGCCAGTAACTCAACAAATTGGAAAGCATTCTATGCATCAAGTCCTGTTGTCCTGTTACCCTTTTTTCTCCACAACCAACCTGAGACACTCTTAAAAATCTTAAAGCTGGTATTTGTGTGTACCTAAGGACTGATCTAAATTTCTTGGGGACCAGTGGCAGGGATTCCATCAACTGACATTGGACTAAACCCCTTCTGCTCAAGAGGTGACTTCTGTGCATCACAGGATTTAGACACACCCCAGCTGTGCATGTTAAAGGGATGTGTGCAAAACCTTCAGCTAGCTAAAACCGAGCGGTCCCATGTGGAAGGCAAGCCTGTAACAGGGTAGATGAATGACTTTCCCCATCTTCTCACCCCCTACTCCAGAAAAAAAAAATCCCCATAAAGAAATGTGGGTTTTATTCTCTGTGTTAAGAAGCTCTTAAACATATTTTCCTCTCATATTGTTTTCTTTTATCTTCTGGAAATATTCCTCTCTATAGTTGTTCAAAGGGGACTCTGTTCTAGAGATTTCAGTTCTGGGGAAAAAATAGCATGCTGAGCTGGAAAAGTGAAGGAGGACAACAAAAATTATGCAGAAAAAAAATTCATGGTATAGCTATAAGGGAAACTAGTCAAAAAGTACTTTACAGTTCCCAGGAACTATGCCTGCTCTAGAGTTCAGGTTTGGACAAATTTGAATTGACAGTAAGACTCTGTTAAACACACATATTTTCCATAGAAAATAAGTTCTCAGGACCCTGCATCTGCAATGACTGACTCATTTTCTGTAAGCCTTACAATTCTCAAAAATGATGGATTCTGGACAGACCTGCTGGGAATCCAGCCCTGAAGTCATAGGCATGGGACAACTATTCCCATGTTTTCACCCAATTCTTTAGGCATGCTTCACAGCAGGAAGCAGCAGAGGAGCAGAGCCAGGGCTCCAGCTGGAAGTGCCACCAGATGCTGCTACAGGGCCACCCGGCTGGGGCAGCTCTGGGGCTTCCTCCGCAGGACACAGCTTGCCGTTTCTGCCACAGCCTCAGAGACAAATGTTGCAGGACTGTTCCCAGATTTGGGAACACTTGCTTAGGCTCCACAGACTTCACTTTTGGGGCAAATCTAAGGACAGCCATTTTTCCCAAGGTAAGTATCAAGTCCTTTCAAGGTTGCTGGTCCTGGGTAATCCAGATAGGATGCCTCAGCTCTCCTGGTCCTTTGGAAAGGTTTAGTTAGATGCAGAAACTGGGCAAGCTTTGTGAACATGAGGAGTGTTTTAATTTCCATTGTCTTTTGGAATTTTTACAAATAAGAAAATTCCTTTGCCTGAAAGACCTTTAGCTTTAGTTCCTACCTTCCTTCATGGGCCAGGCATTAACAAGCTAAAACTTTACCTATAGTCCATGTCAGCTGGTGGATCACAAACAAAAACTACATGCAACTAATTTAAGATCTATTCCATTAGTTCTAGTACAATTGTTTAGCCTTTTACTTATGTATAGTACTGCATTTATATTAAATTTCTTTCATTTCATGAAATGAATTCATGAGACACCTACTGCTCCCAAGATTTAATTAAGACCTGATCAGATAAGCAGGTTGTACCTTCCACACAAATATAACTACAGACCAGCAACCTAATTTCTGAATATAACTGCCTCTTTCTACCAAAATATGTCCTATCTAACAGGTCTCTGAAAGCCAGTTAATAAATATTCCATGAGATCCTATCTCCACTTTACACATACAAGTTTGTGACAGTACTCTTGTGTGTTAGTAGCAAAACCATAAAAGCAAAGCATTGGAAAGTTTATACATATAGAAATGCTTTGCCAGAGACACATGGGGAAATGGAGTCAGAAGGAAAGTTTTCAGTAATAAGAAAATACTTAGAGGAAAAAAAGTCATGTGAAATATTTAATTATTTTTTTCCCAAAAGATATTTGGTCCTGTGCAAAATGTGGTATGCACTTTAACTAATAATTTCAAAGTGCAGGAATCTCTTGTTTCTCAAAATTTCATCTCTGATGCTTTTTCCTTATTTTCAGTTCACACCAAAAGCTATTATGAATTTTCCAAAGGGTGAAACTTTAACTTCTGTCTCACTATGATATTCCATTTCTCAAATAAACCCAAGCACAAAATTTCTATCGGCTATAAAGGCTTTAATGAAGCTATTGTAGTGTCATCATGCATTTTCACAGACAACACAGAGATATTTTCTAACTAAACAAAGACAAAAACATGGATGAAAAATACTAGAAGCCTTCAAAGCAGCACTGACTTACTGGAGGGACCAAGACATTCCACCATTACACAACTATTTTCCATGGTACACTGCAAACGACTTGCAATGATCCTGATAGATACTATGTGGTTAGAAGCTCACAAAAAGCCTGAGTTTATCTCAAGATTATTAGTTCATTTTTAAAATAAATTGGTTTCGTTATTTTAAAAGTTAAAATTCCACAAAAGTAAAACAGGAAAAAAAAGTAAAAAAAATGTATTCCTCTCAATTTATTTTCAATTAATTTTTGTTAATGTTCTTTTTTTTCAGAATTGCATAAACCAGAATCCATAATATAGTCACAGCTACTTCTCAGTCTCTCCAACAGAGTGGAGAGCACAGAGTGGAAACATGAAATACCCCAGTGTTGAGACTGACAGCACACCCCACCTACAAGTAGTTTAAACACTGCTTTAACAGCACTGAAGGAAAGATTTTACTGCCTCCTAACAGCATACAGCTGAGAAGTAGTTACAGCACTGAATATCTCAGAAAATTCAATCTATCCTTTTTTTTTTTTCTCTGTGTAAAGCACCTAGAGAATCTTATCCATTGTCTTTCCACTGCAAAAGTAAATTTAATTGGTAGCTCTTCTGCCATACCTAAATCCTCACAGTTTTACACTTCAATTTATAATTTTGACTAGATATTTTAGTTTTCCCTTGTTATCACTGATTTGAAACCTCTAGGACAGATGCAGTAGGTCCAGGTCTGCCTTTCCTTAATTATCAAACTAGCTAAATCATCAGCTAGTGGTGCAACTTAATAGTTTGACAGATTTCCAGTGTACACAGCAGTCAGACGCAAAAATAGATTTAAATTCAGCTTTGTGATATCAGCTGTCATGCAGTCATCAGTTGGTATCTAAATAAGAAAAAAAAGGTCAGGGAAAAACCTAATGTGGTTTGGTTTGAGAATGTATATCTATATCCAAAATGCACCATTAGTCCGAGTGCCTGAAAGTTGTGGCTTATTCTGTGTACTATCTTAGAAAATTGCCAGTCTGGACAAGCAAGTCTGTTCATTTCTTTAAGTAAATAAAGAGGAAAACAGTGGACTGACCTCAGAGCAACTGAGCCGTAATATAGTCATCTACAGAAAGTTAGTGAACCCGGTAAATGTTTGGTCGCTAAGAGAATGGACATTAAAAATTGAACCATATGGACAAAATGAAATAAAAATGCTTTTACTTTTAATGGAATACCCTTTTATCAATTATATAAGCAAGGTCAGCATATAATGGGATAAAACCCTGGATACACAGGAAAGAATAAAATTTTTTACCATCAGGATATCAGTTACGTACTACAATTTAGCAAAATTGAATGAATGCTTAAAGTCTAATTCCAACCTTCTTAGGGTGTAGTCACTACTGACTTCATCCCACAGAATTTGGCTTGTAAAGGCCTTCTTCCTTAATGCACACCTGGTTTTGCTGTGTGAGACTGCAGTGACATAATGCAGATGCTACTACAGCATTAGCCATGGATTGTGGAACTGCACTGGGATCACTGTTGTCTCTGTTGCAGGTTACTCAAGAAATAACTCTTTCTCTTGCATATGCCAGGAGTTTGCTGCTACTCATGCAGTGATTGATATTCAACTCAATTACCTGACTCAGTGGTAGAATTTAGTTAATCTTTTTCCAAAACAAAAACCAAGAAATAAGAATTAAAACAAACAAACAAACAAACCCACACCCCTGGATATCCTCCAGAAAATACATAATGCTCTTTTCTGTTTAAGAAGGTCTTATTCTGCTCCAGCACTACTACAACTTGTTGTACTGTTTACAGTACTTTTTCATTGTGTATCTCTAAAAGAAGTGTCTAAACATTTCTGTTTAGATAATCACAGGAAAGATCAATTTTTTTTTGGTTTGTAGAGTCAGAATGATTGGTTTAAGGTTGAAATGTTTTGTACCCTCTATCATGTTTATTTTCTTGACCTCAAACAAAAAAATCCCCCTGTTTCATCTAGGTCACTTCAAAGAGCGAAAGAGGAACCTCACCACATTTACAAAGTTTAACCTCCTTACTTTAAAATACCATGGAGTAGTTTCTTGGGATTTGTTACAAGCACTATGAACAAAGGCATGCTAATTATCTGATCTAAGTTTACATTTGCTTTATCTTCTGTTTGTGCAGACTGTAGCATATTAATTTCATGCTGCCTTCTTAAAAATGGCTATTAGAGCAGCAATTGGCATTCAAACCAGCTCAAGGCAACTTTACACTGGACACATGCCTCAATAGCACAGCACTGTCCACTGCACTCTTACAAAAGAAAGATGAGCCCAATGACAAAGAAAAACAAAATCAACTCATCTGATGCTGAAGATTTCTTTAAGTGTAATTCCTAATATGTGTCTGCAGTTGTTTTCCAAGGGAAAAAATTCTTCTGAGTACAAATGTTGATTTTCAGTAAAATCTTTGTGTATGGCTCCCTGAGGTGTTTTGCAAATTATTCATTTCAGTGTCAGTAAAACCCTTGTACCTTTTCTGTTAACCTAAATAGCAAACTTTGTTTAAAGGGGTATTGAGCTTAATAGAAACGTAAAGTGATCATGCTTGTACTCCCAGTGTCCAGACATTACAGTACAGTAAAGTGCAGAAGGCAAGTGGCCTTGTCAGCAGGTTTTTGGGTATTAGTCTACCTCTGAGAAAAATTATTGCATTGCAGGACACTAGAGACAGCTGTGAATGTTTTCCTTCATATGAGGTAAGGACACCTGAGGAAAATGGATGAGATTTTTCTTCATTTCTGTCAAATTCCATACACAGAGAAAACATTTCATTTCTGAACAGGGTATGAAGCAACCTGTCTAAAATAAACAAGTCTAGCTTAAAAAAAAAAAAATCAGGTATGAGATGGCAAGGACTGCTGCCAGCATCTATAAGAAATGATTCCATAGAGTGGGGTAAGGTACATCTAAAATGACAGGACAAGATAAATATAGCTGTGTTACCACCTTCCACTGACTCACAGAATATAAAATCTAAGAGTAATGTTTTCTTCTGCTGCAGTTGGTCTAAAACAAGGCCTTCTATGATCAAATGTTTAGGGGAAAAGGCTGGAAAAAACATATAATTATACTTGTGAATAAGTCACTTGTTTTTCAACCTCGGTGATCTCAATTAAAATTCCTGCCTTATGAATGAGTTAATTGTTTTAACTTTCATGACCAAAAAATACAAGCCTCTACTTTAAGATTTCTAAGGCAAGGAATGCTTATTTCAGGGTTAATGGAAAATACACACAAAAATAAGTACCCTCACACATCAGGAGGGCAGCAGATTCCTTCTAGGAATCCTTGGTGTGCTGTTGCATATAGGTGCTCCCACATGAAACCAGTGTTTTTGTTGTAGCTGGACTGCCTGTCCTAACAATGCCAAACATTTTGCACATTTTCAACAGAGATGGACAACCAAATGCCAACAGCTGTGACCTGGAACTGTGCAGCCCAAAAGCAATCATTAAGCACAAAATCTACTTTTTTTGGGGGTAGTGAAGCACTTTGGCTAAGAGTTTGCTGACAGTAATGCCTTAAGTTTCAGTTTTCATATTTTCCAGATTCTCTACTGCATTAGTATACAACTCTGAACTTCATAGACAGTGTTAGCAAATTGTCTTCACAGCTTAGTTAGATAAAACAATCCTTTTCCAGCCTGAGAATCAAGGACACCATTGCAGCTTCAGGCCCAGACAGCGTAAACAACAACAAATTGAGGCGAGCAATCTCAGGGATGAGACTTCATAACCTGAAGCTGTAATTAGATAATTAACCCCAAAATGTAAATGGTCCAAAATTTATGGAAGTGTGAAAACTTGTGACTCAGAGTCCATCTTGGGGGGAGTCCATCTTGCAGTGCCCAAGGTTTATGCTTTGAAGGCCCTTAAATACATACTTTATTCCTTTAGCACTGTCTAGCCTCTGTTCCAGGTAGCCTCTCAAGGCATCGATAGTGCAGTGGAATTCACACTCTGTTTCCCATTCTACATCCACATACAAAGAGCTTGTGAGGAGGAAGAAGCCTGATAAATAGTTATAGAAGCATTATGGTCTTGCAACAATTGAATTGTCTATTTTACAGACCGTAACAGAAATCTCTGTGAAAATGAACTGAAGTTTCAGCTCACAAGGAATTTCTAGGTAGAATGGAATTTCCACAGCTCTTGTAATTCCAGACTTCAGCAGGGAGTTCAGAAAACTGACAAGGTGACTAAAGTGAGGTAAGTACCTACACAGATAAAAGTCTTTGAGGCAACAAACAAAAGCACAATAAAATCCACTGCAAAACATCCTGGAGGCAGCATCCCATTTATAGTGAAATAGCACATTTCCCATAAAGGTAGCAAAACCAAAGGGTGCTCAAAGAGATCCCAGAATGGATAAGGTTGGAAGGGACCAATCTGCCTGCTCAAGCAGACCCATCCTCAATCACACAGCACAGGATTGTCTCCAGACAATTCTGGTGTATCTCCATTGGGGGAGACTCCATGACCACACAGTAAAGTTCTTCATTTTCAGATGGAACTTCCTGTGTTTCTGTCTGTGACATGAGAATCTTCTAACAAACAGCACCACACCAGCTTCAGACTAGCAACAACTAAATGGAAAGACCCTTTTCTAAACAATAATTTAAAAAATAGCTCAATCCTTATCTATTCCAAACTTGAGAATGATTTGCTTTGTACAAGAGTTGCTTTGAAGTCCGGGGAGTGTGTGCACAGGTTATTTGAAATAGCACAATGATTAGAGGGAACAGCTCACATCTGGGGAAGAAATTACAAAGATCTGCAGAGAAATTGTTCCACAAGCAGTGGAGCTAAGTACATCTGGTTTCCACTGGACTAGCATCTTCTAGTTGATTAACTTTTAACTGAATGTGTGAGGTCATTCTAACTAAATATCCAGCAGGTATTAGATGGAAAAAATAAATCTTTTCCCGTTGCTCAGCGTTTCAAAAGTGGTAATTCAAAAGAATTAAAAGAAGGAAAGAAAGTTTAATTGAGGAGGGGATTCTCTAATGCCCGAAACAGCAAACACTCCAAAAGCTGCTTTTTTCCAAGCAGCTAGGCATCCATGATGTACTATTCTGTGTCTTTTTTTCCTTTAGTAAGAATTTCAGTGATTCTTATCTTTCACCCTCTCCAATGGACATCTTAAAAAGATATTTGCCTTCGAGGAGAGGTATTTTATTAGGAATGTAATGTGATTAAGAACTTTATTCACAAATATGTCTGATTCAAAATGGAATCTAGGTAAAGATGTTTTCATAAATCTTATTTCCTTAGGAAATGAGGATTCAAATAAACCAGATATACAGAGAGATGGAAACAACCTGGGGGATTGGGTAAACTTGGAATTCATAATAGTTTTCTCATTGATGAGTAGAATCTTATTCAACATTCTTCAATGTGGAAGAACAAATGTCCTGCGAAAACCCAAGTACTTTTGTGGTTACCAGACCGCCACCTACTCCTGAAGGAGCCTATGATCCATGCAAAGAAAGGAGGGAATATTACTGCTGTTTTACAAACAGGTAAACCTAATACTGCTGTGATTTATGATACTGATTTCTCTGCATGTTCAGGGACATGTAGCTAAATCTCAGAGTTTGGATTACCACATTGCTATGCTGAGGCTATGAGGACAGACCTGCTTATGGTCCTGGACCTGCTCAGGGATATATGAATACTCAGGGATATATGAACTTTTCCACCTGAGTAATCAGGAGAGGTCTATGCAGTGGAATGCGGCAGGCTGCCAGCAAACCCAGCACTGGTGGTTCTGGATGCAATTTATAAATGGAATTTAGGCTGCCTCATTAGGGTCCAGATTTCTCTCAATGTGGAGTGCAACAAGATAGTGAGACTAAGTAAAGACACCACTACAGAGAAATCAGGAATACTGGGTGACAGATAAAGGCGCAGACACTTCGCATGTTTGAAACAGTGCTCCACTACATTGATAATGATGATAAAAAACTATTGGAAGGAAAAATTTGCTATGTTCACATTTTAATTTATGGATCTGTCAACAAAAAGTGAAGGTTTTACAATGGGCATATTCAGAAGAGTAGTAATGTGTGGTTTTTTTTTTTAATATGTGGCAAATACTGGGATCTATTTCAGACAATGACTTGGCTTTGAGATAAAGTGAGAGCATTCTTCTAACTGCTGCCATTGTCTTTAAGTAAAAACCCTTCTTAGCATTCATTCCTGCCCACATAGCATTTCCATTATACTTGGGTTTTGTTTTTTTGTCCAACTTACAAGCGATTTAGTTTCTTTTAAAATGAGTAGAAGTGATAAATCTACTATGAAACTACAAAGCCTACTGAATGACTTGCATTTATTTATCAGGGAACCAAATCAGACTCTGCTTGGCTACCAGGTAAAACGTACTTTACTATTTACACTAGAGAATACAAATTAAAAAGAACTAACCACTAGAAAGAAAAGAGAAAATTTCCTGTCCTGCCTTTAATACAGTCAGAAAAATATGCAAACAGAAATGAAAAAGGAAGCTGTAACCTCATTCAGAATAGAAAAAAGGCAGGATTAACTCAGGGTATCTCCACTAATTATCAAAAGGAGTGGGAAGCATCCAGCCCTATGAAAGTTTCAAGGTATGAGCTCTAGAAGAAGCAGTAGTTCATTAGCCAGTCCCATAAGCTAGAACCAACAACTTCTAAATTTAATGACTGACTCAATTGCTTCTCTCTTTTTATCACTTAATTGCATTAACATAAACCAGTTTGTAAGCAAACATGTCCTAAAAATCTGTTGTGGTCTCAATGGCTCCTAAATGCTCTATCCCAGCACAGAACACCCCAAAGTTAACAGGCAGCTGGAGACCGAGTAGCTCCACCCTTCCAATGCTGTGCATCCTGCCTTAAGGCACAGGGAAGAAGTAAAAGTAACTTGGTTATTCTCCTCAAAGTTTAACAGGCAACTTTGGGGAATAGAGACAGGACTGGGTGTCTGCTTGGAACTACTTGCTGGATCATGGTGAGGAAACATTTCACAAGCGCAATCCAACTGCAGGGGAGCACTGCAGTGCCTCACCTTCACTCAAGGGGGATAAGCTGCTCTCCAGGGCACTGAGCAAGAGCAGTCCTTTGTTACCCAGTGCTGATGTTGTGATTAAAAGCAGGAAACTTATTATTACTAAGTAATGTCAATTATATGGAGCACTTGCACAGATTCAAGAGTAAGAGCTCTAAATAGTATAGGGAACAAGGAACACTTACTGCAGCCCTGATCATAATGAAATTTCTATTCAAGTTTTCCTCATTGAAAAATGGCTTAGTTCCAGTTCTAGGCAGAATGAGCCTTTTTTTTTGATTTCTATGAAAAGATAGCACATTCAAATACTACCTCCTGGTCCTTAAATGCATTACTTTGTAATGGGGAAGAGTGAAATCAGACAGTTGGCCCTGTAAGGACCACCAGTGGAGACCGCAGAGCAAAAGTGAAGAAAATCCTTTTTCTGCTTTTCCCATTTCTGAAGCTGCATTGGCCATTTTCCATCACATGAGTAACAGCAAGAGATGATGTCATTCTGCACTGCCTCCACCCTTCTATCCTAATCTTCAGGGATGATGCTCTGCCACTGGGAATTCAGATCAGTTTTAGAAACTTCTATCCCCAAGAACTAAGCCCCACAACTTTCTGGTTTTCTCTCTTTTGTGTCTGGAAGAGGAGAAAGATTCAGATGCCTTCAATATTTAAAGATACCTTTCCATGCAGTCTGTCAAAATTAAGGATTCCCTCCTCTCTGACACAAATAACTACCATAGATCCAGAAGGAAGTTGCACATTTTCTGTCTGTTCCACACAATCCCTGCAACAACTGCTGCTTTTCAGAGGAAGCAAAAGGGTAGTAGGCATCGCTTACTAAAATAGACAGGGAAACCCCAGAGCCCATCTTTAACAATATACTTTAGACAAAGCTTATTATGCTCTCTGGAAGCTATATTAGCAAATAAATATGTACAGAACAACAGGCTGAGCATTTGATTCTCTTTCCATGCTTCTGCTTTTGCACATTTTAGGCAAAATTCCAGAAAATATCCATGGGAGTCATAGTCTTGAATCCTTTCTACCTTCCTATGACAGTATATTGGCTTTGAATTTGTTTTTATTCAGTTTTAGAGTATCCTAAAAGAAGTTGCAACCCTATGATGCCATTGTGCAATGCAAAGACAATACAATAGCACTTGGTCCAGGTATGAGTGTATCAAGTGACTTGGCAAACTCATTTAAATCCTCTAATGGAAGTTTTTTCTCTGCAGTCACATCTAGAATATGCTATTTCTGTTAGTGATGTGCTCTGGGACAGAATTTTGCATGAGGCATCCATTTTTAGGCCAGACAAACTGCTGGTTGTGCTTTATAAATATCATCTCACTCCTGCCTCAGGACAAGTGCCACCTACTGACAGCAAGAGCTGCTTCTGCTTGTTTAACTAAATTCATCAAGAATTCTAACCACAGTTCTTGTTTTTCAGCCAGTTTCAAGTCCAAATGGTGAACAGAGGCCTTCAAAGATGAAGGAATATTTCAAAAATCTGGAATGGTATGTGCCTGATTGCTTTTAAAACCCACATGTCCAAGATGCTGATGACTGATGAATTGTCTAGCAGTATCATCACCAGTCATTCTATCAACCTCTTTTGAAAAAAACTAAGCAAATCCAATGAAAATATTCATACTCTGTAGATTATCAAGTATTTACTCCAAAAGGAAAATTAGAATGAAATCAAAAGAGCAAAAAATCAGTAGAAATACATGTCTAAACCTGGAAAAAGACAACAAAGCTCTATGTAAAGGAGACTGAGCATTATAGGAATAATAAAAAAAACCACTGCATGACAAAAAATCAGCTGCATGGCTTAATTTAAAAGTCTTCTGAAAAAAATTGCTATCAATTACACCTCTCCTCTACATACAAGCTTCATAAATGAAGTATAGGGTTTTAAGAGACATTTTCTCTTTCTTTTGTCAAGTCTGGAGTCATTAAACAGAGATTAGCTGGATAAATAGAGGAAGTGATTTTTAAACTGTTTGCAAACTTAATGTGAAGAGCCCAGCCTTGCAAATTATCACGTCTAATCAGAGATGCACGCTTCACTGCTCCAGTAATTGTACTAGTATTAGTCAAATTCTTGTTGTCTCCTCATTAGCCATGAAAAGGAGACTCAAGATGTACTTCATTAGAGTATCCTGAATATAAATTTTAGTGTAAGGAGGAAGAGATGTGTTACATACTGTACTGTATATAGAAAGAAAAAATATTAAGAACATAAAATATTGAAGCATTCTGTTTTTTGACTGATTATATATCTTTAAGAACCAAATCCCTCTTTTCTGCTTTACTGTCTTGATCTCTTCTTTTATTTACAGTGAGAATATAGCACTTCAAAAGGGAATTTACCACCAATGTCATAAAAAATATTAAGAAATGTGCTGTGTTATGCAGCTCTTCCTACTTCCATAGCCAGAAGAAACAGCTTAATCAAGGACTGTCTTTAGTAGGGACATTTAGTAAATTCTTGACTACTGGATAGGTGATCTAACTTGCATTAAATGTAGATCAAATAAAAAGGTTTGTTCCTTTGATCAGCAAAGCATTTAAGTACATGCTCATGCCCTTCTTTATTCAGCAATACCCTTAAGTATATGACACTAAATCAAGAGAATTTAAACACATGCCTAACATGTGAAGCATGCACTTAAGGGAATTGGGGTTGAAAAAATTCAGCTTGAATACAATTTCCAAACAGGTCTATTAGAAGGCTAAAAGTAAAAACATTTTCAAGAATTTTGGTAGAAGGAGAGGCAAAACAAATGTTCACATTTGTTTTTTCACAGTAAATTTTTTTTGGTGCAAATCCCAGTCTGAAATATTTGCATTACTCAACCACAGTTAAGGGAAGCTGAAAACGAACTAGGCAGGTCACCAAAAATGCTACCAATAGATGTCTTCTACCCCCCTGCTTTCTGACAATTAAAAAGAACCAGAAAGAAAACAACATGCAAAAATGTACCCTTTCACTCCTTGAACTACAGCACCAGATCATCAGGAAGTTGGATGTGTGGAAACTAGAATCTAAGCCAAACGTGGTGTAGTATTTGTTTTTGTGGAACACTAGGAATGAGAAGTGTAAGCAATTCCAAAGGGGAATTAAGTCCATAATGCATTGTTCAGCAGCTCTGTGTACCACAAGAAAGTGAACTGGATTTCTCAGCCCGAGGTTTGCTCCCCAAGCTGTCTCTTGTCAGAACACAGCAATATCCTCACCCAACTTCAGCTCTCTCCATAAAATACAAGAAAATTCAGTTGATTATTAGTTACTATAGTTTATACAGAATGCAGGACTCATTGTGGAAAGGATGATGCTTGCTTGGTCAAAGTATTCTGGACAAAAAGAAAAATAAAATTGAAATACTTCCAGGTACCTCTTTGAACAATATTAAAACACTTCAGAAACATTTCATTCAGAATTAATTAACATAAAAACCAGCCTCCACAATATGGCAGAGCCCTAAAGTGGTTTGTGGAATTTAATTAGGCTAACCTTCTTTTCACTACACTGGTACCACTCTATAAGAAGTGCAAATCATTATTAATTCCTTTGGTGTTCACTGTAATAACATTAAACATGATGAACTCTATTAGCAGTAAAGTGTATGTAGTACTTAATTCCATAATTTAGCATTAACTTGAATTTAATTTATAAAATATACTATTTGTCACCATATACTGAACACTCACTCACAAAATTCCTGCTCACAATAGTATTAGGATAACAAGATATTGAAGGTCCCATCCAACCTAAACTATTGTGTGATATGATTCTATTAATAGTTCAATAATTCATAATTTTGGGAAGAGGAGGCATGTCTGTGCAGCAAAAAGAAAATCAAAACAAGGTCAAGTCCAGTCAGAATGACTGTCGGTATTGGATCCCCAAAAGATCTGTGATAGAGTTTCAGCACTTGTTGAAAAACCTGAAGGACACAAATTTTTACCAGCATTTTTGGTTTCTCTGGAATTTGAAATAAATTCAGAACTTGCATGTTGTTTGTAAAGAAACAATTTACTGTCAGAAAACCTCACTTGCTCATCAATTGCATCATTGTGTGAAAAATACAGCATAGACCTTGAAGCTCAGGAAAAAAAAGAAATGAGAAGAGGCAGATACAAAGCACAAGTGCTTGTCAAGTGACATATCTTGTCACTGGAAATGGTAAAATGATTAAGCTTAAGATGCTATCAGACACCAAACATATACAAACATCCCCAGTGAATGATACTAATGGAAAATAGTTTTGTCTTTCCACAGATGATTTGTTTTCATCACTGGACAATGCAAAATCTTTTATTAAAAATTCACAAAGGATGCATTTGAAATCCTTTTATCTGTCTGTCTAAAGTATTTCTAAGGTGCCAATCACTATATTATCTAAACACATTAACAGAATAGCTGGATTTTACTAAATACGAAAACAGATTCCAAAGGAATTCAAGATGAAAACACCTTATCCTGGTACAGAAAGCCCTTCTCAGTGCTGGGAAATGCTTCCTCACAACAGCTCTGAGGATGTGCCTTTGGCCAAGTGTAGGCACAAGCAACACTTCACCCCATGTGCAGGGCCCAGAAGCCGATGAGAACACATTTACTCCTACAGCTCTTAATTCCTTCTGAAATCATGGCTATTACAGTTTTTGGACTATGCTATGGCTGACATAAACTGTGTGTGAGGGTGAAGCAATAGCACATGTGAGTATATGCTGTGAGTGGGAATGAATTTTAGCATGTGTTTGCACACTTGGTTGAATCACTCCCCTCACCACTTGGGCAGATCCTCAGTGGATTTCGCACCAGCATTGCCTCAGCAGAGTTGCCTCTCCCTTAAATTGGTACAAGTGAAACACAAGAAGTATGTCCCATAAATCTCTGTGTTGAGAAGTATTTCCTACCTTATATGAAAAATACGTAGCATATATTTTACTCCATATGATTACTTTCCCAATACACTAGGTTTATGTAAAAATAGCTATTTAAACAATTTCTTCTAGCCTTGTATTTAAACCTGTACTTTGCCCTTAAAAAAGTATTAAGTTAATTTACATGAAAGAAGACTCTGCTTTGGAAAAAGTCAAGGATCCTTTGCCTCACCTATTTTCTCCCACAATTTAATGATGGATAAAATAGACCAGAAGGATCAGATCTCCTAGAATGGATAGTTAGCTGCAGACCTTGCATAATAAATATCTTCCTTTTATATTATTGATAATGTTAATTACAGGAGATCCTGTAAAGAAGAATCAGCCATGATCCTGTAGTAAGAGCCTGCACTAAGCTTCCTATTGAAAATGTACATTCAGCTATTTAGTGACACACAAAGAATTCAGTTTATTTGCCCCCAAATCATAACATTCATTTTTTGAGTGCAGAAAAACTTGAATAATGTATATATTAACACTCAAATGACTTACATTTAAGAAGTCTCCTCAGACTTGGTGTTTAAAGTTGGAACTTGACTGAATTCCATTTATGTTCCATGTCAGTGATAATTCACTGTGCTGCAAAGAAAGACACAACAGTTTGGAAAAATTATTATTTTCCTTCTATATTTGGTATTACAAGTGTGTTCCTAGTCATGCTGAAGAACTCTTCCTCATTCTGCATTTTTCTGTGTTTCCCTCATCGGTACTGGAATTTAACCATCAGAATTGGAGAGGGACAAATTTCAATGAGCCCGACCCTCATTACAACAGCTATCAGGGCTCTTGTATGAACTGCCACAGTCCAGCACTGGCCTAATTCCAGCACTGCTTTAATGCTTTTTCTCCTGCTAACTCTGCTCTTTTTCTTAGTCTTACTGTCCAGTTTTCGATATGCTCTTTTCTGCATTGTTTTCCTTTTCCCAACTTACCTTGTTTTTATATCCTTCCTCTATCCTTCTTTTTCCTTGACCCAGTATCTAGCTTCCAAAACTCAAACACTTGCCCTTTTTATTTTCCTTTTGTCTTCAAGTTTTCCCCGTTGATGAAGGCCCCTCTTGTCTTCCAATACGCATTTTGAAAAGAAATCCCAGCAAATTTCCTCTCTGTACAAACTGAGACTTTCTCTAAAGAGACCATTTTTATTGCAACTCAAAATATGTTTCTGCTGATGCTACGACTTCACTCAAGATCATAAAACGTAGCTTATATATTTTACCAGCCTAGTGATTTCAAGTTTTTATTCTCAACATATGTGAGCCTGAATTAAAATTTCCAGCACACGCCAGAAGTCACAGGTATCGCTCCAAACAAATTACTACTCAAATTACTTCATGACTGTCATTCCAGAAAAAGTGTCCTAGATATTCTATCAAAGGCTCAGCCAAGCACCATTTGGAGACCTACACACAATATTTATGTACTCTATAAAGTTCCTTTCATCCTTAAGTTTGTTTTTTTTTTTTTTTTTTTTAATGAACTATCCCTGTGTAGATGCCTTTGGGTTGCATTTTTTGGACAAAAGGAGAATCCAAAAGTATCCCAAGAAGAAGTTTCAGTAAAGCCTACAGGGTTAGATTCTTATAGAACAAATGGTGTAGAACATCCGATATTTCTGGAATAAACAGAAAGCTTAGGACTAGAAGGCTCAGTAGAAAAATATCATATTGCTTGCTTTAGAACTTTAGAATTGTGGGAATAAAAGAAAACAGAATATTTACGACTTTTTTTTTTTAATAAAAGATTCCTTGAAAGTGTTCTCAGCAATTTGCTGTGATTTAAAACATCCTTTTGTGTGTAGAATTGCATGCAGAGAAAAAAGCTAAGTCAATTAATTACACACAAAAATTGGGCCAGGTAACATTCATGCCACAGTCTCTTTACATAACTTGGAACTCTTGTGAACATGAAAGAAACAGGAAGCTTCCCAAAATTATTACATCAAATTCTTGGCTGGTGCAAATGAGCACAGCTCTTTTGTGCTTTGAAAGTGGGAGGAATTTATACAGCTAAACTGTTATTTAATCACTGATTAATAACAAGAATCATGTCTCAGTGTAAGATTCTATACTCCTGTCTAATATGCCCCTGCAGGTTTTAGCTCTGTCTTCAAAAGCAGAGGTTACCCAGTCATTTCCTAGATCTTCTACCTCTCTTCCAAGCTCAGAAGGAGCAGATTGCCACCCAACACAAGGTATTGTAGCTGGAACCATCTATTTCACTGGGAAAAAGGTACTTAAATGCCTCCCACACCAATGAAATATCATAAGGAGCTCCTTGCCTCCTTTTCCCCATGACACAGCAGAGGAACAACTAGGCTCTGTATTAGCCCAGGGGTCAGACCTGGTGCTAATAGTGTCAAGGTTGAGAGCTTGACCCATGTGCAGGCCATTCACTTAAGAGTTGGAGTCAATGATCCTTGTGGGTCCCTTCCAATTCAGAATATTTTGTGTGGTTCTGTGATTTTTCTTTACTGGAGCATCAGTTCCTCTTCTCTGAGGTCCTTGCAAGGCTATGCACCTATATAAGACTGGCTTGGTTCTCCAGGGCAATGCAGTCCTTCGGCAAACTGACTCGTTGCTCTTTGTGCCCAGGAGATACTTCGCACAGCAAACTGTGCCCCACACCTGCCCTGCCAGGGAAGCTTGCCTGGGAATTTGCAGTTACTGCTGGCAAGGTAAATACTCCTGGCCAGCAAACCTGCATGGCATGACTTCATAAGCACAGTCTGCTTCTTACTCTTTAACAACCTATGGAAATTTTTTCACAGATCTCTTTGACTGTGTGCCTAAGCTTCCTCAAGTGTTACATATACCAATTCATTAGCAACATTTTCAGGTAATGCCCATATATTTATACATTCCCAGCTACACCTCAGGTTGTCAGCTAAAAATCACCTTAAAAAGATAAATGGGTTGCTTTTAGTAGCAAGGAGATGAGAGGAGAGATATTAGTAGTGGTCTTGGTTCATCTTCTAATAATAAACTACTTCAAATAGTAAATCTACTGAGATTAGCAATGAAGCTAGAGTAGCAAATGAGTAACAAAGATCATCTTTTTAAGAACTGTGATGAAACCAAGGGCATAGAGGCACTTGTAGTTCACTCACCCAAAACTAACACAAAGCCTTGTGGATGCTACACAGGTCACCTCATGGTGGCTCTTGGAGATGAGAATAAAACTGAAAGAGAAGATTCACCTCTATTCTAGTGAAGTATCGCCCACATCTACAAAGTTCATGGCAAATTTACAGTGCCTCTATGACACAATGAGGAGAATATCAACCTCTTCCAACAGAAAAACCTTCTTCTAAAGGCTGGGGTTGATTCACATAATCTGGTATTGCCTTACTGGAGAGAAAGCTGGCTATGCCCTTCCATTAAGCATGTCTGTGGCATCAAAGGATATTAAATCATGATTTTATCTAACTTTTTTAGGCTGCTTCTGAGGATGAAGCTAAGAGTTCACTGCACTTTTCAAAATCATTTGTTGAAGTAAATATTGCAACCCTGAGCAGCTTAAATGAAATTATCTTGATAGGAAGACATTTTATTTGTTGTTTTGAACTCATATAAGGTCACAGGATCTCAATGGATCTCTACAAACGAAGCCAAAGTTCAGATGCGATTGTCTTTTTCACAATTACAGAAAAATCCCTCCCTTCCCACTCTCTCACCACCTTCATGGCAAATTCCAGTTCTCTCTCATGCTACTGTTAAAGAGAAGCTACACTCTTAAAAATGCAGGCATTTGGAGAGTGGTTGTGATGATAATTTATCTTGTGCATTCAAACCACTTTTTTCTTAACAAACATACACAGCCATACTTACAGAAATCTCTTAAGGATAACACACAATCAGTTCACCATTGGTATTGAATGCATTACAGAAAAGATGCTGAGTGCAAACTGGCCTTTCTTGGTTATGTAGGAATGGGTCAGACAGAAATCACCAGAACAGCTCCGGCCAACACACCAGCTGACACTTACTGCATATAATGAAAATCATTTTTCCTCCTTTGTAATTACACCTGTTTCCAGTCATGAAGGGAGGGAGCTACACAAACCAAGAAAAAGTACCAGGCTCACTAAGGAAAGCAAGGAAAAATCTGGAATCAGTACAAGCCAACAGCTTGGGGAAATACATGAAAAATGTTTAGAATTTTAATCCATATTACAAATAAATCAAATAACCAACAAAAACCCCAAAGATTTAGAAAATACTTTCTAGAGACCCCTGCTTACCTGACCCTGCAGCTATGAACAGCTTGTTTACCCTCTTTCTTGCTTTTACAACTTCTTCTGCCTGCTCAGCACAGGTGTTCATCATTCCCACTTCAGCACAGGTGTGAATCCTTACACAAGGCTCAAACAAGGAACGTGTGTGAGGGAAGGTTTGTTAGCTCCAGGAGAGCCCTCAATTTCTTTCTAGCACGTCTTTCTTTGCATTTAAGCAGTCCCAATATGCCTCAGCGGGCAAGTTACTCAGACTAGAGCCCTAGTTCTGAACTCATGGTACAAATGACATGGAGGAAATGAAATTTCATCATCTCAGGGAACTGTTGGAATTACTGACAGATTTGTTCTGATTTTTCAAACAAGAAGCACCAAACTGTCTCCTCCTAAAAGAGCAGTTCTTTCTTTGCAGCCACTATTATGCATTTGCAGCATAACAGTATTACTAACCCAAACACTGAGCTGGATGCCAGAGAAAGGACTAAGGAAAACAACTCAGTGAAAATCCTTTCAGTGTCTTTGTTTAGTTTGCACCTTCCTAACTCCTTGTCACTGCTGAGAATTTCCCAGCCCCTTGGTCTGCTGATTGTTTTTACCCTCTGCTATCCCCTGCCCTGTCTGGCTTGGTGGCAGCTGTCACACAGCCCCACCTGCCATACTGACCTTCCCTTCTGAAGCTGTATGCTTCTCTCCCCACTCTGCAGCTAGCCTGAGCAGCACTGCAGGAATAAACTCCAGCATATAATAAATAATCCAATCTAGTGGGTAAAAAATTAATCTTAAAATCATTAAACCCTCAGCTGAGTTATTTATATTGGGTATTTTTAAGCAGGGAAGAGAAGACAAAAGAAGGTGTTTTGTTAATTTTGTTGTAGGTTTTTTTTTTTCCAGTACAATGCTTTAGACAAATTATTTTCCACAGAAAAAACAAAACAAAAGACAACATAGCAACCCTACAGTAAAATTATGGGCAGTGCCTTTCTTTTTAATCATATAAATTATTGCCAGCTGACTGATGAAACCACTCTGGGCAACATGACAGTTTACAACCTTAAGGATTACAGTAGTACAGATGCTATCATCTTAATTGGAAAAGCACAGTATTGCCAACTGTCCATGTTAGAAAATGGAAGACTGCATTATTATTATTTTTCCTTCACATTCCCCTGCTTTCCTCTAAATGGCCAAGAACTATTAGATGCTTTGTATGGTTTTCTTTATTGAAGTATTTTTATCAGCTCATAAAGACAGCATTTTTGAGACAACATAAATCCAACTGCATGAGAGCTCAGCGTTTCCATTCCCTACACTCTTATTTTCCTATCAGGAAGGTGAAGATGCAGGAAGACCTTTTCAAACATCAAGTTCACCCCAAGAAAGTGTCTGAGCTTAAGCTCTATGTCAATAACACAGTAAATACATCATATGTGATAGATCACAACCAGTAATTACAGTGAGAGAAGGGAAGAGGGATAACTACATTGTTATGGTAATCATCCACAAGTCAGGAACTTTCTGGTCTGACTTCTGTTCTCCTCTTAGCTGTGTGCCAGAACAACAGTTTAGAGCACTTCTAAACTTTTTATGCAGTTACCTCAGACTACTGGAAAAAAATGTAATTCTCTATTTAAGAAACAGAGGGACTTTCAGAAACACCTGACAAGGCACTGAGCTGAATTGGCAAGGCTCAGGCAAATGCCCTAGCCATTGTTCCTTTTTTCTGTCTTTAATTGTCCTTCCACTTAAATCACACTGTGTCTGAATTTCCCATCGACAAAAAGCCCTCTTAGACTATGTGTCACCAGGTTTGCTCCTTTTGTGGGGAAGGCACAGTCACAATGCCTAATTACAGAATGTAAAATAATTCCAGTTGGGTTTATGCGTGTGAAGCAGCTGGTGAAAACCTTTTTGGGTCTGCCCTCCTTCAAAGTATCCGGAAATACTCCCTTGTGACGTGGCAAGTTTGGGAAGGAACAGGGAGGAGGAAGAAGAGGCTTGAGCCAATCTTTTGATGCAGGCAGTGATTTAAGGGAGATTGTTCACATGCAGTTCAACTGCAGTTCTCTCCTGCAAAATTGCTAAACAGAACAACATATTCCTACTGCTTATAATCCTTCTAGGACAAGCTTTGAGAATAGGAGTTTCAGAAGCATCTGAGGGAGTTAAGGACAAACCTCTTTGATGTCTTATTGGGATTTCTGCTCCTAAATTCCCTAGATATTGTGAAAAACCCCTTTATATTTTTGACTTCTTTTAGAATATGCGGAAGAAAGGTTGCTTCTAGTACATTTTTTTTTGTGAAATCAGAATCATCTCACAGTATTTCCTAAAGGAAAATCTGTCAGTGGCAACTGCCTTATTCCAGTCAATTGAATTATACAGGTTTCTTTGTAGAGAAGGTTGTAAGAGTAGGGGCAAACAGCATGATGCTCTGGGGCTGGGGAGCCTTTACGGACTGAGGAGATATTTGCTACTTTTAAAAGGAAAAAAAAGGAGTCAAAGCTCTCAGTGCTGGAGACACTCTGGAGCTCTGCCTGTAGGGTAAAATGAATGGAAAATATACATGGAAATAATTTTAAAAAGGCACCAAAGCAATTAAAATAAGATATGAGATATTAGAGGCTAGAAAAAGGTTTAGTTTAAACAGCATAAAATTACATAAATAGCACAGCATGAAAAAACAAATTAAAAAGTCCAAGATACACTCTGTGGGTTTATTCCAGAAGTCATAACACCAATTTACTCATGCCTACTGCAACCTTCATGCATGCTTTTGTATTACAGTTGTTATGGTTTGTATGTAATGTATGACCATGCATGCAAAATAAGTCACCAAGTCACTCTTTTTAACCTCTCAAATTCTGGCTTCCTCATCTCAAAGCCAAACATAGAGTAGTACTGAAACAGACAGAAAGCTCATTTAAGGGGGTGGAATGGTTTTCATATATGTAATGACTGCAGCTCTTCAACCTGGAAGAAAGACAGCTGAGTGGGTGTATGATAGAGATGTTTAGAACATGAGTGGAATGAAGACAGTAAATACAGAATCAGTATTCATTGTTTTTTCCAAAACAAGGGCTACCGTGCATCAGATGAAACTAGTAGGTAGAAATTTTAGAAGAAAAGACTACTGTGCTGTGCAGCATAGTTGTGGAAGTCATAACAGGACATTAGAAGAGTTAAAATTTACATTTATTCAACAACCGATAAACTCATCACAGAAAAATCCACAAAGGGCTATTGAATGAATGGGAAAGTAATACACTTAATTTCAGAAAGACTGAACTGCAAATTGTTGAAGGCTGTGAAACAATATTTACCTGCTCTGTTGTTATGAACTTCTGTGGGTGCTAATGGTGTCATGGGAGATGCCTGTAAATCCCATCTAGTCCTGGCTAGTATTGTTTCCCAGCAAGGCTCCTCTCAGGTCTGAGGTTTCAGTATATGAAATCATTTGACCCCCCAGAGTCAGCAGTGATGGGCTGTATTTGTTGTGACCTGAGAGGAAGCCTTTGGTCCTGGTGCAGCCCTGCCTTCAGCTGCAGCTCGGTGCTGTGGCCCATCCTTCCCCTGGTCTTGGTCCCACTGCTCTGTAGCCAGGTTGCTGAGCTGCTCCAGCCACACAAGAAACACAAACAGAAGCTCTGAGATTTGACAGAAATGCTGTCCATGTGCAGAAGTGTGCTTCAGGCTAGAAGAAATTAGAGCCGCAGAACCAAGTGTCTGTATAGAAAATACTTTTCATATGAATAAAAGTAGATGAGTATTATAGATGATTATGCTCTATTCCTCTTCTTACTGAGGGACTTCAAAGTGAGTAAATTCTATTTCTTAATATTCCATAAGTAGAAATGTAGCTAATGTTATTCAAGCTTTCATGGTTTTTTTCTTTAATTCTTCCCACCTCTCCAACATGTGGTCAAAAAAAAAAAAAAAAAAAGTGAGTGTTCTAATTAATCTTTTGCTTAATCAGTGAATACATGATATTTCACCCCTGCTGGCACTACAAAATTGGACAGAAAGGTCACTGGGTGATCATGCTGAAAATGAGGAGTCAGTGTGAGACGAAATGGGGGACAAATGGGAGAAAGATGAATTTGTGACAACAAATCAGCCCAGTGTGACTGTTTGGCTAGGAGGTACATCCAGAGCCACTGCCTATCCTACAGCCAAACAATTTTCTCTTTTTTGCTGTACTCTGTTGCCAACTAAATCCTACTACAGTATGTTGGTTCCCTTCACAAGATGTCTGACATCTGCGAAAGCATTAAAGATGCCAGCTTGGTTTTCCGTGACTATGAAAAGCCACAATAAATCCGTTACTTCACACCTTTGCTTGATGAATGCTGTATAACTACATGGATTTCCTTCACTTTCTTATAAAAATACCATAAGGGAAACAAGAAAAAAAAAATTTAAAATATCAGAGCTTCTTTGTACCAATTTAAAATGAGCACAACTTTAATTTGAGATAGGTAGATGATTATGAAGACCAATCAGAGGTAACATATTAGTTTTGTCATGAGCTGTAATGGGAAATCGTCTAATTAAAACTTGTAGTTAGAAAGCTTGTTGCAAGTTTTCAAAGTTCAGTAGGCTTGGGATCTTATGAAGTGCTTAATAACGAAAAGATTCTATGGAGAATTTTAAGGCAAGGAAGAAGAAACATGGTATTTCTTAATTAGTCTGTGGCCTGTTTCCCCATTGGGCAACCACGCCTCTCAAACATTTTAAGCAAAGCAATCTGCAAGCAGCTGCTTCTGTGACAGACACGTCTTTGCATATTCGCTGGATGGGTGTTTGATTTGGCATTTCAAAACCAGTCAGATTCAAGGGGGAAGAAATCACCCAACAGTATTAAACCATATGAATACCCAGCAGATATTTTCATTTTATTACAGCAATAAACATAACCAAATAGCCTTTGATTCATCTGCAGAGCTTGTTAAGACCTTCACCATCTACTGAGAGATGAATATTTGACGCTCTTACTATTGCTTTTTTCTCACTAACTTCTGTTTTCCTTATACATTCTTATTTTTCTTTCCTTTTCTTTCTTCATGCTCACCCTGCAAACATAAAGTAGAAATGGCAAAAGGATAATCTGGAGCAATCACCATTAAAGGGACATTAAAGCTATTAATTAATTCACTGGTAGTGCTCCGACAGCACACAGCCATGGCAGACACTTACAAACAACACGAGACCCGTGCCACTGTGCTGGTTCTCAGTTACTGATGGCAATCCAGTTAGGATTATTCCATCTGATAGCTCAGTCCAGAGGATCATACAATCAGCAAAATGGTTTGAGTAGGAATCAGAGACCTTACAGACCATCTTACTGCAACCTCCCACCATGGGCAGCGACACCTCCCACTCGACCAGGTTGCTCAGGGCCATATCCAGCTTTGCCATGAACACTGACAGGCCTACGGCAACCAAAATTTCCCTGGGCAACCAGCTCCAGTACCTCACCACCCTCACAGTAAAGATTCTCTTCCTAATACCATCTAAATCTACACTCTTTCAGCTTGGAGACATGACCCTTTGTCCTGTCACTTTGTCAAAAGTCCAGGTTCCCTGTAGGATCCCTTTAGGCACTGGGAGATGTTAGAAGGTCTGCTGGAGCCTTCTGTTCCACAGGTTGATCAGCTCCAGCTCTCAGAGCCTCTCTCTGTAGGAGAGGATAAATAAAAACTTTAGCATAAAAACAACTAGGAGCTTAGAGCCTTTTAAGTTTTGTTATACCTAGGAGCAGGTCTCCAGCTGCTGTAAAATGGGTGCTTTAGTGAATTCCATACAGTGTTTAGGAGATGCATGGAGGAAGAAATCTGTGGCGCAGGAAGCCTTATTACTTCTACAAGAAACTGGAATGATGACATATATTCTTCAATGCCATCTGCTGGCACTTTATTTAATAGTGAATTTTTAAAAAATATCTACATTTAACATGCTTATGAAAACAGGGTCTGAAGTTTCATATTGTTTAGATTTCAGTGCCTGACCAAAGAGAAACATGAATCTGGACTGCTCATGACCATTGCTCCACATCCCCCTTGTTACCTTACGATCTATAAGGATATGTCATGGATTTTTAGAGTGGCAGGGCCTTTTTCATCTCTAACTATTTTCAAAATTTTAATTCTATTAGCTACTTTATACAGTTACAATACAGGATAATTTTTTTTTTTTAAACTGGCAAGGAAGGTGTCTGAGATACTCAATTTACAAGGGATTTCCTAAATCTATATAAAATATATATAATCTATATCTATATATAAAAATAACGAGAGCACTAATAATTGTAACTAATGTGGGTTCAGTTAATGTTTCATCCACAGTCATTAACTGGAGCTTTTCCTTGTTCTTTCCTGAGTCTGTAGGCTCAGTGCACAGAGCAAACCCTGTGACGCCACAAAGCAGAGATATATTTATAACAGGACCAACAGCTGAAAAATCAGAAGACTTGTAAGAAGCTTAATGTGCAAAAGAGCTTGATGCTGGGGTGAAAGGGAGGGCACTGGGACAACCAGTGCTTCTGATCTCTGCCTAGTCTCCTTTTAACATAATGACAAATGATCCTCAATGATTTCTACATTATGGACTTCTGATTATACTTAAATTATTTTGAAAGCTTAGATTTATGTTAAATTAACACTTTTGCATGATTTCTAGAATAAGGCTGTCCAGTGCTGTCACAGCCTGTAAATGAGCTTTTGCAGTATTCAGGATTAATCTTGAATGGTCTAAATTCTGTAAGAAATTTATGAAGAAATCATGCAATTAAGATTGTTTTCGTACTTCTTCCCTTTGAGAGGAGCAGCAAGGTGGTTGCTTAATTTTATTGGCACTTATTGTATTCACCCTTTTGTGCACTATTTTAATTATTCTAGGACTGACATAATTCAGAAGACCTTCAAATTAATCAGACTTATTAACCTATTAATATTTTAAATTTTATTGAAACACTTCAAACACCACACATCAAATTCTGCATTCACTTATTGTCTCTGCAGAGTTAATCCAGGAGGAAGAAGTGGCCCCATGTCACAAGGGACACAACCAGACTAAAATTACTTAAATAGCACAAGAAGATTGGAATGGTTTGTGACATGTAGCATGTCATTCCCCATTGTCTTGCACCTTTTGTAGTCATTTATATCAATACATTTATACCAACATCTGTAAATGGCACACACATACATGATTGTATTCCCAGGAAACCCTGAGATACCAGACCCCATTTTTACAGATACTGCACAAAGAAATTGACTACAATTTATACTCTGTTATTCATGTATGAAAGACTAATTCAAGGTTTTGATCTACACAATATTCATATCCTTTTAAATTATGTGAAAGCTACTCCTTTTTAATAATTGTGCCTCTTACTCATAATAATACAGAAAAAATTACTTGCCTTTAAAAAATTCTACTTGGTCTTTCTGTGCAATGACCTCCTTAATTTTGTAGAGATTCATTGACTCTTTAATCTCAGGGCTGAATTCAGTATGAAACAAATGCATACATTTTTCAGGAAATAGGCAGGTTAAAAAGTTAGAGATGTTCTGTAAGCCAAAATGTAGAGGCAATAATTTAGTTCCAAAAAGGAAAAAACAAAACAACACAAAACAAAACAAAACAAAAAAGAATAAATTTGAAGATAAAGTCAAATGCTTGTCAGCCTACAAACAACCCTATTCTTACTACATTTTAGAAGCCCAATTCCTCCAGTAAAAATGATTTAAAAAAAAAACCAAACAAGTAAGGCCTATATTTCACGAATGCATTGAATATATTTTCTGTGCTTTCACCAGTGAGACCTGCAGAAGTTGTTACTGAGTTTCAGAAGAAAGAGGATGAGCACTTGTCTGGAAGGACTTGTTATGCAAACACATAGGTTTGCATAATGGGTAAGTGGTGTAAGTCAGATTTTTTCCAGGTAGGTCTGATTCAATTCCAGGTAGATGTGATTTAATCTATTAATTAAAAAATTAGGACTGAAAATTGTTGATCTGATTTTCTGATAAGCTCAAAACTAAGATCAATCGTATTTCAAACTATTGGAAAATTAACTCCTTTTTAGCAACCTCTAATTTAAAAACTTTTGCAACTATTCTAGGCATGAAGTTTTCAAGAGGCAGGAGAGGATGCATCCTGTCCTAATGAAAGCCATTGAAAATGAACCAGAGCTGACAAGTCTCCCAGCAGAACCAGGAAGAGAAAGTACCAGATGTTGCCACAGGTAGAAACAGTGTATGATCTGGCACAGTGCTATATCATCAACAATTTGGAACAACTATATCTTATTCTGTCAAACACTCCTTGTGATGGCAAGTCAATTGTTCCCCTAGAATTTAGACTAAAGTGATAAACCGATATATTCTAAAACACCAAGACTGAAATCTCTTTGTATAAATCCACAGGATTTAATTCAAGGATGAATTCAGCATCAATGTCACTACCTAGCCTCAAATTAGAATAAAGATTTTAAAAAATAAAATGCACAACAGCCTAATTTCCTTTCATGAAGCTACGCAGATTCACATGCACCTATCATTTATTCCCCTCTCTTGATTAAAAACTGCTTTTTTTGTGTGACTTTCCAAACTCATTTGGGTTTTGCAGTTCAGGAGATCAGCTAAAATGTGTGCACTGACTTTTATGCAAAGATGAAAAAATAAAAAACCCCTGTAGGACTCTAAAAACAGAGAAAGCACCAGGAAAAGTAAAACCAATGCAGTAAATATGTACAAAAATAGGCTGAGGCATTAGGATAGGAGAAAGAGCATACCTTCCTTCTGGGCCAGGCTTCACCTTCTCAGGAGCCAGAGCCCCTTGTAAATGCATGCTTCCTTTATTATTTTTTTTTTCTCCAGTACAGTTACACTGAAAATTTGATGTCCATGACACGAACAGATGGAATTAATGCTAGAGTCATTAACTTAAAAAAGCTGCTCTGAAATGCATCTTTCACAAAAAGCTTGATCTTTTGCTTTTGATCAAAACTATCAGTATTTTCATCAAGCCAGTAAAGTGTTTTGAACTCTCCCATTCTTTCTGTTGACAAACAAAAGAAATATGAAATCACAAGCAAATGAGGAGAAAGCAAAAGGCTTTTCCTTTGTGAGAATTAAAAAAAAAAAAAATTACTCAGAGACAAAGAGAAAAAGTAGTCCAGTAGAGTGCTAATGTTACCAGTCAGAGAATCTCTTGAACTAAGTGGAATACCCTGCCCAGAGGGATTATTCTGTTGGGAACAGGGCTACCATGCATCAGGGGAAAAAAAGCATTCCAGTTCCACAGTCAGGAAAGGGACAGGGACTGTTTCCAAAAGTGCTCACTGTGTGCATTAAGTCCTTTCTCACATCAATCAAAACTTCCAGCAGGATTGTTTTTGAGCCTTCTAAAATGGAAACTGTAATACTTAGAATATTCTGTGAAATCTGTGGGGGGAAAAAAATCAAGACTGGAGGAGGGCTTTTGGAGAAGCACAGTATAGAGGGCTCTAGATTACAAATTAGATTTCAAAATCTCCATTAATTTGATCTAACAGTATGAAAAGTGGCAAAAATTAGTACAGGTGGGTTAGAAGTATACCTTAGTACTTCTTAGAATTAAGGTTAGGATAATATCGTAATATTGTGATATTGCAATATAAATCACTATCCTAGAAGGATGCACTGCATCTCTACAGCATCACAGAAGTGCAATAGGAAAACAATTTTCTGTGTTTTCAAATTACTTAAGATATTGTTTGGATTCATAAATATTATGGAAAAAATCCCAACAGCAGCATTTCCTAGCCTATAAAACAATCCTTTAAGAGAAATAAAGGAATCCACTGTGATTTCCTAATTTAGGAAGGATAGGACAGAGTGCTGGAAGATACTCTGTAGTGAACAATATAATATTTGCTAGTGAGCTGCACAAGATGACCTAATACGCTTTTAGCATGAGCCTGTGATTTAGCCAGATGCCCTAATTAAAAATATTCATCTGAGGGTGAGTGATTACTAAGCAGAGCTTCAAATTTTTGGGAAAATCTGTCTCATGAACAGATTTTTAAAAAGAAAAGTAGAGCCCAGTGAATGTAACAAGTCCAAAAAATCAATGTCATTGAAGACATTATAAACCAGAAAAAAAATCGGACAATTAGTTAGGAATTGCACTTTTTCCTTGTCTTGAAAATTCTTTAAGTTTCTTTCCAGTGTCCCAGTTAAGGGAGAGATTTGGGATCTGTTCTTGCCCCTAGGTGTCCGCTGGATGTTACACTTGAAAACTCATTGGAAATTATTGCCCAGAGAAGATAAAAAGCTTTTCTTCATGAACTGTATGGGAGAGGTTGTACAATTATACAAAACTATATATAAATTGAGCATAGTGCCTACCTCAGCATCCATATATCATGAAGTCCTTTTGCTGATGCATGGATCTCTCTCTTATATATTATATTTGGGATCTATCAGTAAGAGTAGGCATGCACTGTGCCACAGGTACCCAAACTGTTCTGAGCTATACTACTGCACTGAGACAAAGTTTCTAGCAAAAATGTGTACCACTGCTCTAAAAAACACAGCTTGGATGTGATGTGCCGCCTTCTCCAAATGCACCATTTCACAGGCTGAATTTTTTTATGCTATTGTTAAATCTGAAACACGAAAGTTGGTTTGCTCAAAGTAGATGTTTGAGTTTTCATTCAGGAACACACACTTCTATCATCTGTCCAGAAAAGACTGGGTTAATTTAATTTTCAGGTATTTTTGATCTCTTTTAACACCATTTCGATGAGCAGAAAGCTCAGAGTATTTAGGGGAAGTCATGTGTTTGAAGCAAAGGCTAGCAGTGCCTTTAAATTGATTTGCCTTTATCATTTTCTATTGTTTAATTATGTGGGGCTACTTCCAGAGATTACCTGCAGGTACATTTCCCACACAGAAAACATTATTATATAGAGAGAAAATGCAACAAACACAGTGTTGTGGTGTATGCCCAGCCAGCAACTCATCTCCAGTTCACTCACTCCCCCTGGGTGGAAGGGAGGGAATCAGAAGTGCAAAAGTGAGAAAATGTGTGTGTTGAAATAGAGAGAGTTTAATAGGGAAAGCAGAGCAAGGAATTTATGCTCCACTTCCCATGGGCAGGCAGGTGTTCAGCCATGCCCAGGTGAGCAGGGCTCCATCACACACGACTGTGACTTGGGAAGATGAATGCCAGCACTCTGAGCCTTATCCCTTCCTCCTCCTTCCTACAGCTTGATATGTTGAGCACAATGTCTTATGGTCTGGACTATCCCTTGGGTCAGCTGGGATCAACTGTCCTGACCTGGTCCCCTCCCAACTCCTTGTGCACTCCCTGCCTCTTTCTTGGTGAGTGAGAAGCAGAAAAAGCCTTGGCTCTGTTTAATGCTGCTCAGCAGTAAGGAAAACATCCCTGAATTAACAACACTACTTCAAGCACATACCCCAAACACAGCCCACACCAGCTACTAGGAAGAGAATTCCCCAGCCCAGCCAAATCCAGCACCATAACCACACCATGGAAGGGCACAGGGACAGGGCTGTCACCCGGGCTGTGCAGGGACACTGTGCTGTCCTGGTGAGGGCCTCTTCTGAACTAGCTCAACCTGCTAACTGAGCCAAACTGCCAGGGAAAGGCTCTGGGGTTTGGGGGGTGATGTTCAGCAAGACAAGAGTAGAATTCTTCAAGCAGCTGAGAGAGATATCACTAGAAATAATTTGATGGAATTGATAAAGGGGAAATTTCAGTGTAATATTTTGACGCTCCCATCAGTGTCACCAGGACTGGTGAGACTTGTTCAACTGTGTAATAATCATCCAGGAAAGCAGATGAAGTTTTGTCACAAGAAAAATGGAAGACTAATTTGACACATCATTCAGATGTGTACCTTCTGAAAGAGTTCTGTACCAGCAGGCAGATAGGACAAACCAGCTCTTTTCTGGGTCTGGGGCCAGCTTCTTATCAGTATCTCTTCTCTGAAATAAGGAGAGCAATCCTTCCTTACATCTGACAACTTGACATTGAATTTCTGTGAGGCTTAATGTCTACTTACAAAACACCTTTGCTGAAGTCTCATAGGGGTTTTGACTCTGCAATAATGTGACATGAAAATTTCCAAATTGGTAATAGAAAACTCAAACACATCACAGGAATAAGTGGTTATTTCTTGCTAAAATATCTCTATAACAGTGCAAGAAATCTGATGCCTATGACAATTCCGTGCCTGTAGTGGAAGGTAGAACACAATCTGTTACTTTATGGACCAGGAGCCATGTTTAAAAAAGTGTGAAACATCCCTTGTTTTAAATGCAAAGCAGTTTTCAGGAAAAAAAAATACTGCTTCCCATTTCAAAGTATTTTATCTGTGAGCTGCATTTTTTTCTCTTTAAGAGAATAGACAGCTCTGCAAAAGGAGTTGATATTAGGATACTCATTACAGGGCAATTATAGTCTACAGCAAAGGCAGTTCTGGAACTTCCATAAGAATCTTCTGCCTCTTTTCCACTGGTCATAGATCACATTTTCCAGGCTCAGACATCAGAAGCCTCATAAGTGAGTAATCCTTAAAGAGTTTGCCTTCATCTTTTGCAACCTGCAGGGAAAGGTTTTCTGAGATCCGAAAGCTCACTGATGGTAAACGGTTCAGGTGAGACCATTTTCTCCAGAGTTTTATCCTTACTGAAGTTAAACCCACTGCACTGAGTACTCAGTTGCTGTTTGAAGGGGAAAGGAAGAAAGAAAAGGCATAAAACCCAGTCTTTCTCCAGCTCAATCCAAATGCCTTTTCTGTAGACCTTGGAAACTGATTGCAATTTCAGTCAAAGGAGCTTATCTGGACGGGGCTACCATTTTCTCACAAAGCACCCTGGCCAAGGAATTGTGTACAAAATGCACCCCGGGAGGATTAAATCTGAGTGGGAAGCTCATTTCTCTCTGTCACTTGGTTTGCTCCAGCATGAGAGGGAGTAGTATGTTATCAGCAAGGGCAGGACCCATGATCTTAAAGCCTTGCTTTGTCTGGACTATGAGAAGTGAGAAATGAGACTGGAACACTCACTATTTCCCTGCTCAGGCACGTGCTTGACAGCTCAGTCAAATGTTTCACCCATGGCATTTCATCAAAGCTCCCAGATTCCCCACAACTCCAAACACACACACACACAACCACCCAGAGAGGTGGAAATATTTAGGAAATAAGAGCAGTGTGCTGACAAATGTTCATTGTGAAGCGTGCTGTCACAGCAGCAAAGGCCTTCCTAAATCCACACAAATGGTTTCCATTAGCAAGATCCAACTGATGATGTTTGCTTATAGGAGACAAAATTGCCACTTAAAAAAGACAAAGGAAAAAAATGAGATCATGGTTAGACTATTAAAATATATTTATGTATTTGGGTGCACTGTATTTGCATTACTATGGAATTTGCATTACTGTGTATTTGCATTACTATTTGGGTGAATTGTATTTGCATTACTACTTGAGTGTGGAAGAAAGGAGACTGACATCTGCCAGTCTTTGCATTGTACTTTTCTGACAGCAGGACTTGTGGAATAAAATCTGTTTTATTGGCCACTCATTTATCATCTCAACTAGAAATATTACTAATGAATGGCACTTACATTGCAGCAGTGGATTAAAGATTTTTCTCAGAAGAGGTATCTGAATAAGAAGAAAATAAGGCAAGGCTGGTCCTGGCAGGATCCAGGACACTTGTTTGGCTAGGCAATGGGTGCGAGGCTGTGCAGTTGTTCCTTTACAATGTATGTTCTGACAGGTATTTAAATGTATGACCTCCCACAGCTAGGGGAGACAACCCTTTGATTTCTGTTTCATTGTAAACAGAACAAATAACATTTTTTGTCATTCATTAACTCTCTAATATTTTCTTAATTTAATCTCTTCCACTTTCAATTATGAAAGCCTTTGAGATTTGAGTTGTTAGTCAGGCATGGGGGTGCTTCATTTAAGGGCTTTTTGCAATGGTTTAATTAGCAATCAGAGGCTTATCTGCTTTGCTCAGAGACACTTTCAGAAGAAATAGTGATGCTTTGATATTAAATTTGGAGAAGCAGATTTCTGATGATGTCTGATGAACTAGGATAATTCTGATTATTTTTCCTTTCTCTATTCTCATCACTACTACCATAAATATGTCCATTTTCTAGTTGTCATCCAGACAGGTATTCCTTCTCTAACTTTGGATAAGCAGAACATGAAATTTTCATTATTTAAAGAGCAAAATTATTAAATCCTTGAGGTTAAGGATGACCATTTGGTCTGACAATACAATGCTGTAGGAGACATTCACAGTCAGGTGTGTACAAAAAATATGTTGCAAACTTACATGGTAGTGAGTAGAGACATTTTTTATAGCCTCACAGCGCCAGGACATGCAGTTGGCTGCTTAGATGCTTGTGATCTACTGCATGTGCCAATTAACTGCACAGGCATTTTCTGCCTAGATTTCCAAATAGATTATGACCCTGATACACTTTAAAGTGCCTTTCCCTCAGTTGGAAAAAAACAATTTTCATTATGTAATGATCTTTCCATTTTGAATCCTTAATTTTAACACATAAAGCTCTCACTCTGTGGAAGAATAGGCATCAGAGTTCATGGTATATCCACAGACTGGATGGAGTTGCTTTGCTTTAATGCATTTGGTGTTATTGAGGGAGAGCTGGCAGTATAGATCTCAACTGAATACTGTAGATTTTAATACAGGTTATATTTTGAATTTTAAACAAGACTGTGCATACTATGAAATTGTAATTCCGTCAAGCTACTTAATTAATGCTTAGAGATAGCTGAAAAATAAGTGCTAGCTTATTTCCTACAGTAATTTTGACATTCAGAATTATTTTCTGTAGTGGCTTTTTAACACAAAGGTATAATACGAAAGGGTGTTAAGAAATGTTTTAAGACAATCCAAAAGATCTTAACGAGATGTTTTGAATTACCTCATTATAACATATAGTTTCTATATTTTCATCAGAAATATAATTGAATTTTTCTCATAGAAAAAAATTTTTCTTTTCTTATTTGCTGTGAAAACTGCCTAAAATATTTTAAACTATTATATTTCTGATTATTTAAAGTTTACATGGACTACAGATGCTGTGAAATAATCATATATAGAGCAGATAAAAATGTATAATCCAAATGATATAGCTTTAAGGCCTTTTTTCCATGTACTACTGAAGCTGTTAAAAACTGCTTTACTTCACTGGGAGTGGAGCCTCTGGGATAGCACAATATTCTGTGCCTAAGTGGCCCGGAGGGAATTGTCACTAGGATTTCAGATGGAGTTAAGATAGCTTAAGGCCATTACAGGTCACTTTCCTAGCTAGGCCAGGATGCTTTCAGTGTCTGTAGCATCATGTGGTACCAGGCACTGAACCAGCCCTTCCTTCCTTGGTCCTCTGGCTGGAGAAGGGATGAGAGGGGAAACGATGGTGGTGCACTGGCTCCCTTCCTTACATCTTTGCATCTGGGGAGGAGGCACTGGCTGGACTATCACTTATTTCCCTAAGCTTGCTAAAGAGGGGGGTAAATTAAGTGGGAAATAGATACAAGATGGCCAGACACTCAGCTTCAGGACATCAGGATGCTCCTACTGAAATCTGAATTGCTCTGAGGACACCAGCTGAGCACCCACGTTCCTTAGGTCTGGGCAGCTGTAGGAAGCTCGATTGGTGCATCTAAAAGACATGATCAGAGCAAGAATAGAAGACAGAGGCAGTGATTAAAACCACAATGATCCACATTGTACCTCATATTTTAGATAGGTTGAGTGAAGCTCATAAAGCTTAAGAGCCTTTGGTCTACAAAACAGAAAAAAGTTTTAAGGCAGCACTACAAAAGTCCACAAGAGAGAGCCTCTCAGACTTGGAATAAATACAAGTAACCTAAAAGGCACTGGTCATGATTATATCTATTACTCCAATTGAGTCTCCAGGCTTACAAGAGTGGCAATGATGATCAGTTATTGATGTATATACCAGAAACATGCTGTCAAGGATTAAAAAAAAGTTATATTCTGCCTATTGTATGAGGACTCAGCATTAAGTAGAAGAATTTTTAAAACAAATTATGCTGACAGAATTGCAGAGGAGGTTAATACAAATAGCTCTTCTAATGGAGGCAAAGTGAATATCTGGGCATCTGAGCTAGATTATGGCTGGCTACTGTGTGTGCATGTGTGACTGTGAGTGACTGAAACGACCGGTTTCCCCTGCAGAATGCACCACAGGGGAGAGAATGACACAGGGAATGGCTTATGGCCTGTGTGTCTGATGGTAAAAATCAATGACTTGCCTTATTGAAAGGTGCCCTCAGGGGCAAAAAACAGTGAATAGCTTATTAGTTTGTGTGTGCATGCTGGCAGATGATAAAGCAGCATTGAAATCAGTCATAGACCATAATAAAGTACCCATCCCCATCTTAAAGCCAGTGTGTACTTCTGTCCCAGGGGAGAATGCCTCCATTAACCCAAACTGTGCAGTAACTCATCTTTAACCACAGAACAAATATGCAGTAGAAGAGGAACCAATAACGATTCCTTATGGTTACTGATGCAAAAAATATAGCAGATAAATTACTTATGTGTAGGGCAAGATTATTTTTGGTGTGATATTCCATAATTCTATTTCATAGCTATTTGGAATGGTGTGGAAGAGTTCCACTGTGAATCTGGCCTGATGCCAAAAATGTTTTACTCATTGACAAAATAAAAGAGGAAAACAAACAGTGATGCAACAAAGAGTAGATATAAGAGACAGAATGTCCTGACCTTTTCATCCTGTCAGTGAACTCTGCTTTGGAGTTTATTCAAATCATCCACTCAGATGCACAAACCCAGATACTATGACAACTATGTTGTCACTAAAGAATTTACTGACCTTAAGATGTTGTCATGCTAGGCATGACGTGCATTTGTTGGCATACCTCTGATTAATGCCCATAATGCCATCAGCAAACATAAGAGTCATTTAATGTGAAGCTTTCCCATAAGAACATGAGGGTAGATCTGGCCTAAGAAGTAGAGGTGATGGTTTCTCCTGGTTTTAAGGTGAAAGTAACAACTTCTGTATTTTCACACTTTAATTATTTCCTAAGAGATGCTGAGGGCATCTGGGCTTACACCCAAGGATATACAAAACTAGTACAAAGTGTGTCTTCTTGAAAGGACTTGACACTGCAAAAATGCAGTATTTTGCCTTGAAATGTGTCACAGTGATGTCCATGTGGGGCAGAGTAATTCCCTTAGCTGGAGTAACTGATGTGCAGCGTTTATTAAATAGGCTGAAAGACACGTGTACACTCACACACAGATCTGCTAACATTATGATAGTTATGGCACTCCCTGAAGGACGTGCCTCAGGAAACCACAGGCAGAAATCCTGTCATCATATTGTTATATAGAAAGGTGCTAATGGCTTCCATAATAGAGCTTTGAATGAAATGCTACAGGAAAAGAGTTCAGCATAGGGTAGTGGCACCCAGAGTCAGTAGGACTCCTGCACCATTTAACCACATGTTCCTGTCTTAGACATTTCTGAACTTCCCACTGCAGCAGCTGCTGAAGGAAGAGTGATCAGGCTATCTTTGCAACCCTGCTTATCCCAAAGGACCCTTGCAGCAGGGAGTTTCTCTGGTGTAAAAACAAGAGGGAAAGTCTGACTAAGCAGGTAGATTCCACTGAGATTTGTGCCTTGTAAAGAAGTGGAGGAGGTATTGGTGAATAGGATAGAGATAACCAAGCTGAGAAATCTACAGCTATAAGTTGTCCCCTCCTTTTAAGGAAGCAGTCCTTATTAGGCACAAAACAAACTCCTCCTACATTTAGAATATATCTTCACATTTCATCACAGTGTAAAAGACTATTCCTTTTCTACTGTGGCATATATATGTGGCTTTACTAATGCTACAGAGTAATTCAAAAGAAAAACAAGAAACAGAAACAAAAATCCCCATCAACTTGACACAAATATTTGTTCGTTTGACAGGTACACATATACCATGCTGCAAAGTACTGGTCAAGAGATAGAGCACTTGTGCCCTTCTCTGTCTCCTTCAGAAAAAGTCATGTGTAATATGAGGCTGCAAACATTTTCAGTTACTAAATTCTTCATTCCACCATTCCACTATTTTGAGGGTGGTCTACATATGGGAGCTTGGACAAACCAATCCTTGTGTGGCATTTTCCCACAAACTGTGTAGGGCAAAGGCACTTACAGCAGCAGCATGAAGTGAGAACTGATTGTGAAGAATGATTGTGAGACAGCAAATCTTTGGTAATATGGAGAACATATGTATCTACGACAGATTAATACTGGCATGCTTTATGTGATATATTATATAAAATGTGTTTGAAATTTGTCAACATTGCACTAGTCCGTTAAGGATCAATCTTTTTCTTATCATTGCATTTTGGGCTTTCAACACAATCATGAAAGCAATAACACTGAGAGAATATGCAGGCCAACAGACATGAAGGAATGGGACTTGCACTTGGAAAAGGAAGTGGGTCCTTCTGTAAAGAAGGCTTTGTTTTATCTCTTCATGGGCCATCTGCTGAGAAGAGCCAGCTATTCCCCAGATAAACATGCAGGAAGGAAAAGCAGATAGAAAGGCAAAAATGAATCCAATATTACCCTTAATTTTTTAGAGAGGAAAGACAGCCTTCCTTGTACAGGGTTCCTCTAGTTCTTCAGAAGATACAGAGTGGTTTTGGACTTGTTGCACCACATATAGAGAGAGAAAATCAAAATGTCTATGCTGCCAGTATGGACAATTTCCTAGAAGTTTTCTCCCAACCAAGAGTAGTCTTCAATCAAGACCAGTCTCTACACTTGATTATTATACTTCCTCCTCAGAAAGTACACACTAGAAACTACACCTGCTGGGTACCTTAGTCTCTCCTAACTCAATTCTCTGAAAAAGAAAAGGACAACTGATAGCCTTATCAGAGGACTGATCCAAAACCTGCTGGATGCAATGACTAATTCATGTTAGTGTTTTGGATGAGACAAGGCTTCTAGAAAAATTCCCCCCCTTTTCCCCATTTACTGGGTTTTGATTTGCTTTTGGAGAGCATTGGATTCTGTTTAAATGAAACTAAATTGGAAACGCACTCCTGGAGCATTCCTATGCATGCCAGCTCATGGTAGGAGGTCAGTCTGTGAAACTAGACTAGAACTCAAGTAACCCTCCATTCCCAAACACACAGCCTGTAGGTGCCAGGTCCTTAGCAGCCACCCTTTCAAGCTTCAGATACACTTCTGTTGTGCTGCCCTCCTTGTGAATAAAGATATAGCAAAAGAAGTCCCCTTCTGGACACCTGACCCATGCACAGCCTGACAAAACTGAAGACAGCCCTGCACAAAGGGAAGACTGGGTAGCATTTTAAGTCATGACACAGATTCCCAGTCAAAATGGGAAAGTATGTTCTGTTTTTCTGTAGTTTGACCTTTCTTCAGGAGCTGCAATTTTACACATAGGGAAGAAAATAAATGCAAAAATTACTAAAATACTGGGGACAGTAGCATTTTTTGTGCTTTCCTAGGAGCCTTATAATAAGACTATCCTTATTCCCCAAGGAGGTAAATTTGATATTTCTCCAGTGAGAATCCAGACCCCTTCTGGATATTAATCCACTTCACAAAGTCATTACGAATAATTTAGCATAAAAGCAGCCTTTTTCCTCACAAGACAAAGCACAGTGAGTGAAGCATTTGTAGAGCAGTGTGAAAAACATACTGTAGCTGCCTTGGCTCCATTTGGATGGAGTATAAACAAGGAATTTTGGCTGCAAATCCTGTCAGTCTCTTAGTCTTATTTAGGACAAATATTCAGGAAAAACAATGATAATATAATTTGGCTTGCCTTTTTTTTTTTCCTTCTTTTCCCCCTTTTTTATTTTCATAGTGCTAAGTCAATGCATAATTACTGGAAAGAATTTCTGACTGAATTTTAGATGAGAATTTTGATAAAATATAATATTGGAAACAATCTTTATCAAACATTCATGTGTAGTGTGAGAGATAAAAACAGGAATCCATAATTCATATGGCAGAATGTATTACCAAGTGTGAATAAGAGGCTGAATTTAAATGAGGGGGTCTGAACAATATTTTCTGCGAGGCATCTGCTTTAATCATTTACATTATTCACTAGGTTTCCCAGAACTGTAAATCTTAAATATATATTTGTGTTAGTGAGGATGTGTATGTAAATACACACATATATGCACACATACACAAAGCATTATACACATCCACACATTAGCACATATTCACACAGATACAGAAATGTGTTTGTATACAGAGACACAACAGCTTAGGGCCTGATTATAAATCATTCCACATGGATGAGAAGACTCCTATTGGCAAGGGTGGATTCTGGGATCAAGGCCTTAGTGCCTTGGTTTCTCACATCAACCAGATTAACATTAAAGGGAAGATAAATCTCTATTTACCTTAAAATAATTGAAACATTTGCTTATTTGACATACATTACAGAAAAGAGAAAATTCCACAGTGAAACTTCCTATCCTGAGGTGAAATCCTTGAGACCTTTCTGTCAAATGTATCTGACTGAGCTTCTCACCAAATTTTCAGTGCTGACTCTCTTTACTTTGGGGTGCAATGACAAAAAAGACCTTGAGTAACTGTGCAGGGCTTGATCAAAATCTGCTCTGGGGGCCCACCCAGACCTTGCTGTCCCACCTTAACTCAGATGGAAGGAATCTTAATCCTCCTCCCAACAGCTGTCCCTGCTTAGTTTGACTCCAGCCATTGGTCCTTCATGATTAACCAGGCCCTCTTCTCATTGTGCTTTCAAATCCCAGAGGAGTTTGTTTGGTTTTTCGTTGATTTGTTTTTGTTTGCATGTTTGTTTTGTTTACAACATACAATAATAATAAACTTAATAATAATGCCTAGATTTCACAAAAACTTAGCTACTTGCCAGTAACACTTAATGTTTTCATGCAGGTACGTTTTATGTGTATAGCAGCTACTGGCTCATTTTTCACTTGTGCGAAGGCAAGTGAGGCTGACAATGATTTTGAGAGCCTGCTGCTCCCCACCCCTCTTCTGGAGGGACACCAAGACAGTCTGTCTTTCCCCAGTTGTGGTTACTGTGTACAGTTCAGCCCCTTTACTGAGAATTCCTTTTCAGAGACTTCCTTAGGACTGTGTATAACCAAAGGAAGATTCATGATGGCAAATAACAAAAGACAAAGGCCAGCAGTAACCCAGACTCAGAGTCTGATGCTCACATATTCATTCTGACATTATATCCCACATAAGGAGCATCCACTGTGCCAGCTTCTGTGTAACTATGTCATCTGCATAACTAATCCTTTCATTTCCATGTCCCAGTTTAGTGCCTGGTAAAGCAATGTCACAAAGCAGTAGCTGTCACTTTGTTTCATGAGAAGGGCAGAGGGCTAGAAATGGCTGAGTCCTACTGCACCTCTCCTGACAGGGCACAGGATTGCCTGTTTAAAGAAATCTCTCTCTGCTCCTTCCATTACTGCTCGTTTGTTACAAACAACAAACAATCCGCCTTTTTATTTTAATTTTTTTTTTTCTTTTCCCCCCATTAGAACTCTGTGTGCCTTTCATTTCTCACTCTCTTCTATTTAATAATGTGTTTCTTGATTCTAGCAGATCTATTTGTCAGGTCAGGAACAGCTGGTATTGTTGCACAGGAGGTTGTCTTACTCTGGCATATATGTGCTTATTTCAATAATTGTTACTTTCTTGGAGGGTAACAGTGAACAAATGATAGAATTAAAATACTCAAACACGCAAATCTTTCTTAGTACAGCATTCACTGAGTTATGTAGGGCACATTAAAAAAATCACATTTTTTAATTATGTACAACAGACAAGTCGATGAAGAATCGTGCATGAAATCCAGTCACTCTGAAGACCAATGAAAAGGAATTTCACCTCTTTTTATGAAGCTGAGACCAAGTGATTAAAATGATTGTACCCTATCATTTTAATTCTCTTTCCTCTAAGCTTTATTTAATGGTGCCCTCTTCCTCTGCTTAACCAAAATGATGAATTAATCCAGTTTCTCCCCTGTGGGGCAGAAGAAAAGCAATATTCACACATCCCATTCTGCCTATACTTCATTCACAAGGCACATTACATTTACCCATTTTTCCCCTCCTTGATTGTTTTATATTGTTATCCTGAGGAATAGACACAGATCATAGAATTTGTGACTATGAGACATTCTGATAAGACAAGAAATCAGATGCAGTGCAAAACTGTGCAATGTAATTTGGAACAAAGCACTGCTGGGAGGATGGTGAAGAGGGAGAGCTGCATGTTTCTAGGTGATAAAAAGGGGCTGGCTTGCCCAGGATGTGTACTCTAGAAGCAGTTACACAGCCCTAACAGCTCTGTGACGTTTAGCTGGTCACTTGGGGGTTCTGACACTGCCCTTTAAGTGAGCTGGGAACACGGGTTGTGCCCCAGCCAAACCCTTAGAGCACTTGTGAAGGTATCCTCAAAGTCAAATGACCCAGCCATACCTAATCTGTAGATTGCTTTTCAGGGTTCTTGTGTGTTTCCTGGCTGGAAATTCAGGAAGTGTAACCCAGGGCCTTTCAACAATGTTCCAGGGCTTAGATGAGCTATTATCCCAATGTGTTCCTGGTGAAGATTGCCTGAATCTTCCAGTTTGTGTCCCACAGGGCATTGTGGCATAATCCTCTATACCAAGCCTCACAAAAGTCCTGCCACTCCAAAGACACTCCATGTTTCTCAATGCTCCGTGGCAAAGGCAGAACAGGTATTCTTTCCACACACCTGATCCTTACATCAGAATCCAGATCCACTGTCAGCTTCTTGTCCAAGGGATTAGGAGACAATTTGGAGGTGGGAGATGATGTAGGTACTTCACTTCAACTCCTAAGAAGATATTTTGAAAGGCTTTTCTGAAAGCACTTTCATTCACAGATTAACTTGGTTTAAAGTCTTAGATTAAAAGAAGCTTTGTATCGAAGTTATAAGCAGAATAAAATTGAAAATAAGGCTGTGACCAGTCACTCCTACTTAGATTTGGACACATTCCTGACTCAGGAATGAGCAACCACTGTAGATACAGTAGTTTCACGAATACAAGCCGCACGGATTATAAGCCGCACTTCCGGTGCCTCGACAATGTTGCTGTCTTTGTCAATAGATAAGCCGCACCCCGAATATTAGCCGCACTTTCGTTCGTCGCGAGAATCCGTGCGCAGCTTTCACAAATTGGCCAATTAGTAACAGGATCGCGGCATAGCGGGCTTTACTGGCTCGGGGCGGGGCCAGGAAGGCTCGGCCCGCTCATGGTTGCCGACGGGGCCGGGTGGCCCAGCTCAGCGCCACGGCTCGGCGGGGCTGGCCGGGTGGTGCTGCCGCCGCCGCCGGGCTCGCTGGCCCCCCTCTCCCGTCAGCACCGCCTCGCCGCTACGTTTACGTAGTCGCCCCGCCGGCGGACCAGCCACTGCCGGCTCTGGCAGGCATACCGGCCGCCTCGCCGCTGCGCTGTTTACGTAGTCGCCCTGCCGGCGGACGAGCCACTGCCGGCGCTGGCAGGCATACCGGCCGCCTCGCCGCTGCGCTGTTTACGTAGTCGTCCTGCCGGCGGACCAGCCACTGCCGGCGCTGGCAGGCATACCGGCCGCCTCGCTGCTGCGCTGTTTACGTAGTCGCCCTGCCGGCGGACCAGCCACTGCCGGCGCTGGCAGGCATACCGGCCGCCTCGCCGCTGCGCTGTTTACGTAGTCGTCCTGCCGGCGGACCAGCCACTGCCGGCGCTGGCAGGCATACCGGCCGCCTCGCCGCTGCACTGTTTACGTAGTCGCCCCGCCGGCGGACCAGCCACTGCCGGCGCTGGCAGGCATACCGGCCGCCTCGCCGCTGCGCTGTTTACGTAGTCGTCCTGCCGGCGGACCAGCCACTGCCGGCGCTGGCAGGCATACCGGCCGCCTCGCCGCTGCGCTGTTTACGTAGTCGCCCTGCCGGCGGGCCAGCCACTGCCGCCGCCGCCGGGCTCGCTGGCCCCCCTCTCCCGTCAGCACCGCCCCGCTGCCGCGTTCCCTAGCCCTGCCGGCGGGCTGCCGCCGCCCGGCTCGCCGGCCGCGCCGCGCCGCGTTCCCTAGCCCTGCCGGCGGGCTGCCGCCGCCGGGCTCGCCGGCCGCCCCCTCCCATCTGCACCGCCGCCGCGTTTCCTTGCCCTGGCCGGCACTGCAGGCCCCCGCACCGCCGGGCTCCCCCACGCTGCTGGCCCCGATTCTGCTGGGCTTCCCCCGCTGCCAGGCAGCCCCACCCGCCGGCCTTCCTGCTTCTGCCATGCTCCCCTGCACTGCTAGCCCCAGTTCTCCCGGGCTCCCCCGCCATGCTGGCTCAGGCTCTGCCGCCCGCCCCTACACTGCTGGCCCCGCCTCTGCCAGGCTTTCCCACCTCAGCCGGGGCCGGCCGGGCTCCAGCTTGGCTTGGGGCTGCCGCGGGCTCTCACTTCCGTGTTGGCAGCTTTTAGAATTTTGTTAATAGATTAGCCGCCCTTCCGGGTTTCCACCAAAATTTTGGTCAAATTGGTGCGGCTTGTATTCGTGAAATTACTGTACTTATCAGGGAAGTTGCTGTAGAGTTATACACGATACCAAAAGAGGAAGGCAGGGATCCTGTATTTTCACCCAAATATTTGCAGGGAAGAAAAATCCGGCTGTGGGCCTTCTCCAGCCAAAGAATGGTCACCAGTCCAAAGCAAGTTTTTGATGGCCTGGCCCATGCACATCTCTGTCATACATCTGTCATGCTGAGGCTGATCACAAACCTCACTCCAGTGAGAGTTGCTATTTAGTACTGTGTATTTGCCAATGGGCCCCTTTATCAGTGATTCTCTGCTCCACTTAACGACCATGACTCCAGTGGGTGGAAATAGTTCACCTCAAAAGATGCCAACCTTTCTGTCTGAGTGACAGCTGGCTGCTCTAAGCTGGAAGTCTTGATTAAGACTCTTTTGGTGTATCTTCTCTGACTAATATTTCCCTAGTGGAAAGCTCCTTCCATCTTCTTGGATAAACCTTAGTGACAAATAAGGAGTAATGCAGAATGTCAGTGAATTTTCTGCGTTATTCTGCTCACAAAAAGGGAAAGATTAGTAGTGGGATTATTCATTGAACCAAATCTTTGTTGCAGGAATGTGGGTAGGGTAAGAGACCCCTGTATTTGGGTCCAAACTGCAGGATCATCCATTATCCAGACTCTTGGCACAGGGCAAAATATTTTCACTTGATGAAGCCTTTGTCATGGTAATTGATTACTATATTGTCACATCTTTTCAGTTAATCACATCTTTTCAGATACTGCCAAGGTCTGGTTTGACTGCAGCAGGGTCATGGAAGTTATCATTCAGGGAGAGAATAGACTGTGACAGTAGCACAGGGCATCCACATGTTCCTGAAAAACATCTCTTTCAGTGCTCTTTTCAGGAGGATAAAACAGTGCAGAAAATGAAGGCTAGAAGAGGGCAGGGACTTTTAGATGCCACAGAGCATGTATTGGGCAGATCAGTGAGGTAAAGGCAAATACCATAAGGTTTGTCTAACCATGTGATATGTAGATGTGATTTATTTTGGGTAAGTAGTTGTCTTAAAAGTATGAAGTGTGAATTTGCAATGTGCAGCTGAGGTAATACCACTGGAGGAGAGCCCAGCCAGTGTCAGCAAAGCCACTAGCTTTAAATGATGACCCAAAAACTTGAGATAGCCAGCAGACCTCTTTCACTGACCTGTCACTTCTACCTTGGAGATGAGAGATTATTTGAGGCTAATAAGAAAATCCTCCTTTTATACTTCAAGGCTCAGTAGGCAACATGAAAATAAAGAAAGTGAACAATGCCTTCATAGGTTGACCAACAAAACAAAGGAGATGCTGTTAAATGCATTTACCAGCATTAACAGCAGCACCTTAAAAGGAAGCAATTTTAATGTTCAGAGCAATTGAAAAATGACCCAGAACAACTAAATCCATAGCAGTGAAGATTAAAGAAAGTGCATACCACCTTTTTTGTATGGTCCATTTCTCCTTAAGGAAGATAACTCAAGCCTATGTATACATTCATGAAAGAGCAGATTTGGATGAAATATTGAGCTGCAACTTGAACAAGAGCAATGTTAAAAGGTAGTTTTCTAATAAAGATTCCATCCACATACATAATGGCTTACTGCAGCCTAATAAACCTAACCCTCCTACATAATTATGTAGGAAGTGTAATACTGTGTTGCCCTGCTCCAACAGTCTCCTCCCTGTGACACGCACACACACACACACACACACACACACACACAAATTCCATTTGTAATTAACAGCAAAATTCTCTGTATTAGTTTTCTTTGCACTTTATAGAATAACACAGAGATTAATTAAGAGGTCTGCATTTCTATTTCAAGGTTCAAGTATTTTCATTGAGCACATTGTGCTTTCAAAATCTGTAGTGTCAGCAGAATTCCTTACTTCAAACCACAGACATTTCTCTTCCTTAAGTTTTACTTTTATATGTGCATTAAATATCTGTGGGTAGTTAGGAGGCCCAGATCACACTGTCACCTTTTATGTATTGAAGCTGTGCTGTAGATGTGTCAACATACACAGAGAAAAAAGTTTTCAATGATGCTCATGACTTACTGCTGTCTTTAAACACAGCCTTTCATTGGCAAACCAGCCAAATTAATAGAACACTCTTTTCCCTCTGATTATTATCTTCGGCGACATGTTCTTTCTACTTTTTCTTTTTTTTCCAGTGGGTGAACCATTCCATTGGGAGGAGTATTTATGTAGCTGCTAATCCTAAAAAATATTTACTTTTGTGACTAATTTTGGTACAGGAGCAGTGCCCCTAGGTGTGAGAGTTAGTTTGGACAACAAGGGCTGTGATATAAACCACTCAGTCCTGTTCAGCAGAAATCTTTGAGTTTTGCTCACTAAGTTTACATCTCTCCTTAAAGATGAGCAGAGATTTAAATGACCACCCTGAAGAGGAGCCTTGGTGTCTGCAAATGAATATACAAAAATCAGGAAACAGCAAAATTATATTATCTTCCACTCGTGCCCAGAAAAACACTTCTCTGCTGTTGTGCTGTAACTCTAGCTCTGTGAAATGGGAAGGGATCTCTCTGGAATGAGAGAAATGTTATCTCATGACAGAACTGGATGGAGATCTGGGGCCTGACTTGTGCTTGTTCAGTGCCTAACAAGTTGAGTATTTTCAGTAACTCCCATAGAGATCTGCAGGCATCAAGAACACTCACTCACTAACAAGGCACTGCCAATCAGACATTAAAGGGCAATGCTTTTCTGTGGACTCTTGTAACCAAGAATTTAAACTCAAGGTCAGAGTTAAAATGAAGAAAGGAAGGGAACAATTTTCCTGCAAGGCAGGAGCCAAGGAGTTGCACTTTGAAGCTGCAGCAATTCTTTCATGAACACTTTATTGTTGACACCATCAACACACAGAGTTCTCACGAGTGAGAAAAACCCTACCATTAAAACAAGAAGAGTGCCAGCAGCACTGATCATTCTGGGACGTGCTTGCAAGGGCACCCTTTTTGCCCATGAGGGTTGGCCAAGGCTCACTTTTTATATGATTTTGCATAGTGTTTAATATATCAGAAAGCTATCACAAAGAAAAAGACTAAGCAGCAAATAATAACTAACAGACCTAGATCCAACCATTTACTTTCTAATGTGTTGCTGAAAAGCTATTGAAAAATAAGTTATATTTGTATTTTTAAAATAGACTGCAGTGAAGTGTAATAAATTCAATATAAACTATGGAGACGGTTGCAGCCAATGTGCAGCATAAAAAAACATGTGGGACCAGACTCTGAGATGATTTTTGTACCTACTCACTACTTTCTTTTTATGACCATGAATGGCATTGCTTAAAGACTACGAAAAGGAATGGGATTGACATGTATTAGCCAATATATTCTAAAAATGTTTTAAAGGCCTAAGGCAACTGAGTGTATAATAAAATATTCCTGACTGCTCCACATTAGGTGGTGTGAATATAGTGAAATACAGTGATTAACATATCATAACACCACTGTTTTAGACAAAGCCTGGATGGTAAAGACAACCCAACAGCCTAGCTCTTATTCAGAAAATGTAGTGTGTGTTATTTCCCAATAATTTGGAATGCAGCTAAACATTTTGAGCATTTTTTAAAGTTCTGCACACCAGAAAATTAAAAGACAAGCAATAAATCAAAGGAAATATAAGAATCACAGAAATGAGACATTGTGGAAGAAAAGTCTTGCCTCTGTGCCAGCAGCAGTCACAACACTGACAAGTTGCACTCTTGCTCAGCCCCTGGGCTCCATCACCATTTGTCAGGACTTCAGCATTCATGGCTGATACATTTCAGTCAGAGAATCCAACCTAGAGAAGAGAATAGCAAAATAGGTAACCAAGTTAGAAATATCTTTTTTTTTTTTTTTTTGGAAGGATGGATAGATTTTTGTGTGAAATAAGACCTTTTTTTTTTCCCTGGAACATTTGCTGAAATAATTTGCAATACTAAACAGTATTTGAAACAAAAAAATTTTAGCATTTTTATCTGATACACATTGGAAAATCTTGATTATTCTATCAAGAAGTATTCTGTTTGAATACTTGCACTGCCTGAGAAAGATCCCAATGAGATAATGTTCTGCAGGCCTTTTTCCAATTTCCAGTTGTCTTCTCAAAAATCAGAGAGCCACTTGGCAATGCTTGCCCTCATTATTGAGAGAGGGAGTTGAAAAGCATTGTACATGAAAACATTATTTTTAAAAATTAGGAATAAATATTCCCATTGTTCATGTTGATTGACTTTAGATAAACATATTGAGATAAGACTGTATGCCTACATTAAAGAACTGAAACAACATATATAATTTACAGACAATTATTCATGATAATTTAATTAGCTCTTTGTTTCCCCTTGATTCACCACTGAACTGTGAGACACTTTGTCACGAATCTGCAGAGAATGAAAAAAATCAGAAATGTAGTGAAGCATGTATTTCAGAAAGGAATGAAAATTTTACACTTTCTAAGTAGTCTTTAACAGCCTGTCATCCAAGGGAAAATCCCCACAGGTCTTCTAATCCAAAACAATATTTTTGGAAAATCCTGTCATCTCTTCCCACTACAGCCTTCTGTAATTGAGACTGAGAACAGGATTCAGTTAATCTTTGGGTCCACCTAGGTATTTATCACCCTTCAAGTGTGCCTTTCACGGTGCCTGTCTAAAGCTCACTGGTTTTTGAAAGAGTAGACTGCTAAATCATGCTGTGCTGAAGATTTCTTTATGCAAACAAGATCTGTCTTCAAAATTGAAAAAAAACAGAAACCAGAACTATTTATTCCAAGAAAGGGAAACTCCATCTGCCTTTAATCAGTACATGGACAACAAAGACACAGTGCAGATTTTCAAGCATATGCTTTTGCACAGATGTGTAAGCCCGAGATTGTGGGTGTGTAAGACACAGGCACACACATATCCCTGTGTGTAAGTTTATCCCCATGCCCTTCATAAATGACAGACACATGCAGAACTGTCCTTCCTCACCAGTTTGTGAGGTTTGTCCACCACTAGAATTTTTTTGTTTAAGTCAGAGTTATTCTGAGGTATTTAATAAAACAAAAGAATTTCAGAAAATTGTTTCATGCTCTTTTTTAGGATGACTGAGGGGGAAAAAGGATATTTTAAAAAGCCATTGACAGTGACAATAGCTATTAGGTTAACCTCTACTAACATGACCTCAATCTGAGAAACCTTTTCATCACCAGCTCAGATAGTAGAAAACTAAAATCATTATATACCAGGTAGCTGCTCAGAAATCTAAGAGGGCATGAATGGAGTATCCCAATCCATTTCTTAGTGGATAAATATGGATTCCCAGTATTCACATGCTTCTCATGGTGTTGAAAGTCACTAAATTAGCTGTGATCAAGGGCCAATAAGGAATCATAAAGGATACTCATCCTTTATCCTCATCTAAAAAACCACTCTCTACCGAATAAGGCAGAACTTAAAGGATGATGGTAACTTTTTAATATGTTCATAGAGTTCAACAAAATGTGACCCTGCATCTGAGGCTTTTGTATCTGGAATCCTTCTCACAGCTTTCTTACTTCAGCAAAACTGTAAATTAATGCACCTTAAACTGTCCATATCTGGTTGGAGCTCATGTTTAACCTTGTTTCTGAAACAGGTTTAGGGTAAGAGAAGTAAACTTTTAGTTTCCTGAAGCTGTGTCATCACTCAGACTTGCCAGACCCGCACTCTGTTCATCATTACCTGGTGGTAATGAAACACATATCAGCCATGAAAGCTCCTGCACTGATCTCCCTGCTCCTTCCCCCTCATGGACTCTCCTTTCCCTCAGGAACATGCTTGCTTTGCTCTGGGTATCTAGAATAATTTAGTTACAGGTTTACTACTAATCTGTAACAATACGAATCCTGTTCCACAGAATTCCACAAAATTAATTTATTTTAAACCGTGTGTTTTAATTGTTATATTCAGCACATTTTTTCAATGGGGAGTGTGGAACAAGGGAGCAGTGGTCTTAAAATATTTTCCCTTATATTTATTTTAAAACTTTGGTGTTCCAAGAGGTAGTAAAATAGCATTATTTGTTGGTTTTTTGGGGTTTTTTTGGGAGGAGTGGGAAATGGAACAGATCACTCAGTTTTCTTCTCCTGTATCCTTGGGAACTGTGCCTAGTATATCTACACCATGATCAATTAACATATTTCATGTTTTAGGAGGCATAAGCTTGCACCTCATGAGATGCATGGCCCTAATAAGCCCAGTGAGATGTGGCCAGACTTGTCACATTAGTGGGCTTTCAGAAAACAGTGTTAAATTCATTGCTTTTTTTTCCCATAAACCTGATTCAAACTCAGGTCTCAAGCTGAGAGCCTGGTGAATTAACCTAATGCGCCCACTTGACTGTCTCCTATGTATCATGATAGATTTCTTTTAATCTGCTGCAGAAAATAAATTGCTGGAGAAAAAAAATAAAGATTTGTACTCTTTAAAGACTAATCACTTTCAGGCACTGTATGGCAAACAGCAAGATTCAGAATGAATCCTTTTACTGCATTACTCATGACAGCTTACAACTCAGACTATTAAACATTCATCAATAAAAATTTAACATCCCATCTTCCCTTTGATATCCTCAACTGCTCCCTACATAAGACAACAAGAAGGCTTTCCACAGCTCAGTGTGATGGCAGGACATCAAAGCAGCCTCCACAGCTAGCCTGCTTCGAACTGTGTCTTGTATTTAGAAAGTAGAGTTGTCACATGGGAGGGGAAAAAGCAATGCAGGAGATTCTCTCTGGTTTGAATATATATAATCCCTCCCAAGGGGTGCATTATGGCCATGTTGTGGCTGAGCAGCAAGTTGCAATTCACTTTTCTTCGTATAAGGATATGACAGACCACACAAAAGCAAAAAGAAGAGCTGGATATTTTCCTTTGTTAAGCAATGAACACTGCATGCCAGACTTTAACTGCAGGAAAAAGAAAGAACAGGCTTTTGCTTAAAAAATTACCAGGACTCACAAATTTGTTGTAGCTACTGTTTGCTAGAGAAGTGAAGATTGTAAACAAATAAATCTATTTGTTTTCCTGCTGCCTACAGAAGATTTGTGCTTGCCATTGAAAAGCAGGGAATTTTCATTGGGCAAATTCAGTCCACTTGAGCAACTTCCATTTTTAGCTACTTAACAGAAAAGAGCTGGAATATTAGACCCTGAAATAATCCTCTCCCAACAACTGCTGGGCTTCAGTTGTATTTATTGCCCTGAACCTAACTCAGATCGCATTGTAAGAGCTCTGTGATGCAGGTAGGTTTTGGATCAGGCGCTAAACTGAACAGGCCTTAGGGTCGACAAGCTTAGACTTGTTCCATCTGCATTTCTCCTGCTCCTACCTCCTAACACTGGTCATTTTTACTGCCTGCTGTCCACCTGCAATGGCCTGGGGTTTCAGCAAATGCTCCTGGCCAAAGCCTGCCTGCTTCATGAAAAATGAAGGGCCAGATGCTGGAGAATAAATCCCACAGTGTGCATCTTTTCAGTTATCATGTTCAGTTAGAGCTTTGCTATGAGAAAGAATGTACCAGGGTAAAAATGAAGAAAGGAAAAGAAAGAAAGCAAGGCTCTCATGGTGGTAGTAATTCCTAGGTTTTTTTATCATTTGATTGGAAACTTCAGGTAGCTCAGCATAGATTTGGACAGCATGTTACAGTATTAGTTGACAAAATAAATTGAATTTATATTAGCAAAGGACATGGAAAGAGGAGCAAGTATTGTCCACGCATATGTTAAATTAACCTGGTTTTCCTTAGCCTGTAGTGACCTGTTTAGCATGTGGAGTGCTGCTAAGAAATCTTAGAAAAGACATGTTCCCTGTCAGCCTCCTTGTCTTCCTGCATTACTATCACAGAACCAAAGTTGTTCAGATTGCACATGGACTGCAATCACACCTGCTACAAGCGTTTCTGTGGCCTTTGACTTAGTTTTAATTTGTCTTAACCCAAATCCTTTGCACTCTGCTCAATTATAGCATTAAAATATTAGCAGAACAACAACCTAAGTTTAAAAAAAAAGCAATAGAGGTGATATGGGGAATTTTTCCTGTTCTTAGATTTAAAATCTATTCCCAGTATTTTAAAATTTTCTCTTGCTATTTCTAGCAATAGCAGCAGCAACCAATATTTATTACTGAAACAAGAAAGTGTCTGTCATAATTATGTTATAGAACAGTTGGTGGTCTAAAAATTAGTGGAAATTAATACATTTTCCTATTTTGTTTCCTCCCTTTAAGAAGCAGATTTTGTTGTTTAGTTTGGGCTTTGTCTTCAGTTTAGAAATAATTCTGTATTCAGCAACCTTGGATCTTTGTCTGTAATCTGCTTAAGGGCTTTCTATTGACTTTCAAACTCTAATAGTGAAATAAAATGGGGTGAGAGAATGAAATGATCTGGGTGAGACAAGAGATTTCATTAGATTTTGAGCCAAGAAGGACCAGGGAAGGAAAATCACACCTCTTTATGTTGCTTCAGAGATGTAAAATCATGTCAATACTACCAGGGCAGGCACTGTGCTGAAATCTTACAACTGGTAGTGCAATCAGTAGTGCAACCACTGGCTATTTGAAAATAGCACAGTGCCGTATATGTCTCAGACCACACTGCAATTTTTGTATCAATGCCAATTTATCCTATGCTAGGCTTGCCTTTGCAATGAATAGATTTCACAGGATCAGTTGTGAAATCATAAAATGGCTTGGATTGGAAGGGACCTTAAAGATAATGTAGTTCCAATGTCCCTGCCATGATCAGAGAGCCTTCCACTAGATCAGGTTGCTCAGAGCCCCATCCAACTTGGCCTTGGACATTTCCACGAATGAGGCAGCTACAATTTCTCTGGAAAAGCAATTCCAGTGCCTCACCACCCTCACAGGGAGGAGTTTCTTCATCTAATCTAATCTAATCTAATCTAATCTAATCTAATCTAATCTAATCTAATCTAATCTAATCTAATCTACTCTCGGTTTAAAACCATGCCTCCTTGTCTTGCTACTACATGCTCTTGTAAATAGTCTCTCTCCATCTTTCTTGTAGGCTCCCTTTGGGTACTGGAAGGCCACAATTAGGTCATCTGGAAGCCTTTTCTTCTTCAGACTGAACAATCAAAATTCTCTGATTTTTTTCTCTTAGGAGAGGTGCTCCACCCCTCAGATAATCTGGGAGGCCTCCTTTAGACTCACTCCAACAGGTCCCTGTTCTTGTGCTGGGACCTCAGAGCTGGATGCAGTATTCCAGGTGTGTCTCACCAGAGTGGAGCAGAGGGGCAGAGTCCCCTCCCTTGTCCTGCTGCCCACACTGCTTTGGATGCAGCCTGGACACGTTTGGCTTTCTGGGCTGTGAGTGCACATTTCTGGCTCATGTCCAGCCTCTCATCCAGCAACACTCCCAAGTCCTCCTCAGCAGGGCTGCTCTGGATCTGTTCATCCCCCTGGATTGACACTGGGGGTTGCCCCAACCCTCCACTTTGTCTTCTTAAACCACACACCCCAAGGGCCCAATTTTTGAGCTTCTCCAGGTCCCTCTGGATGATATCCTGTCTTTCAGGTGTGGCAAAAGCACCACTCCTCATGGTGTCACTTGAAAATTTTCTGAGGGTGCACTTGATGCATTTCTGAAGGTATTGAATAACACTGGTCCCAATATAGAGCCCTGAAGGATACCATTCATTCCTCAGCAAAGATTATTCCGACTGATAATTACTTATTTCCTGAAAAAGTTTGAGCATTTGTTGTGTTTTCATGAAAATGATACCACTAAGCATAAATTCCCTCCTGAGATCCATTTCAAGAGAAATTTAAACAGATAGGACATGATTCACCCAAATGCAGTTTTGCCATGATAGTGAGAATAGCACCTTTCCTTTCTCAGAAGTTCCATATGAATTTTAATGCCAGCATCCTTTGAAGCAGTCTCTTTCCCTGCTCATTCATCTAGTTTCCATTACATTGCTGAGCAAACACAGTGCAAATACACACCATGATGTTTGGTTCTTCAAATGTCCTAATACTGTCTGCTTATGGGGGTGTGGTATGCAGGTTCAAATCATATGGATTTGATTAGTGAAACTTAATCTACCAAAATTGTATGATAAATATTCCTATTAATAATGACTTCTATTCTTTACTACTAAAATGGGTGCAGAAGGCATTTCTAATTTTAAACAGGACATATCCTCAATATAAAAATCACATGGTATGCAGAATAAGGCTCTGCTGCAGGGCAGAACTGCATCTGTTACCTCCAATATGTAAGCTGTGACTATCATTTTAAAAGGGAAATTATCTCACTTTAATACCTGTGCATACAATTTTCATTCTCCTTAAGTAGATTCCAAACAGCCGTCTGTCCTAACTGCAAAGCGATTTGAGGAAATTCTCAGCACTTTGGTCACAATTCACACCTGTGCAGAGACTGCACACACCATCTCGTCATTCAAGTCCCACTCACATTCAGTGAATCTTGCCTCTACTCATTTTCTAGAAGATGATGAAAGTGGAAGGTGCTCAGCATGTCAGAAGAGTAGGCATATTTTTTGTAATAGTAGGCATTCAGTGTTCTCAAGTGGCTGAGGTAGGTGTTCTCTGGTTTAAAACCTTGTCTAGTTAGTTATAATTCTACCTGAAAGCAATTTTAGCTCTAAATTTGCAGAATGTTCTAAAATTCGCATGATCTTTTCAAATTTACACCCAGATGTAAGAATCAGGGGAAGTATATTGTACCAGTACCATTAGTAATTTTAAGCTTAAGTGGCACGAGGGTATAATAGCAATATAACAACAACAGTGAAACTGTAAGTGTAACTGTAGTAATGCACAAGTCAGTCAAACCTGACATTTGTGTAGTAGAAGCAGAATATAAAAATAACTCATGACAGTAGTATAATAAAAACATTGATGATACACAGCTGGTAGATTTCACCACAGTGAAAGAGTTCTACAGACAATGCGAGGGGGAAAAAGGCATCTTAATACATTGGACCTCCTTTTCCTGCTGGTGAAAGCAATTTAGGGTCAAGCAGTCTCTCTAACATCAGCCATCTATCTATACCTGAACGTCTTGGTGAAAAACTCCTGTGCATAGAACAAATACTCTTGTAAACTTCTCTACTCTTGCATACTGCATATCTGAACTAAAAAGAAAATGCAAAGTATAAAAATTTTCCACTCAACCACTTTATTCTAACAGCTGACAATCAAAAATACATTAGCTGCTGTCAGTCACCATCACAATTTTATAATGTTGATATCTGTATAGCAGGAATTTGATCAACATATCAACTAATTTCACATATGTAAACACACAAAAGCTGATTCAGTCATAATAACCCTTACTATACAAAAGATTTTCAAATACCTCCACTTTTACTCTTCCAGATTCCACTGAAATATATTATGAATGAGAGAATTAAAAATAATGAAATAGTATCCCCAGTCTATAGATAGTGAAGTAAAAGCAAAAAACTGGGATAAAATAAGTATCACACTGAGAAAACCATTAATATTTAATTTTCAGTGCTGACCCCAGGGGCAAAGGAGACCAGAGAGTTGAGGGCTGACACCACTGCAGCTCAGCAAAGTCAGTGCAGACCAGCAGCACTGAGGAAATGCAGTTCCCCCAAAGAATGCCTCCCCCAGATAACTCTGAGGTTAAAACTCCTAACACAGCCCTCCCTAAGATAACAGAGGGTTTGTTTAATTGCAGCAGTGGTCCCACAGAGCTGTGCTTGCAGGAACAGTTAGTTTGAAACTGGTCTGCCCAGGAGTAATCACCAGAATGGTCCAACAACCCCTAACTTATCCTCAATTACAGCTGCCCACCAGAGTGATACCCACAGCACCAGTGCAGAGTCCTGAACCTACTCTGCATTCCTTAGAGTTTGAATATTTCTGTGTGTTTGTTTCAATCTGAGACAAACTGCTTGAGATCCAAAAGCCTCTGCTGAGGAGTGACAGCACAGTTGCTTAACCGTGTATTTGAGCTCATCATTCATTCTCAAGCTTCTCCTCCCAGGGTGAATTTGGCACAAAATGTGCTGGTCCAGGGATTTCTCACTGCTCCCACTGTTCACATACAGACTTTTCACACTGAAGCACTTGGCTGGTGTTGAGCTCTAGACTGCCATGAGTGCCACTGCATTTACTGGGATTCAAAAGTGCCAATGAGGGAGAAATTCTAAAAGCAGAAATGAAGAGCTAGCAGGCATTTAACACAAAAGATCTGACCAGCATATGTTTATACACATTGAGTTTATGTTTACATGCTTTTGTCAGCACCAAAAGTAAAAGTGGGCAATATGATGTTGAACTGTCCATTTTAGTGCATTTCAGTTGTTTTGAAGTAGCTACTGGTAAACCATTGTTTTGATATTTTACAGATTTAACCAAGGCCCTGTAACAAAGCCATGAAGCCTCCTGCTGCAAATGTTATCCTTTTGCTGAAGCATTACTCCCCATACAGTTGGAAGTGGGGAGGACAGAAAGTAAATAAATAATGACATTAAGGCACAAAATCAGAGTCACAGCTCTATACCTAGGGTGACACTGTCCTTAAAGATATACCTTCAATAGAAGACAGTCCACAGGCCAGAGCTCAAAATCAGAACTTGAAGCACAAGCCGGTCATGTTAAAAATCCATTTGAAATGGTTTACAGAGGGTTAATATGCAATTAATAGATTCTTTAACACATATGGTAAGCTCTTGTAGCTTTTGTGGTGATTATACATGGTTGCAGATGTTCCATGTACATCAGTAGAAAGTGATGAAGATGGTTATGAGTCACATTTGACCCTCCTATAAACAACCTATAATTATTTATTAAAACACCCACTAATCTTTTCTGAACTTTTCACACACTATATATGGATTTCTTGGTTCCAGTGCTGACTAGCTGTCATTTTTCAGAACACTCAACTTCCACAGTTATAAAAAAAAGAAACTGAAGTCATGGACCTTATAAAAATACTAACTAAAGTTAAGGTTCTGTGGCACAAGTTATACAAGTCAACTTGAGCTACACGGTTCAGTCACTATCATGACCCCTTCTTACAACAATTCTACACATTTATTTGTCACAGATGAATTCCATGATACTTAGTTTTTGTGAAATAAATTCACTATCCTGGTTAAAGACTCACTGCCTTATTTGATATAAAACATCCACACACCAGTCAGTACCAATCCAGAACTAAGAAAAATTGTATCTCCTTTATGTATATGGAACTGAGCCATGCAAAGATAAAGGACCATATTTTCCTGGGAGATCTTTGCCTTCACCTGCAGACCATACTTTGTATACCCTGAGGAAAATGCCTCGGTTCATTTTTAAGATAAGGAATGCAGAGTAAAATCCAGTGCTCCATTTTCCCAGTGCTATGGGATACAGTTGTGCATTTACAACAGGATCATCCTGTCACTACTTGTGAATATCAGACATACATTTAGATAAAGTCATCAAACATTCAGGGCTGAGGACACCTGGGATATATATAATCCCATACTTTTTGTGTGGGATCCTTGTAGGGCTGACAGTCCCAACTCAAAATAATAAAAATGTGACCCATGCTTTTATTTATGCATTTATTTTTAATTTAGTTTTTTCTTTTTGAACTACCTTAAAAACCTATTAGTTTTTATCAACGAATAATCTTATTTTCCAAGCTTTCCAATCATATCTTCCAAGTTAGGAGTTAGAACCTTTCTTTGCAAGATTTTAAATGAAAGCTAAATTATTTCTGAAAAAAACAGCAGACTCAAGACTTGCTACAAAACTAAAAGAGATGGAAATACTGTATATTTTACCATTTCTGTACATACAATTTCTCTCCCAATTAAACCAGACATTCTGTCTAGCAGGTAAATTTGAATATGCCCAACTCCAAGGAAATCCAGGGACTGCACATTTGAGATTTTCTTGAGTCAAAGAAAGTTTAATGTAAATTCTACAGATTCCTGTATGCCATCAAGACCCATCCTAGTATTTTCATCAGTTTCATTTTTGGTTCTAAGAAGGTCCAAGAAGAATATAAAAAAGGAAAATAAGCGGAACTATTTTTAACTCAAATTAACTGATTTTGATTGAAAGACTGGGCAAAGTTCCAGTGTGAAGTGTGTGTTTTATACAATCCAGACTGCTTTGCCCTTTCCTTCCCACAATGCTAATGAGTAACAGAGTAACCTGAAAATCTGAGCAGTGAGGTATGCTATTGTTTGGGTTAGTCTATTCCAGTTTTAAGAAGGATTACAGATTGGGAACTACAGCTCTACTGAGGTGTGGAGCTGCATTAATGGTTTTATATGAAATACTGAATCACTAGACCTGTTCCTGCCATTCTTAAATATCAGACTGCATTTGATTCCCTTCTCAAACAATTAGACCAAGCATCTACAGTGCAGCAGAACAGAAAAGAGCAAAGGGGAGTCATCAGGTGTTAAGCAAGAAAATGCCTGTAAACTCTGCCTACATTTTGTAAACAGCCTGATTTTTGCAAGCCATCCAAGAAGTATATCAATACCGAGTACATTTTTTATGTCCTTATGAGTAAAACAATATTTTTATCTTTTGTCTTCCAAGGAAAATAGTTAACACAATTGTTTGGAATAATTTTCCATGGAGATGCTATATTAAAAATTTATAATATTCTGGAGTAACTCTTCAAAGATGGCAGTGGTTTTGATTTTGGAACAGGAAGACTGCACAGTTAACTCTTCCAGAACAGTTATTCTCCAGTAGCTAAACCAGTATGTTTCCTTGTAAACATGGACACTAATGGATTATCTTCAGATTATTAATCCTATTTGTTCTTCTTTTATCCAAGGGAACAGTTTCATTCTCAACTAAAATTGATCTGAGTCCATGTTTCTGTCAAAACGGATGGTCCCTTCACATCCTTCGGTTGCACACACCTACTACTTTTTTCTTGTAAACATTTGTGTTTTTATGATTGCTCATGGATCCAAAGGAAAGAAGAAAATTAACCCAAGACTGAAAAGTGATAGTTTTCATCAGTATCAATACCTGATCTTCCTGTGCACAAAGCTCTCTAAGATGCATGCTGGCAGAAAAAAAGATATTATAATTGCAATAAAAGTGGGGATATCCCATTTGCTACCTTTTTGAATTTGTGAGTTGAAAGTAATAATGAAAGTGCACTGCGTCATAGTTTCTCTTTCCTCCTTTCTTTAAGATATGTTGTTCTTTTAAAATTATAATATAACACATTATAAAAATTATAAAATAAACTAAATGATACAGGAACATAGTATTCAGGTGACTTTTTCTTTTCCCCATGGGTAAAGACTTTTTTTTACTACCAAGATTAGTTTTTAGAAAAAGCAAAGTTTGATTTCTACATTAGGTCCAAAATACAGGTCATTTAATGTTGTTGGCAAGACGAATGATGACAGCTGGGTTACATAATGCCAATACTTTAATTTAGCAGGGGACACTTACTGAGTGACTGGCTGCTGTCAGGGCTTCATAATCTGTCAGCTAAATATTGCTTGAGGTACCATGCCTGTAAAATTGTGTCAGACAGGGAACATCCACATCACTTCACTTTAGGCTGCTGACTCAGGTGAGGAAGTAAGAAATTCCTTCTGGATCCTATACATGCACTAGAGGGACAGTAGCTTCTCTGGAGTTCAAGTCAAAGCTTAATGAGGGTGGTGTAAATGACCAGAGAAATCTCTTGTTTTTTTCTTGTGACTCTACAGAGAGACTTGACTTAAAGGCAAAAAAAAATAAAGGTTGACTTTATCATGTTAATAAAAAAAATGTATCATGTATCTTAGACCTTACTGGAGTGAGTTATATAGTCCCAGGTTTCACACTTGATTTGTTTGAAGAGACTGGGTGGAAATGCAATAAGACAGAGAGAGTGAAACTCGTAAATCATAGGAATTAAGGATAAGGAGGAGAAGCTTTGCTTTTCAATTCCACAAGCTCTATAAAGGAAAATGGAATTTCCAGAAATCCAAGACCAAATCACCTTTGAACAATGTAATCATTTTATCAAGGAGGATTCTTTCCTATGTTCAAACCATGTCTCTCTATCAAAAGAAGACCACCAAGAGAACTGTACCAGCATTTTCTGGCTTCTTAATATTGTTCTAGATCATCAGGAATCTTGAGGTTACAATCATGAAAGTTCTTTTTACTTTCCATGTTTTTTGTCTTGTTTTTTTTTTAATTAACTGAGAGGTAGAAAAGGCTTTTATCCCTTGATTATAGAGTGTGAAAATGTATGTATATGAATCTCTATGATCCTGTAACATTTACACAAGAAAGATGTCAGACAAAGGTTTAAGTATTATTGAAATAATCTCATAAATATACTCCAATATTGAGTTCTAAACTAGTATTAAGACCAGCTTATTGATTTCTTCAGTCTGATTTGCATTATTTTAGACAATGTTAATTTTGCTGTTATGCTAGCACATGTGACAGTATTTTCTAAGTGTTAGTTTTTAAAATACTTTTAGTATATTGCATAAAAGGGAGTCTGTGTTTCTTTCCATCAGCAATATGTTTCAGGGATCTTTCAGACTCCATCTAGCTATAAGCAGGTTGACCTGAAAGCCCTGAGCAGGCATGGACTCACACAGAATTTACATCCATTCCCATGTGCTGACTACATCTTCACAACTGGCCTTGTAGCTCATACAGCAGGATAAACAGGAACTCAAATTTCAGACTTCTATTCCTGCTCTGCAGAAAAGGAACATAAACTTTCTTTTCTCTTGGCCCCACATCAGGCACCATCACAAAAACTTCAGATATAAATATACATTTAACCCATGTGCAGCTAAAAAAGGAAAGTCATGGGTGCCAGCAGCATTTGTATTTTGCATACAACCAGTTGCCTCAGGCCACTAGAGGCTACTGTAGGCTAGTAGTAATACTCATTTTCCAGACTATTCTGCCATATATTGTTTAAAAAGAGAGGACATGGAAACAGGGATAAACACACCTGATATAATAAATAACTGGGGGGGAAAAAAAAAAAAAGAAAATTAAGTACATCTATGAAGAACATTTTTGCTTGCTCCAAAACATTTCTTCCAAGAGTCTGAACAGTGGCATTATTTAAAAAGAGAAATTGTTTTTTACCACATAAATTAATTAACCTTTGAATTACCTTACGCTCAAGGTCTTAGAGCAAAATTTAGAATTTCTCTTCCCTAATCCCCAAAACCTCACAAATCATCCTGTTTTGTTCTCAAACAATTTTTTAAACAGAGTAGAAACAACACACTGTTGCCATAAGCTTTGTTGAATCCTTTAAACCAAGGTAAACTAGATTCGGATTAGAAGCCCTCATGTCTACATTACATTCTCTCTCATTTTCATAAAGATCATAGAGACTCTGGCCTATATGGCCTCTATTTGCTTTATAAATTTTTTTTTGCTTTGTTTTCCTTCAGATGCAATAGCATACCGTTTTAGTTACAAAGAAAAAGTGCATCTACATGAAGCGAATTTAGGTGCATTTCTAATACACAATGGTACCAGCACTCATTTCTAAGAGCTCAACAGTTTTTATAGCCAAAAAAAAAAAAAAAAAAAAGAGAAAAAACACATCCAATGCTTTGCATGGTTTATATTCTTATCCAGACTAAGATTTCGGGCACTTGACAAGTGAATAAAAAGCATGATATAAAAGTAATCATTAACAGCATTACGTAGAACTTTTTATGAACATATTTAACATCAGCTCCTAAGGGAGAAATTTAAAATGAGAGATGAGCTGCTGCAAAGGGAATTTAAAGGGCACAAGACAAAAAAGGGATTAGGAACTCTAAAGCTAAAGAATTAACACCAAATTGTTCTGCAAATTTATTTATTACTCAATTCTTAAAGAATTTGCAGAGATTCATTTACTAAAACAGTTCTAAAACATTAACCATATTCTATATGTTTTAAATGTTGATATTAGTGGTCACTCCAAGCTCCTATTTTCTCCCTACACGGTGTTTGTACAGTAGTCATCATGACAGAGATATGTTCACAGGCTGGGCTTTTGAGCAGTAGTGTCATACAAGTGAATAATTCAGGAAAGATGGTAGTGCAAGGTCACTAGTACAGGGAAAAACGAGTCATGTTTTGCAAATTCTTATGTCACTGGTCCAACTGACAGTAGAAACCAGGTTTTATACAAGTATTTTAAAAAACTACCTGCTCTCAGCTGCTGTTTCAGAGGTTTCCAATTACACTCTCTGAAGCAAGTGTATTTTCCTTCCAAGATGGTTTTATCTTATCTAGTTTTAACCCCTGTTTTCCAAATAGGCTGTGTAGATAGCACTGCCAAAATAATCATGATAGCGTACTTTAATGTACAGGGGTTATCAACATGATAACATGGATCAGAAGAGAAACTGGACCACAGCTTGTGCTGGGATTTATCACCAGCTGGGTCTGTTAGCAGTGATGACTTCAGAGACCCATGTCCCTCCCGGCAAATTCCTGCTAGCGCAGGGCACTGCAAAGCTCAGCCTGGCATGGGGCCCATGCCCTACTGTGCTGCAGCAGGCACTGCCTTGGCCTCTGCCCACTCTGGGCTGCAGCAGGGGACAGGTGCACAGAGGTGGGCACTGTGCTGCTGGTAGCTTTCTTCTGGAGAAGGTCCAGGGACAGCGGATGGCTGAGCTGATCAGAATCCAAATGGAAAATCTGAACAGATGTTAGAGGGACAGGAGGTTCTAAACAAAGGCTGTGTCTGAATCTAAGTCAAGTTTTGAGTTACAATGCTCTGGTTAGAACAACAATGAGTTGTCTGTCTCCAGGGCAAGGAAAGCAACCCTGGATTTTTGAATCCAGTAACTGGTTTTGAGTTATTCATGAACAGTTCTTTTAGGATGCTTCAAGAACATTGGGGGCTATAATGTCTGTTCCTGTGGATGAAAAAACACTAAAGGAAAAGGAGCTGCATCACATTTTGCTACTAATAGGTTTGGCCTCAAAACATCATTAACATAAATTACTGACACAAGTTTCATAAGGGCTTTCTAAGCCTTGACACCACCTCAGAGCAAAGAAATGAACATAATGTTAATATATCTCATTCTCAGGGTATAATACCGGTAGCTTGCAGCTCCTGTGGGCTCCCACTCCTGAAGTTTTTGGTGAGCTATGCTGGGCTGGGCTGGCCTGGTAATGCCAGTGCAGTTTTACACTGTGTGATACACTTTAAGAATTGTATTATCAAGTAGACTGTTATTATATTACACTAGTATCTTCTGGAATAGGTAGAATTAATAGCTGTTTTCTTTTAAACTAAGTTAATGGAAAATAAATACATAACACAATGAGACAGAATGATGTGGGCACCTGTCTGTTCTGTGCCCAAAATAAGGCATGCTGATGGAAGAAAAATATTGAAAATTCCATTTTCCTTGTCCTGAATTAGTAAAACTATCCATGAAAGTTATTGTTATGCAGTAATACTCAGACACAGACTAGAGAAGCTAGAGAGGAATGGGTTTTTCTGTCTCCATCTGTGCCCAAGTTTGAAGTTTGCATTTTTTTTCATGCTAAGCTACACAAAATTCTGTCTGTTTTGTGGAGAGTTTAGCAGGTCACTCATTACAATTAACCTATTTAAAAGGGCATATACAATAATCAGTGCTTTCCTGTATGTTTCAGGATAGCAAAAGTTGTATTTTTAATGCAAACTCATTCCTCCACAACAAAAAGAGGATCTTGCTCAGTAGGGGAAAAGAAGACGACATTGTCTTAAACAATAAAAATAAACAAAGTATCTGGAAGGATTAAAACATTCAGAGAAACTCTCCACTCAAATAAAAAGTTGTCCTTCTGGAAGTTATTTTGTTAAATTTAAAACCAGATTATGTTGTCTCAAGTATTCTTGTTGCTATTGTTTTAAATACCAACTTCAAAGAGTATTAAGTAGAGTGTGGGTCTTTTGCTTTCACTTACTGAACATAAAATGTTCCTAGAAATTAGCAAGAAGATTGGGATGAAGAGAAATGTAATTTAACATTATAGTGTACTTCAGCATGAAACTGGAGCGTTTCTGTTATGTTCATATGGCTTACAGAAAAAAGAATTTCTGTTCTATGGCTCCCATTTCCTTTATGCAAAACTTACAGAATTTTCAACCCAAGAGAATGACAGAAGCATTTCATTCCACTCATTCGCTTCATAGCTCCTCTGGCAAGGTACTCCAGCAAAAACATCACTTTCCAGTGTAGCTGAGAGCACACAACCAACATCTCACTGTCCTCAGCGAGCCCTAAGCATGTGTTGAAGCACTTTGACAAAGATGGACAAACCAAGCACATGCTTAACTAATTATTCAAGTTTAGATAGACTCAAATGTAATCTGCTATAGCTCCCTGAAGGCTAATTTGTAGAAAATTTGAGAGAGAAAATTCATATTATAAATAGAAAACAGATCTAACTCAAAAATTCAGTGACAGTTTAGCCTTTGGGATATTGTATCAAAATAGGGTAATTATAATAGGCATAACTGGAGAACTGCTGATGGGACTAATATCTATTTCTTGTTGAACTTCAGACTCAGAATATGATACCCTAGTTCTTGTTAGAAGATATGCCTGTAGTAAGAAAATTATCAGTGCTGGCACTGGAGTTTTCAATTGATGATCACATAAAGGATGGTAGTAATAACTCTGATTTCAAGCATCTTAATAACTGAATCTCATAGACTGTTATAATGATTCATTCTAGGGTCTCAATAGGGAGGAAAAAAATCGAAGTAAAACACCTTAATCATAAGTCATTCAAATGACAAATGTGAAACAGATTCAAAACCTTATATCTGTTCCTTTTTGGTGTTATGTGAACAATCTTCTGTTCTGGAGAGGTTTGTGGTACAGTGGTGTAACTGTGCAAGCCATGAACATATTAATAACTATAACTGCATAGTCAGCCATTAAGAGCAGCTTATATTTTAAGAGGTGTCAAATGGATTTGAGTACCTCAGTATTCACAAAATGATGTTTCTCAAAACCACTTGTAAGTTTTTTAAATGCAGATGGATAATTATAACCCATTTATAGTCAGTCATGCTAATATAGTTAAAATTTATATTATATTTATGCCCACAAGATTATCTAAAAAAAGGTATGTGAACGGATTTTTAGAGAGATAAGAGCTAGATATTTACATTTTGAAATTATTTCATTTACACCCATACGTGTGTAACTTAAAGCAGCTATTTCAAGAAATTTTATCCATCATTTACAAAGCCCACCACACTCTTTGATGACTCTAATCCTTGAGAGGAGCAAGGAGTAAAGGTTTTAACCACATAATAAAACAAAAGGAAAATAAAGAATTTATAAAATTGTTCCACATTCTAAAGAAATGGGAGAAAAATCCTGCTGAGATGGTGGCTGCCAATTCACTGTTTTTTCGATATTATTCTCCTCTACCCTCTTGCAACTGGTTTACAGACTTCCCCGCTCTTACATCGGTACTGCTACATCGGTACTGAAAACAATGGCAAAATTCAGCTTTAGGGAAGGTCTTCACATGGCATTAATGTCTATCACCCTTAAAAGTCAGTACTTCTCACCATGCAAGTACTAACTATGTATATCCTCACAGCTAATCTTTAGGATCTGAAAGGATAAAAGCAAACAGGGCTAAGAACCAACCTATCTGTTATGACTTTCACTGACCAAATCCCATGTTTTCATTAATTCTAAAGAAAAAATAAGAATGAACTGCAGTGTGCCAGAATAGCATTAGAGAGAAGTGCAGTGGCATTAGTGCTTTTAGTTTTCATTAAAATCAAAGGAATGAAGAAACTGAAACTTCTTCAATATAATCCCCTAGTTAAGTCAAAATTCATTGAGAGGCAAAGAATTTAAAATAATGTACTGTTGTAGAAGAAAAAACCACACATTAATGGTTTAAACCAACCCCTTTTTAACAGTGCTGCTTATTTACATATTCAATGAACATAAAAGGATCATTAGTAACTTGTACGAATGTGTTACTCTGTATCATTAGGTTTCAGAGAAAGTTTTCAACCTAACAGAAAGACTTGGCTGATTTCATCTTAATGCAGGAGAAAGACTTCTCAATTAATTCTCTGGGCCCAGACACAAATGCCTGGAAAACAGGATTAAACAGGTCTGCTAAAACATTGTTTGCCCTTATTAATGCTGAAGTCCCATATTGCATATTCTCTAATCACCAATATTTCCCACAGACTAAATTAGATTATTAAAGTTCTTATAGTCTCATTTTAAAGAATATAAAAGTTCTTTAAAATTCTCATCTTCTAAGTTCCTTACCCTAATTTTACTTCCTCAGACCAAGCCTCTCCCTCTCATTGCTGAGAAATGCACCATGCCCAAAACTTCTTCTACTCTAAAAACTTTACTTAGTCAGTTGTCAAGAATATATTTTATTACTTCCTGTTTTCCTTCAAATAATGGAATAGTGAATGCCCATATTCCTTTTTAAAATGTCATTATTGTTTTCATAAATTTTTTTAAAAATCAAATTTTTGAGGACTAATTTTTTTCAGTCAATTTGTACTGTCTGATTTTCCCACATTTGTACCCAGTAATCACATTGATTAGCCCTGATTCACTTGATTCATAGTTTTGAACATATTTGAATTATTTATAGTTGATTTTCATGTCTTACTTATCATGAAAGTTATTTTCTATATATTGATCTCAAACCTCTGTTCTTCACTAGTTTTCTGCCTTGGTTCAAGGATTTGAGTGCTTTATAAAAGGTCTTTTCTGGAACTGATGGCCTTGTTACTCCAAAAATCTTTTGCTATTTTTTTTCCTTTGAAATGTAAATTCCTTAATCATTTTGAAGTTGCTTAGTTGTTTTTTTGATAGGTGGATTTGGTCTTTGGGACAGTCTTCCAGAACGTGGGAAGTCTCTGGTTTGCATACATGGCTTGGAAAAAGTAGTGTGTCAGAAAAGTTACAAAGACCCCTGGGGGATGGAACTAAGTCCAATGGCAAGACATGAGCTAGGGCAGTTCTGATGCTCATTTAAAGTACTTTGGAGTGCCAAGTGGCCCTGGAAGAGCTTGGATATCAGAAATTACATGAATGATTGACAGGAATATTTTCTACCACCCCTAGCTGGGCCAAGTGCAGCTCATGCTCTTTTTCCAAGGAATGTGAAGAACAGATTTTTCTAAATTGAAGATGATATCTCTGTTCCTATCTATTGTCTCTGGTTAAAGCGTAATTTTCAGGTATTGTTATTTAAGATCATTCAGTGAGTACTTAATCTAAATGTTGTTTTCGAAATCTTTACAGATTCTGTATGAGATTCAGAACTGGGACATAGGCTCTGTTTCTTAATTGAAAGGCCCCCACCATCTGCTTTCATTCAGAACTTGTTCTATTTGTCACAAATAAAATTTATTGCTTTACTAAAGGTGATTTTGGATGCTGGCCTGATAGAGCTGTTTGTGAACCTATCTTTTAGAAAGACACAGGCTCAAAGGATTCCACAGCTGAATTCATGGTGGCAAATATAGAAATCTTTTCCCTCTCTATTTCCCTACCGTTTGTTAATAACCCTCTTGAATAATCACAAGAAGAAGTAATACAGAACTAACCTAACCACCCCACTCTAATGCCTCTATTCTAGGGCTTCTTTTTCAAAGCTTTTATTAAAAATGAAATCTGTCACAAGCAGTATTTTCCAAAAAGAGTAGTTGTTGTATACCCAAAGGAGTTGCGGGCAGCAACGTCCAAACACACTGTGGCTGTAATGTCCACTTGATTTCTACACCTTTCCTCAAGGACTCACTGTCTGCATGGCAAATAAGCAAGGTTTCTTATGTTTTTGTTTCACTTGTAATGATAATCAAGAGGCAAAGGGCAAACACTAACCTATCACAAGTGATATGACTACTGTGTAATTACTGAGTTTGTAATAAACAGACTTCAGATGTACTCTACTGAAATAAAAAAGAATTATTTCAATAAACAAACATAAAAAATGGTATAAAAGGAGCATATTCTCTCAGCCTCACACTTGATTGATGGATTCCACAATGAAATCAACATAACAAGTCTTGTTTTCTTTGTGTCTGTCATTTTACAGTTTTAACAAGTAAACATTTTTTAAGGAAAGAAATGCAAATATGAAGAGGTCTGGTTTAGCTACCAAGGCTGGAAAATCAGATTGACTAAAACAGGGTGCAATCACAGACACTACCTTGCATGTTGTCTGCACTCTAGGCCTTGGAAATGGCAATGGCTGTTCTGATTAAATGTGTCACTTGCTCACTGAGACAAATCATGCCTGTGAACACAAGGGCTACCCAGAGAGAGGCATAAGAATGTGGCAGTGCAGCAGAGACAGTGAACTGAGAGCCAGCAGGGCCCGCACAAAGGGAGATTTTACAAGAGGGAGAATGAGTGAGGGAGCACTTACACAACCTGGGTTTGCATTCTGGCCCCAAAAGAAGCGAGAGAACAGAAAATAGCTCACACAGAAAGAAACCCAGGGTAGCCAGAAGCTAAAAGAAAGCTTTTATTGCACAGCGTTGGAACGGAAAGATAATGCAAAATCTCAAAGTTTCATGGGGACAACCTCATGGAGATTCAATAACATTGAAGAGGAAAAGGAAGGGTAACAATGCAGTAGGAGAGCCAGTGGTAGCCATGTGGGCTCCAGGAAAACACTTCTGGACTCCTGAACAGCCTGTTTAGCAGCAGCTCAGTACAGCCCTGGGGGATGTACTTGCAATGTGTCACTGTTTGACACTGCAGCCTGTCAGATACAAGGACACGTGTGCCCTCTCTCTCCAGGCTTTTCTGGGACTCTAACATGGCAGTTCTCTCCAGCCTGCATCAGCTCACTGGGATATTAACTCTGACAGTGCATGCCTACAAGGGGGGGCCTTGCGTCTCTATCCTCTTTGGACATACCTGTGTAGGAGAGGTACAGCCCTGCATATGCCAGGCTCAAGTGGAGGAAATAAATACTTCTTGCACATTTATTTTATTTTGTATTGAAATGCCCCCTGCTCTGTCACAAATTGGTCAGATGCACCAACACCAAAGAGACACTGGAAAGACACCAAAGTATTCAGTGGCATCAGCACTGTAGTGAAATGCCTGCCATGAACCATTCTCAGCTGCCCCTCACTTCAACACCAAGACATTTTTTGAACTCTATTTTCATAAAAATATGATGAGATGATGTCGATTTTTAGTTCCTGTGGACAAAGGAAATAGGTCATATATATTTTATCTTCTGTATAATTTGCTACTATTTTAATGCTATTCCACAATGTAGTAATGCCACAAAATGCTTTATTGCTGCTGCTATAATTAAGGAAGATTTGGAAAATCGGTATTTCATACTGAAACAGTTATACTTTTTCCAGATTCAACGGGTTCATTGTTTTGGTTTCTCTGATTAGTTCAGTGTTTCCTTAATAATCAGTTTAACTTGTATTACAAAGTAAAAATTAACATTAAAATATTTAATGTCAAATTATATTTTTCTTAAAATGTATATATTCCTGAAAATTTGTATTTCTTTATCCAAATTGAAACTAGAAAGGGGTGCTATTCCTAGTAAGATTAAACACTGGTATTTTGGTTAGCTTTACACTTCCATTTACTGAAAAATGTCACAGTAACTTAATGGCACAGTCACTGACACACAGGAGAGACATCCCCTCGAATGTGAGTTTTGTGCCACTCCTTGCAAAGTGTGCTGGTTGTTTCAGCTCAGCTCGTGCATATGTCCATAATTTTAACTTTGCAGGTTCTTGGTGTGAATTCATGTCAAATGCCAGGGGTTAGATCTGCACTTAGTAGTAAGGGAGGAGGAAAATGACACCTGGTTCATGCCTCTAACTTGGATTTTGGAATGAGAGTGAACAGGTGGTGAACCTACTGGCTTTTCTTAATATGGCACCATCAAGGTTTTCTAAAAATGTGGTATCATGTGTGGGTCAGGCTTTTTGCTTTGCTATTTCTATCACCAAATTGCTTTTGTACAGATTTCCATATTCTACATATGGGTCACAAGCATCCTTGATTAAGTAACCATGTCAGTAAGCATCAGTTACTCGGAATAGATATGATTCTGAATTAGGAATTCACCCTCCAACTCCTGTGATGCTTCTTTCAAAACAGTAGGAACAACAAAGCATTTGCTCCAGAAAGTGAATACAGGGAAATCCTTGAAATTTGAAGTTTCTAATAATGCAACAATCAAGTAGCCAAAAAACCAATGAAGTATTGTTACCACACTGTGTCCATACCACTCCTGTCTTTATAAATATTTGTACAGATTTCAGAATTCCAACTTTTATTGCATACAAATAATGTCTGATTTTGAGTGGGTTTTCCTATATGAAACAAGATTTAGGAACAAAATATTGGAATAAAGAAAATATTGGACATGTGACAAACACTAAATAGTGTGTCACGAATTTTTATATGACATTCTGATTTCAAAAAATTTGGGATGATTACTGATAGCTTTTAAGATTTTTGATTGTTTTTTAACTTTTAAAGAGTTTCTAATGGCTCATTCACTTTGAATATTTTATCACATATATATCACATATATCATATATTATCATTTATTTGATTTTTACCACAAATACTAAGGTCATGGAGCTACATGATAAAAGAATGATATACATAAATACGTATGTCATGCAAGACAAAAAAAAAAGAGAGACATTACAGAGTAGTATTCAAGAAGAGAATGATGTGCTGTGTGCATGAATGATACTGGGCTTGGCGAGGCACAAAGGTAACAGCAACGCTCCCCTTGCTGCTTGGAACGATGACTGGAATTGACCCTGATCCAAGATTAGCAGTCAGGCGTGTCATTGGAAACTTTTACATAACCATATGACAGATGTCACAGAGCATACACGGGATGAATGCATCCTAAGAGTCAGGATAAGCTGCACTTAAAACTGATGTGCAGTCCTTATGCTTCCTGGGATTAAATGAGACGAGTTGCAGGGTGTGCTCAGTCATTGCAGCACACATTTGAACAGATTCTCTAATCTTCTCCTTTCAAGCAACTTAGCACCAGTGCTTTTACTGTATGTACTGTCAACTGGGGGAAAACCAGCTGAAAGGTTTTCCAGATTTTAAGATTTATTTTTTAAATCGATTTACTTTGATTGTTTTTGCCACAGAACACCAATGTATCAGGGAATCAGTCACCTGCAATAAAATATTGCCATCTCCAGGAAGCAGTTATTCTGCACCTGCAAGGCTTCCCACCTTACATTCTAAAAAAACCCCAAAAACCTGATAAATTCAGCACCAGAAGAAAGTAACTATATAGATAAGATCCCAGAATTACATTCTATATCATGAGAAATGCTTGGAAATATTTTAAAAATTAGGATTGTTTAATAATTTATGCAAAATTACAGTATTTTCTAAACACACTCCAAATATAAATTTGTGGATTAGATTAGGATTAACATAGACTCAGTTTCAAGTAGAGTTTGAAGCTCTTTCTTGCTTTTATCCCCTATAAATATCAAAATTATCAAGAACTTCAAAATTAAATGGCTAGTCTTTTGATTGGCCAGTGATTTAACCTGTATTACCACTCAGATTTCTTGTTGGGAAAAACTTTTGTCATTCACAGTAGGAACAAATAAGAACAGATGGTGACAATACAGCAGCAGAAAACTGGCTTCTTATAGAGGTAGTGCTTAAAAAACCACAGAAGGTGTGTAAGTTTAAGACTTGTCTTAGTTTAGTACTTCATGTCATATCAGAGGTTTTAAATTTAATGTTGTGTTTCATAAGAGAAATAAGAAATTTTTTAACTTTGCAAGAAAAGTGAGACTTGATTTACTTAGGCCATTTAAACAGCTCACAGTAGAAAGTGTTAACTAAAATTTCCATATTTGTATTCCATGTAGATTTTTCTCCACATCTAATAATAGACATATAATAGTAAGAACAAACAGAGAACTGTAAGGAGCCCAATTCTTGTACAAAACAGGAATCTGCTCTTTTGAATACATGGATTTATGCCAGTGCAAAACTGATTTCTCAAGGACTGTATCAACTCAACCACCTACTTGGCAAAGGAAATTGTAATCGTATAATAAGATCATAACCCAAGTTTTGTGATATACCCTCAGCATACCAATTGTAATTTCTTCTCTGGGCACAAGAGATTTAAATTGCTTCTGCTATTCCTTTTGGCAAAGGAGATGTGACATGTAATATGCAATACAAGAAAGAGCTAAGCTTCCACCAGCACAGTCCAGCTGAATCAGCCATGCTGACCAAATCAGGGAAGAGAGAACTTGGAGTGCTGGGAACAACTTCAACTTTGATGGCACAGAAGGAAGGAGAGGGAATCCCTTACGAAGTCTCTCAGGAAAGGTTTGTGTGAATGAAAAGAAAATACTTTAGAAGCAGCACCTACCTTTCCATCCACAGGACCTCATCACAAGTTAGGAAGCAGGTGTCTCTGCAGGAGCCTCTACTGAATGAACAAGTGAATGTCCATAGTCTGTTTTATATCTCTAAATCACTTGTTTGTTTGATAGTACTCACTGATCCCTTAGACTAATTTAAAGTCCTTGGATGAGAACTTCAATTACAAGAAGAACAAAATATAAACAGAACTTGAGATACCTATTATACTAAGTATAATGTAACATTACAGAGCGTAAAAGGAGCAACTATTTTTCACTGACAAATCAATTTTCAGCTAAGAAAAAAAAATTCCTTTAAAGATGTCAACAATGTCTTTTATTTGAGATGACAGAAACCCCCAATTTCCAAGGCCTGGAAACTTGGAGTCAGTCCTGGAAGTTGTCCCACTGATAGGTGTTTTTTAAGATTCCCAAAAATTCAGACCCATGCAAACCCTTGGAAAACAATAAGTAAAATGTCTGAAACCTTCATGCAGTGGGCATATGAATTTCACTATGTGAAAATCTCAATTTTATGGAAAGAGAGATACAGAGTTACACTAAGTGAACACTCCCATTCATGCTATCTTGCACTGAGGCCATACAACACACAGACAGGTAGGATTATAGGAAACAAACATGTCTGTCTTAGGCTAAAAGAAATGCCATGGTCTAATTCTGGCCAGGCCTTGTATTTGCAGTTCCTTGGGTTACTGCAGACAAAATATATTTCTCCACTTACACTCTTGTCACAGTGGTTATGGTTCATAAACAGCAATACCTACTGCAGATAACAGGTCTAAAATAAACAGCAAGAACACCTAAATTTTCATCACTCTTTCAACAACTAGAACTATAAACAGAGCTGGTCCTAAGTATGTTCAGAGTGGAAACTAAACATATTATTTGCACCTTTTCTGTCCCCATGTGCTACATCAGGAAGCCTCAAATTAGACTTTTTGCCCTCCCATCCCATTCACACAGACACTGAGCAGCCTATAGCTCTCTCATTACCACGACTCCATGCTTACATGTTCTCTGTTACACAGCAGGAGACAGATTGAATTGTTGCATGGGTCTCCAACAGCAGCCTTATTTCAGGCAATCCTGTATTTGGCAAATGATGTTTATTGGGCTTGTGGGCTGTAACAATATCTAAAGCCTCAAATGCCCTTGAGAAACATGGAAGAGAGACTATCCTCTTGTGAAACTGATATTACATGAAAATAAGTATGAGTGGGCGATTTGAAATCCAAAGGAGTTCTGCTATCTGCTTCAGTGGATTTCAACAAGAGCCTATGAATGTAAATCTCATAAACTGTAATATTCCCAGGCTGTATGGTGTCCCTCTGTGCAGACGCTCATGGTGGAGGCAAAACAGTACTGAATGACTCAGGGCTCTTCCTTCTTTACCAAACATATGCACATCCCTCCCTGTGAGCCTTCCCCACCAAGGGAGGGAAGAGATCAGTGTTGGGATGTGGCCTTATACAGATGATTCCTCAGTGCTTTGGTGATCAAAGATACGTTAAGCTCTGATCCTCGTGGACCTCAACTTGATGTCATTACTGTTGCAGGAGCTGCACGACGTCCTTTGTGCCTTCACAGACATTTGTCTCATACTACAAGGAGCCATGCAAGGCCATGCAAACAGCTGAAAGAAGTTTCTTTTGGACTTTGCCTTACAAAACCTCATTATTCAGTCACAATGTGAGGCTATCAAGATCCCATTTCACTATAACTTTTCCTCCCAAAGGAGACAAGTGCCTCATAAGGAAGGTCTCTATGATCTTGAGGGAGAAAGGAAGATTTTAATGTACTAATCTGAATGCCAAAAAACAGAGGGGTAGATTTGCTTCCTTATCTGTAGAGATAAAGATTAAATGAGATGAACTTGCCTTTGCATCTCTTACATATTTTAAGGCACTTATCCCTCAGCCTTCATCTGGATTACTATTCCCAACAGAGTGTTGTGAAACTACTCAGATAAAATACTTAAAAGTGTGGAATTGGCAATTTTATATTGTCAGTTATGAAACCTTTATTTAGGTTCTACCTTTTATTAACCTCCAGGGTTCTCCTATTGTCCCTAATGACATTATATTGCATCAAAATTAAGCCAAAGCATTTTACTGGGAGCTGTGCTATTTCTCATGACTTGGTAGTGCTAATGTTTAAATTCTAAGTCTTCTTACTGCTGATTAAACCTCCAAAGACTACAGGAAAATTTCTGCTTGACTGCTAGAAAAGAAGAAATCCAGCACAGTTTGTACCAAAGAGATCACTTGAAGAATGTACGTAAGGTTACTGCATTAATGAATAAAGCAAAGCATTATCATTTTTAATAGGAATTAAACAGCTAGAGGGAGAAGTAGGGCAATGCTGTGATCAGTGCAAAGAAAAACAATCTAACCATTTTAATTAACTGTATTTTAATAGCTTTAGTTATAATTGAATAATTTAAATACCAAGGGAAATAGTTAAATCTCCTAAAAGCCTTCTTTTTATTTACATTTTAAATACAGTTCATGGAGAAGGGATGGCACTGTGAAGGCTTAAAATAAATGGGTGGGGAAAACCTTACTAATTTCTGCAGCTGCTGGACCAACAGGAAATATTTATGGTATCTTAGTCATTGCTCTCTGCAGGAGCTCTAGACCAAACCCTAATATGTTTTCTGCTTTTCTCTCCGCTTCCTCAAAATATTACACAGTCCCTGGTGGTGCTACCCTTGACTGATTTTATAACCATAAAATGCACAGAAAGATAAATGTGAAGCAAGGATCATCTAATCCAATTTTTTAAGTAGGCATTGGTGAAGAGGATCGCTGCAGAAGATAAAACTATTGGTCAATGAGGAGTTTCACTTAGATTTAGACAGAATAAAGATATTTAGACAGAATAAACTGACACATACATTTGTCTTAGATAAAAAACCCAACACCAGTCACAAACAGAGCCTCCCCTACTATACTTTTCGTGTTGCCTGTAACAATGATCGTTGGCTTCTGAGCTGGTTTTCGGAGTCAATCTGTTATGAGGCTCTGGTTCCTCTCACATAGGCTTTACGTCTTCATGGTTTCACTGACTCTGTTCCATTGCAGCAGTTCAAGTGAGAGGGGCAGGATTCCAGCCCTGTCTGTCACTCCATCCAGTCTCTGAGATGTACCCTGCCATCCACTGAGCCCACTGTCCTGCCTGCCACAGCACCCAAAATGCCAAACATGCCTTTGCAGGGTGAACACACAGTATAGCTCTCTGTGATACAATCTTATGGCACTCAGCAAGTTTTGCATTTTAGACACTTTCTCAGCTAGAGGAAATATTTCTGTGCTTGAATAACACAAAACACAGTTTCCTTACGATAGTGTCTCTACATGACTTTAGAAAATGGTGTAAACTTTTCATGTCCAAAGTATGCAATGGTGAAGCCTCTCTGCCATGCATTGCCTTCTGCTGCTTTGACCCTGCCATTACTCGAGGACAATTAGTCCTTCTCTTAGAAGTTACAATAAAGAATAATTTTCCAATCACTTCTGCTTGCTAGTTAGGATTTAAGAGACCTCTGTCATATTCCTTCCAAACAGAAGAACCCTAGTCTACTTAATCTTTCTATTTTAAAAGTTCTTCCAAACCTTTGATGAGTCCTTTCACACACCTCCATCTCTCTAAATCTCCTAGAACCTTTTCAAATATCAGAGAAACTGTATATGAAGACAGTATTCTGTTCACACATTTTTACCTTCAGCAAAAGAATATTTCTGGTTTTCTTCCTCTGTTTCTCTTTTTTAATATTTTAAGTAAAATGTGGAACATATTCTGGATGCACAGCATTCCGCAAAGGATAGAGGCAAAAGTGTCAGTAACTGGAAATAATTAAACTAAATGCATAAATTAAAGTATCTGTATAGACTTCATGAAAATATGGAAACCCAAAACAACTAAGGGGCAGCTCTTTTTTTTTTTTTTTACCAGACGTTAATAATGATGATATTAACTAAAGGAAATTTTGTCAGAATAATGTGGTTTTTAATGGAATTATTTGTAAAGTGTTTAAAAATCCTGATCCAAAATCCAGACTATAAATTTTGATAGGCTCAGGTTTCTAATTCTGGCTCAACTGTTTCTGGAAATATAAAGACAATGCCATTGAATCTCATTTTTATTGTTTTTTCTGGGAGCCTGAAGTGCCTTAGGTGCCTCACAAGCTAGGAAAGAGACTGGAGCCAGTCTCAAACTGCTTCCAACCTAAACACACAAATTTGATTAAGAGTTTGGAGGGTGGACCCAATGTAAAAACAAGATGACCAGTCTGGTGTGGCTGACATTTTTCATTAGGGGATATTTGGCAACACTCTAATTTAAAAAATTCAGTTCTTCTAGAAATTCTCACATGTTTGATTCCTAAAGCCCTTAACCCCTTACAATCAGGGTTAACATTTTAATCAGTTTTAGCTTTTGTTTTCTCATTACTGGAAAAGTCATGACACGCTTGCATGCTGTAGCATGTTGTACATTTGAGTAAAACCAGGGAATAGGATTCTTTTGTCACCATGAATGGCAAGCTGAAGAATTCCACAACTAGGAATTCTGACCATATTCCAGAGCATATTTAACTGTCCCAGTGTACAGAGTGATGTGAACATCTAATCTAATTTGCATCTTATGCATTTCTATTATAGAAATACAACATAAGAAAAACTGCAACAGGCATCCAACATTTCAGTCCTGGCTTGAATTCCCCACTGATTTCAGTGGAAAATTTACTGCTTTTTATGAAATACATGAAAGTCTAAAATCCCATCTGAGCTTTTGGACAACTGGTTGCAACACTCTGTATTGACTCAAAATCATGTAGAGTTAAGTTTCCATATTATTCAATGTAGGATATAATGAAAATTCTGAGCTTCTTATCATTAGTTACCTGAAATTCCCAATTCACAGTAAAAAACAGACTAATGATAAAAAACAACAAAAAAAGTTTTTATTAAGACATAAAGTATTGTCATTTTTACATTTTTACTATAGTCTAAGAGAAGCTCTTCTGCTATTTCTGATTCATGTTTAACAATAAATATTTTATGTAATAATTCTGGATTCCACTTGGCAACAATGCATTCACACTGTTTATTTTTGAATCCCAAATTCACTCAGAACATAGTTTTCTTGGTATTTAACTTCCAAGCCAGGCTTTGTTTCTAAAAATTAGAAAGAGAAGGCTAGGAGTAGAGAATTTTGATAATACCATATATGACAGAAAAAACCCCATCAATCTAAGATCAAGTCCTTTCCATAGCTGGAAAACAGTAGGAAGAAAATGGTGTTCAGCTGGTGTCTGGATGGGGAAGATCCATGCCTATAAAAGATATTGTAATTGTTGCAGTAAGGAGAAGGGAACAGGAAAAATGGCAGCAGGAAGAAATGCCAGGTTCTGGAAGTGAGACATAGAGACAAAGAAGTCTTGAATTCCCAAAAATTGTCTAACATTTGTAATAATAATAATAGCCAATGAGCAAATTGAGGCAAGAAAAAGGATAACATCACTTTATTTTATAGTGTCTGTGTATGTATATTAACATAATTTTGACAGAAAACCTGTGCAAATCCCAGAACACATACACACTGAAGACAAGTCTATCTCCATATTTGGAGCTTTAGGAAAATAGGTATTTATGCTGCTGTGGAATATGAAATGAAAAGTCAGTGGGAATCCTTGGGGCCAAGGTTTTTAAAATATATAACCTATATCTCTCATTCCACCAATTACATTCTGAATATAAAGATAGTCAGAAGTTTTAATATGGATACCATAGATCCCTGACCCACTATCTTCTAGATCAAAATTGCTCAATCTCCTTTCCTTCTCTCAAGTTTCTTTGGCTATCAAGCAATACACTTATTAGGGATCTGATCTAATCCCCAATGACACATCTGGTGTGGGTGGCACTCATTAGAATATGCTCTCCAATAAATGATCTGCTGAGATTCTGACAAAATAAATGTTTATTTTCATTATCAGTCACTTACTCCCTGCCACTTCAATGCACGTCCTCCCAGGTATGGCTTCAATCCAAACTGACATCTGAATTACAGTCAAGCGTGATGCCAGATTTCAGTTGATAACATGAAAGAGCACATGTAAACGTGGAAGACACACAGCTATTTACAATATAGAAACAGCCTCAGAGGTGAGGGCAACCAATGAGAATAGTGCAATTAATTACTTAACTGGACAGTTTGCAAGAAAAAGACCAGAAGAGAAAAAGGATAAAGGATAAATAGCAGCAGTCTGAAGAGCCCAGCTATGAACATTTCAAGAGAACATTCCCGTCTATCAGTGGGAACAAAGAACAGAAGGAGAGTGGTAAGAGCTAACTGGCCTCCTTACTGGATTGTCCAGCAGTCTGTTAGCATTATGCACAGCTGATTTCATGCAAAGCCTATATCTGACTTTCTGAAGCTTGTCAGTAACCAGAAAAATGATGTGGAGAAAGGATTATCAGTGTGTGTGTTTCTCGATCTGTGGCTACCATTGGTAGGTAAAGCTGGACACGCCAAAAATAACTATATGATTCTTTTTGACATGAAACCGAAAGTAATGAAAGAATTTTTACAGTATGACTCCTTCTCATAAGACAGCAAAATGATGATCTAAGCTGTATGACAGATGTCAAGAAAACTGATGTGTGGTTTAGGAAGATGCTTTTAATGACATGCTTGCAGCAGTTGGAAACAAACTGTCAGACTAATAGCAATCCTTTCTACTGCAGACCAGCCCAAGGAAATGGAAGTTCTGCCTTGGAAAATACTCAGTGGAGAAAGAATTGCATTACCGCAAGCAAACAAATAACTTTCCTAACATAAGAGCAAAATTTTCAGAGTTAAAGTTTTCATTTTTATCATCTTCAGTGTTCAGGGTACAGTGGTACATGTTAAATAATCAGTCAAACGCTTTGGACCATAGTATTTTACTCTTCAGTGATAGTCATGCCCTGCCACTATGCTTCAAATTCCTGGGAATGGATAGGGAATACCAGACCCTACAGTTTAGAAACAAAGGCAGGGAGAGACTAAAGGACTTGCCAAGGTCATACACCAATTGAGGCCAGACTCCTGAGTCTCATTCAATGCCCTAATTACAAGACCTCTGTTTCCCTTTGTAGTGAAATAGGAGATTTACCTGGTATGCTCTTGTGTTTGAGGTAAGAAGCCCCACAGGGTTTCTTACAATGTAGGCTGAAAATGTGGCAGGGAAGACAGCAGAGGAAAACAGGGGTTTGTACTGTTCCTTCAGCACCCAGGGTGCTGTGCTAAGAGGAACTAAGACCCTTAAGGGTGTAAAATTAAGTAGAACTATGGGAATCTCTACACAATATTTGCAACAGGGCAGTAGTTGGACCCTATGACTCTCTGATGTAGCGTGAGAGCTGAGATCTTTCTCCAGATTTTAACTTCTCTATTTTTAATAAGTTAAACTTTATATCATGGTAAATGGACTAGAATTCCCAATCCTTAGTTAATTCTACAAATTCATATTTTCTCCCTGTTCCAGATGCAGTTGGTGTTTTACTTGGTTTCCTTTCCACTTGATTATTTAATGCTACAGCACAATCTTAAGCAGATGGCAGCACTTCAGAGACAGGTGACTTCCCCAGAAAGGCCAGCAGTAACACACAATCCTTAGAGATGGAAACGATTATTAAAATCTATTGTTGTCTTTACAAGAAAGCCAGTGCATGATTTCTGCAGACCCTTTTGCATCAGTTTTATTCTCAAGACTCTTCTCACCTAATATTTCAGTATCTTTACTTTCGTTCAGAAGGCAAAGTTTCCCTTCTTTCTCACAACATATTTTTTTATTTATTAGCAGATGCTGGACCAGCCAGTACAGATCAACTCCCTCTTATGATGATCTCTGCACAGGCTCTTCCATAAAGACAATTAAACAGATTTTGGGAGTTAAAGGTTGTTCAAGGCAAGCAACCAATGGAAATCAGCAGTGAAAGAAGTAGGACTTGAAATATCTCAATTTAACAAGAAGTCACAAATACACATATTAGAAATAGGTAGTCAGTAGATCTGTATTGTAGGCCTGAGATCAAGTTTGGAATGCAGTTTTCTCATCATACCCTCTCTTTTTCTCTCTTTTTCTATTTTTTTTTGAAAGAGGACACATAACAGCAATGTATTTTTTGCAAAAAATATCTTTTTCATTGTATTTTTTTTTAAAGGACTACTTTAGCTTGGAGGAAGTAAATAAAAGCTCTGTGCTTAAATCTGCATTTTAATGGCAGTCTCTGTACCATAAATGAGTCTCTGATCATAGCTATGATCTATTATAATGTACCACTGAAAGTTCATTACTTTAATGTGTAAAACATGGATTAAAATGTGACAGAATGCGATTGCAAAGTAACAAATCAAGTCAAACTGGACTAAATATTAGTGTAAACAGCATAAAAATAAATCCTTCAAAAATTAAAACCTACTTTCTTACTTAGCTTTGGGGGTTATTTTAGCTCATTGTAATTTCTATGCAGTGAACATTTCTTTTGGGGCAAAATCCATTCCCTAATAAGTTTACATAATGCATATTTGCAATCAGAAAATGATAATACAGGATGACTTTTACTATTTAAGAAATGGAGTACTTCTAACCGGCGGTCATTTCAAACGTAAAATTTTCTTGACCACAGGCAAAATATTTTTGGATTGCAGTAAGTGGAGGGTGAGTCCTGTGGTCATAGCACAAAATGCAAGTTAGAGAGTTCAAGGTCATATTCTGAGCGGTGTCATACCATTCACAGGTGAAAATAAACAAGTCACAAGCACAGATATTTAAGGATTAGTATTAATTACTGTTATAAGGTGGAATTTTCTGGACAGGAATAAGAAAAGTAGATATTGAATATTTTTAATAGGTCTCACAGTACCTGGGAATTAATTGGTGCTGCATTTTTATGAAAAAGGTAAATATATCTGGGATATGCTAGCTTTAGTCTCTCCAGAAGAACTGGGGAGGTATAAATTGCATTGTGCAAAGTATAATGTGTAGGTAGAAATTACTCTGTTCTGCTGCATGTTCAGGAAAGATTAAATCACATGCAAAAAGTTTGTAGAAAGGTTTTAGCATGGCTAGGAAGTGACATGAAAATAGCCTCCCCAGGAAGTTGAAGAGAGCTGAGATTGTTTATTTATTTGAAAATTAACATCCTTATGATTATGGTCTGTCAAAGACATTAACTTGATAAAGAGCTGAGCTTTCAATGCTCTGGTTCACAGCTGATAAAAGAAGAAACAGCAGCAAACTAAACAGAAAAGTTTGGACAGTCACTAGAGAAGTGAAGATATTTAATGCAGAAAAAAACCTAGTTTAAAGATGGAGTTTGGTGGGGGTTTATGCTGCTGCTGCTGTTTTAGCAGCAGAGTGCATTTGATGAGCCAGAAGTTCTGTTCCTGCCAATGGTGTAATTTCTCTGTAAAAGCACATCAAGTCCTGAAACCAGGCTAATGTTCTGCTGGTTCCTCTGAGTAAAACAATCACAAACATTTGAGAAGCATTCAGACCCTTCAATGTTGGCTACTTTAATCATATCCTACCTCAATAATCAGAAAACAGGTTTGCAATAACTCAACAATACAGAAAATGGATTAAACTATTTATTAGGCACTCACTTTAATTCAGACAGATTTTCTAATTCTGAATTACATACCAATATGCAGATATTAGTTAAATTCATTATGCCAGTATATTGCTGTTTAATAGAGTTAAGGAAAATTTGTAACATAATATGGAATTTGCTTTGTCAGTACTTGATCACCTTGGGCAGATATATATGAGATATAACTTCCAGAATACTCATTATTCCACAAAACCCTCAACGTCACTACTAATAGTTGCAATTTTACTCTCAAATAGGTTTGTAAGGATTTTGTCTAATATAAAAATGGCTGAAGTCAATAGGAAAACTCAAAAAGTCCATAAGATTCAGAATAATATAGGGAAGACCTTTTATTAATGCTATTTTTCCTTTTTTTATTTTATTTTTACCACAAGTAGAGAGCTATTAACCTAAGTTCCATTACAGTAGCTGATATATTGAGGCAAGAAACAGTGATATGTGGTTTTGAGAGTGATTATTATTTGATGGAATTGTTCTGCATTGTTTACATTAAGCTTTCAGTTGAAGCTTGCAGATTTAATTTATGGAAAATGCCTAGAGTGTTTGACAGATGCTAGAAAATCAAAATGAAATAATTAACTTGTAATGAGAATAATAGGTCTAAGGACAAAGACATGAAAAGAACAACAAAGTCATTCAAGTTGGGGAAGCAGGGAAAGCAGTGGGCTCCATCATTAGAATTTTCAAAAGATGACTGAAGAGTGGACTCATTGCAAAGGGGGGGCTTTCTAAAAGCAAAGAAAAAGCATTACAGAGTGAGGTAGAATATGGAGGATCAAATATTTATCTGGCTAAATGTCAAAAAACCTGACCGCAGATGAAGATTTACCTCTGGAACAAACTATTATAGCCGAAAAACACTCACTTAACAGGCTCAAATGAAGACAGGAAGTCTTTCTTGAACAAGTTAAAATAAGCTTAAAATTACTTAACTATAATTAAAACAAAACAAAATTTAACTGACTATGCTGAAACATGCAAAGCACAACGGTCTGTGAACAACAAAAGGTGAGATTCCAAAGCAATACTAGAAGGGAGCACTGTAATCACTTATTGTGTAAAACAGGTATTGTGGCAATCAGATAACTGACAGATTAAGGTGGTAATAAATTAGTCTATGACCTGTCCTGAAATGTAGGACTGTCCTTCTACAGGATCTGGGCATTAAGTTGCATAACTCTGTAGTGCTTCTCCCCCACCCCACATCACAGACAGACCCACGCGTGTTTGATAGCCGCAGTAAACTCAAATAGGAGGCGAACTGCTGATGCAGTCAGCATGGCAGATATTTTAGTTTCCTCACAATAACCTCAAGGCAGAGCTAGAAGACAATGTAGTGGAATTTGTTAAATAATATAAAATGACAGGGCAGCTACCATCACACAGCAATTGTACCCTACGGTCCTTAAGAGGCACGAGGCAGAACCAAACGCCTCCCTGACCCCTGTGGGCATGATTATTTTGTAATAACCATGCGCACACCCTGCAGCTGCTGTTTGCCTTATAAAATATCTTTCATTGTCCTGTGGTGAAGAAAGAAATTGTCATTCTTTACTAATTAAAACCACAAAAGGTGGTGGTTAAGCTGGTAATTAACAGCTCTAGTAGACCTAACATTTAAAAAGACTAGTTCAGTAGTCTACTGGCCCTTCTATCTCAAATGGTTCTGCCACATCAGTGTCTGTTATGTCCTAGTAACACATGAGATTAATCCTAGTCTGGCCTTCTAAAGCTAGACCCTGTGGCTTTCTGGGGTGTTCTTTTCAATAAAAGGCCCCTTTACACCTTAGAAAGAAATTTTTAAAATTAAAAAAAAAAAATTAAGGACCTATTTTATGTATCCTTAAAGCATAGAAGGATAAGTCTCTAAAGTGCAAGAATAAAAAATAGAATCACCATAAGCAAGAGAGACAAAAAGCTCTCAGAGTGCTTCTTGGCTTTCAGAAGTGGATTCTGTCCTCTGGAAACATTACCATTCCATACTGTTTTACAAGGTTCAGTAAGGGGATGTTGATATGAACAAGGACCAGCTAGCAAAGTTGCAGGCAACTGCAAGTGTTCAATCAATAGCTCCACCCGGGCTATGCAAGGAGGAGCCACTTCTTGTACATCAGTGGTTTAGCAACTTCTTATCTTAGCATAGCTGCCCTTGACCCTTTTGTCTGCTTATTCATGTTGTTTGCAAAAAGTATTCTGCTAGATGCTGTTTTCCTCCTGAGCCTGCTGTACAGTCAAAGTGGGCTTCTGGTGTCAAGCATTCACTCAGTAGAAGGAAGTGAAGTTATAGCTCTGGGATTATGATGTCTGTGCTGCACAAGATAAAGCAGAAAACAGACTGAATCCAAGAAAAACTTTCCATAATCACCTAGAAACTACCATAATAACAATGTGAATATATACATCAAGCAGTAAGAAGGGGAGCAGGAGAGATCTTTTTTGCCACAAAGTAGAAACCTTTTCTCAAAACAGGCACTTGAAATGCAATTCTTACTGTGGTGAAAAAGACATGATGTAAGTGTCGTGTAAACAGAGTTGCTTGAGGGTGTCCTTACTATTGCTAGCATACGGTGCCCCCGTATTTAATATAAAATAATTAAGCTCACAGAGTTGATACAAATCTGTTGCCCTCAATAAATTCTTACTTTTTAGAAGACTGAGTTATGTAATTGCCCATTTGATCCAGACTCAGCCAGCCGAAGTTATTAGTTCAGGTAACATGTACAAACACCACAGCCAAACAATTCCAGAGAACAACAGGAGCTAACAGGACTATTTTCTAATGCTGTTCTTCAAAATACCCTTCATCAAATCATGATAAAGCTTCTCTGCTACTACAGTTCATTACAGACTATACAATCTCTCTTTGTAGTCCAAGAGCTGCTTTTAATTCATCAGATTTAATCTTTCAAATGAAGACCAAGCTTTCCCCCTTCTCAGTCTTTCTTGTACTTTCTTAGATAACTTACAGTCTTTAATGGAGCATTGCATACAGAGCAGCTTTCTCTCTAATCAAGTTTTTGAAAATTACACCAGACACCTTTTCGACCCACAGAAGAAGAACAACAACAACTTTACTTGATGGAAAGAGCACTCAATTTTATAACAACCTAGCTCAATGATTCATGACAAATCATGGTCATCAAAGGGAAACTTGTGACTAACTTCCCCAGCTTTTAAGAGGACAATTGCCTGGGAACCCTTTACTCCCTAAAAGAAGCAAGACTTGAGAAAGAGGCTCCTTGCTTTAATAGTGCTAATAGGCTAACTCAAACATACACCCTATCTGCCCATGTGTAGCAGCTCAAAAGGAAAATATGAAAGCACTTTCTGCAAAGTTTGAAGGCAATAATGAGAGAAAAAAAAGCAAGAAAAGGAATGTATTTTTCTTTTAATGCTTGTTTTCCCCTGCTGTCCCTCACAAAAAATCTAACCCCTAATAGAAGCCAAATTGACCCCTCTGAGCACCTCCCTTTTACAGAGGGCTGAAAAACTACTTAATTCTTGACAGCTGGGTCAGCCCAGAGACTGGAAATCCCTGTGCTTAGGGGATGCAGCTGTGGACTTCTCCCCAGTCAGGAGGAATGTTAACTCTTTCCAGGACCTGCTCCAGCAAAATCCATGCACGGTATCTGAAATGTGTGAAATGCTGATGTTCTCTGTAAATACCCTGTTAAGGAAATATCTTTTCAATCTGTGTCACTGTAAATCTTCCTCAAAGAAAGTGTCTCATATTTTTTCTCCTACAAAGTTAACTTTCTCTGAGAAATTGGTTTATATTATTTTGCACTCAGGTGATATTTAGCTGAAATCCAGCCGTGCTGATTAATAAATTAGTCAAATATGTAATACTAAAGTCTCTGTACTACTCACATTTGGAGAAGAAACTATTTAAATCCATAAAACTCAGAGGAGTTAATGACAAAGTGATATTGAATCAAATTAGCAACCTAGGGGCTAAATTTGCCTAGATCCATTGCTCCATTAAACTTTCTAACTGCGTGGGGTTACATGTCAATTAAGCAGTCTAGCCTATTTAATGTTATGAAAAACAAAATTGGATTGTGGAGCCAGTAGCTGAGCTGAGGTGTGTGAAGGAGAGCTGTCTCATTTACTCATTTGGTCATGGCTCAAGTGCATCAGGAGGAATGTCTCGCCCTCCTCACATCTTCTGTGTGCTTAGGCTGGCTGCAAACACCCCAAGAGCATTTTTCCTCCATGCACTGCATACTGTAAATACTTCCCACAGTGCTGGTCCAGGGGAATCTCTGTCCATGTTCTTTCCCTTGGGCTCTCCAGGTCATTAGGAGGCTGGATAAGAAGCCACAGGCACACGGAAATGGTGGCCACAAACCACTACATATATTGGGCCCACTATACACTGGGCCCACTCCTCCCACTGGCACAGCTACAGAACCTACTCTCAGGTATGAGCAAGAAGCTGTAGATTGAGATATTGCCATTTACTGCATCTAGACAAAACTCCTGTGCCTTTATGCAGAGATGTACAAGACTGGTAGATGAAAGTATAGGTATGCAATGGGTATTTTGTAGATATACTTACTTCATGTATAATTAAAATACATGAAATAAGTATATCTACAAAGTGAATGTCAACTCAGCACCTATTAATCAAATTACTGATATTTTAACTGTTTCTATAGAAAACAAGGACTGCAAGCTGCTCTGCCTGAGTATCACTTCAATACCATGTATGCTGTACATGAAGTTCATGAAAAAGGCTTAACAGGCCATCAAATCCCGTTTCTCTGGAGTACTAGCACCCATTTATACGTCCCTTTTTATAAAGGCATCAACTTCTGATAAGGTTTATTAGACAACTAATAAGTTTCATTCCATCTGCAAGGCTATTCCAAGACCTCTCCCTTAGGTAGTAAAAGATTCAAGAATTTTCCAAACTATTTTAATTCATAGCAAGCTTAATTTAGCTCTTTTGTTTCCATGAAGTTTATTCCTATGAAGTAATTATATAATGTAATCTTGTTACCCTCAATGGGAAAGAATGGACTAAACCCAAGCCTTTCTAAAAAAGTGTTCAAGTCTATATTTTTATTCATTGTGTTGAATAAAATACACACATGAGAAGAGTTCCCACAGTTTTTAAGGTTAACACAACCCAGCCTCATGGACTGCCAACTGTAGCTACTTGTCTGTGTCAAAGTCATGTGAAATTTGAAGTTACCAAGACATCCTTGCTAAAAATAATCAAATGTATATAGACCTTTTCTGGAAAACTTCATCTTTCACTGGTAAAGGCAGCAGTGAGACACTGCTCAGGAAATGGCCAATTAATCAAATATTCAGGAAAGAAAAAAAGTAAATCAACTCTCAGCCACAATGAAAATCTGTGTTATTTAGAAACATTTCACTAAAAGCAGAAATCCTGCTGTGCAATATCTGCTCTAGAGCTAGGAAATCTGACACTAGTTCATTAGTGGCTTTTTCTGTTGATTAAGACTGGTAAATTAGTTCAGAGCAAATCAGAATAGCCAAACTGACTTTTACTGCTCTAAAAAATATCAAAGGTTAGCCCTTTCCTAAAGGCCCTCCAGTTAGGCTGGTGGTAGGCTCATGAAAAGAAACGTTCTTGTGACTGCAGTACTCACCACGAGACAAAGCAGAGAGTATGAAGCTTTTCTTCAGATTTATATTACCCAATAGTCATCCATTTGCGTGATGATGGAGAAATGAGAGATCTGTGAAAAGCAATTCAACAGCTACACTGGAAAACTGTGGTCTGATATTGTGCATCTAACCTTAAGTTGCAGATTTATGCTTCAGGTTCATTGTGTTTTACCTCTGAATCTCCTTCTCTTGGGAGGGGGCAAAAATGGGATTGGATTTATTTTCTTGTGTTTTCTGAACTAGACACTGCCTAATAATATAGGAGTCTAGGTACAGAATGACATTAAAGGCTGTGAGTATTTGATGTTAATCAATGGATGGCTGTCTCAGTGGGAGTTTGCTCATTTCTGCCTTAACAGAGCTAAATTGCTACATCTAGCTATGCTGGGCAGTATTGAAACAAGCAGTCAATACTTTTCCCCCCAGAATCAATATATAAAAAAGCAACTCAATGGAAGTGACCTGAGAAATGTGCTAGAAGGAAGAAAACAAGAAGCAGTCCACCTTGTGCACTATACCCCATGCTGGTTAAGCAGACAAAAACATACACACACCTGTAAGAGGATACAGTATTTCACAGGGACCTTGCCTGGCCCAGAACTGGCTGTGTGAACTCCTCAACAGTAAGACTGAAGATTAAAAGCAGCGAAGACAAATATTTCCCCTTCCATTGACAACTGATACAGAAAAGCACTTAATCATTTGCTTAAGTCTACCCCAATTCAGCCAAGCTGTTAAGTTTAAGTGCTAGAAAGTCGATAGGATATAAGCACGTGTTTAACTGCATTGCTGAAAGGGGCAGTTTGCAGCTCAGGATGTGGAAGATGTGACATGAAACGCTGTTTTCTGCATTGACCTTTGCCCAATGCCAAATCCAGCTTTCATGGGTGGCAGCTGAATCCCTTTTCATCTTTAAACTGAGAGAATGGTAAAGATGGTACAAGTTATACCCCCTGAGAAGTGCTGAGCACTGGGAATCTCCCTGATGTCTCTGAAGAACTACAATCTCTCCAATGGAAAGCAACAGAACAGGTGAAATTGCCTGAGATATATCAGTAAGTGCATTTCTCACCTTCTGAGTCTGCTCAGTCTTCTTACTGCTGGTGATCCTCACAATTAATCCAATATTTGGGGAGCACTGGAAGGGACTCCAGGCTGTTTTGATGGGATAATAAATGACAGCCTTCCTAACATAGTCTGGTGCATTCCTGTGAAGCAGCTGAAGTAGAAACGAATTCAGCAGACTGAGTAACCAAAGTCAGAGATAATGTGCAGTGACATGGTAACACTGAAAGCATGCAGTAAGAGTGTGTGTCTGTGTGCATGTGCCTGTGTGTTTGTGTGTAGGAGGAGAGCTGCACCTGTGCCTCAGTCCCAACATCTGCTTTATTAATGGGTAATATGTGCTCTTTACAAAAACAATTTTGTAATGTGATTTGCAAAACATGAGTCCCAGGAGTATTTTAGTGGAAGAGTAGAGATACTCTGCTCTGATTTCCTGATCAAAAAGCAAACATGAGTGACAAAAAAATTAAACATTATATTCAGAAGTAATATTTTCTTCTTATACAAGCTTAACAGTAATTCCATTCATTTTTCATGGTCTCAAAAGAGACAATTAAATTTGCTGTATCATAGGAACCTACAAATTAGGAAGGAAATGGAGGGTTGTCATGATGTGCTTTTAAAATCATGTCCACTATCTGCTGGTAAAAGCTCTCTTCATATGAATAGAGAGGCAAGACCAAAGTGTATTGCGAGAGGCAGCATCCCGGAAATGAAGAGCACCTCAGTCCTTCTGTCAGCCTGGATTGCTGTGATGTGTCAGAGATCTTTACTGACAGCTAGAATTTGGGGTCAAATTGGCACCTATGCTATTTTTGCCTTTTTTTTTTTCCCCTGTAGTTTTTTTTTTTCTAATATAATAGACAAAACAGCTTGCTGGAATATTTTTTTCCTTTTAAGCTTATTTTGAAAAGTGTGGGTGCACAGAGCAAATACATTTGAGTTATTGCTGTTCCTCTGGAAGTGGTGAATCTCTATTGAGTAGTCTATGCAAGGAACTCTTCACCTGAACCAAAAATCCAAAAATAAGCTCAAGACTCCCAGGAAAAGAAATATGTCCACTCAGAAGCTTCAAGGACTACTTTGGGTGCTAATACTTTCAGGCATTGTGTTCTGGGAGAAAAGCAGTCTCTGGGCATGAACCATTACACTTCTGACAAGAAGCAGCAACAAAAAGAGCCTCAAAAGTTGCCCATGGCAGCTGAAAAGAGATGAGTGTTATTGGATATGACAGAAAGTGATGGGGAGCTGGTTGCTTACCAGGTGTACATAGGCTGGAAATAGATGATTATAAACACTGTAAGCCTTAAGTGGTGGATCAAAGGAATACCTAATTTTTTTCTTGAATAGAGGGGACACAGTTTTTGCAATGTGACAAAAGTAAATCCAAATTTATTTTTATCTCTGGCTCCAGATCATTAATTTTATTGACAGTCTAGTTTGATGGTACTACTATAAAAATCTAGCTTAGCTGTTCTTTATGCTCCTTGCATAGCAGCTGCTTGTCAGTCATCTGGGATACAGGTTGAACGTAACCAGTGTAAATCATGCTCTGGTTGGAAAGAGCAAGCTACCAGTTTAGGAGAATTTCTTAAAAAATTTAATTTTATATGTATTGTTTTTCCCCTGGCTTGTTACCTGTGTCTTATGCAGCTTTTTCAATTCAGCATCAGTATTTAAAGAATTAGCTCAACTTTAGAATAGTACTTAGATAATTTAAAAGTGAAATTTTCTCTTTTTTTGCTCTCCAAGTTTGCATATACCTGCTTCACTCGGAGAAAAAGTTTTAATACCTTGTAATGAACAAAGTTTGGTTTCCTTTATCTTGGGGGAGAAACTCTAAGTAATAAATAAATTTTAAAAGCTGCATCACTAAATCCAACCATTACTCAAAAGCTGTGGTGACATCAGGTTTATGGTGATTTGTGAGGATTTTGGGGAGAATCATGGAAAATGGGTAAGAGGACCTACAGCCCAGGTTTGTACCAGTTTGACACATAGCTTTCTCAATTGAGAGTTGCATTGAAAAACAAAGCTACCTCTGTTCAGTTTCATTCCCACAGCAGGAAAATGAGAACCCAGTATTTAACACAAACTGACATTTCCAAGGCTGGTATCTTGTAATGTGTTAACTAGATCACATTTGATCATTATTCCAGTGCCTAGAAATGTGGTCAGTAATATTTCTTTCATACTTCCAGAGACCTCTACAAAAATCAATTTTTAAAAAAATCTACAGTTAACTGAGAAATAAGTCTTTTTCATATGCCTCAGGGCATATAATTGATAATACTTACCCCAAATGGCACTTATTGCAGAAAAATGTAACCAGCTGCACAGCAATGAAAAATCATGATAGGACTTTCTTTTACATACCAGTGCAGCCAGAAACATAACCTGGAAGGTCCCATTGGCCATTAAAAACTGTTCTGACTGTAGTGAGGTCATGTTAGGTCAGCATAGATGCATATATTACTGACATTTGTATTGTAAGTAGACATTAACTTGGAATCAGATGGCTATAACCCACTGGAGATTAAAAATGATTCTGTGCTTTACACAGATGGAAAGGAGAATGCAGAGAACTGGTACACAGAGTTGCAGCTCCCATCCAAGAGGTATGGATAGCAAAAGTCAGAAACCAGAAAGTAATAAAAGCAATACCAACCTGGAGACACAAAAAGCCTACCCTCCTGCTTCTGGAAAGGCATGGAAAGACAAGTAAAACAACCCACTAAACTTAATGGCACTTTCCTTCTTTGGACTGCACATCTCACAATAACTACCAGTAATTTCCTCAGTTTCAAAAGATGTCCTGGCACCACTGGGAAGACCTCAACTAATTTGAGTGCAAATATACTCAGCTGAGAAAATTTTCATACAAAATGAATACATAGTCGTAATATCATTAAAGGAGATTAAGTAATGGTTAATAGAGTTAAATTAATCATAGTTAATTTATTAAAGTCTATGAACAATTTTTTCAGCATGGCACCTTCATTTGGAAAGCAACTTGGTATGTAGGAGTGGGGAATGGGGAAGTTAAAGCAGAGAAATGTATTGAAGGAATATGGTAAAGCCTGAGAAATAAATGCTATTAAAATTTGTGGGATTTAACATTTCAAAAACAAAGTACCATGTAAATCCAAGAGGATGTTCCCAGCCTACAGGTGAGAATGATATAATGTTGTGAGCAGCAAGGATAAACACAGGATATTCCTCAGGCTATGTCTCACATGTTGCAGTGTACCTATTATCAGACTGAATCAATCTACTCCTTGAGCATTTAATAGTAAGTGGAAACTTTCCAAAACCCAAAAGCAATATGAGTATAATAATATATTGATTTTAGTGTTTTATAGTGCCCCAATTGGTTTCATTTTCTTGCAAAAGGAAATAGATTTAATATCCTAATTCAGCCAAAAATAGAAGAAACCATTTAATTAATTAAAGTTCATGTCACTCAATTAAATTATGAGTTTAGAAACCAGTAGACCATTTTTATAGTTTTACAGAGCTAACAGAAATACTTGCTGTAGGCTGAAATTTTTGTAATTGTTGGGTTAGGTTGTTTTTGTTTGTTTTTTTAACAAATAAATCAATTTTTATATTATGAATAAAAAAAGTTTAAAATCCCCAAACTTTTAAAATGACAGCTTTTGAAAAGAAAATGTCATGAAACTGGCTTAGAATTATGAACAGCACATCAGTTCTGTAAAATCCACAGAAGGTTTAATTTATTCATATCTCCAAGAGTGATATTTTTCAGTCAGGCCAGTGACCCTTCCCACGTTTCAATTATAGTGTTTATCAATCCTAGTTTCCCCTTCTTGGTTAGAAAGCATGTCTATAGAAAACTGAAGTGGAAAGGGAGCTATGCTTATGTAATAACTGACAATTACATCTGAATTATAATCATCAATGTCTTTCATTGATTCAAAGCCTGTAGCACAAGCAGGAAGTTTGTGTTGTGTGTACAGCAAAGTGCTGCTTACATCAGTGGCTTGGACCATAGCAGCAGCACAGTTTTCAAGTCAACACCACATTATTTCTGTTCTCAGAGTATTTTGGTGTTCATAAATTAGAATCCAGTTGGAGAAAGCTGATCTGAAAGATCTGTCACAGGTGCACATCAAATGTGCACCAACACCTTTGGGAACGTGTGGGTTTGAACCATTTCATTCTTCCTACAGTTTCAGACTTCATGGATAGCTGGGTGTTCACTCCAGGGGACCAGACTAAATTTAGTCTGGAGGAAAACACCACAGTGAGTTAGGGTAGACATAAAGGCTTTAGTACCAACTGTTAAGATCTACTGCCAAACTCCTATTGTGCCTAATTACCTGCAAACATAGTTACAGCCTAAAACTCTGTTGCTTTAATTTAGGGCCATTACTTCTCATTCCAGATAGTAAAACAAATTACTCTCTGAGTAACAAATTCCCTTTCTCTTCTAAAATAACATTTACATAGCAGAACACTGTCTTTACTCAGTACTCTGCAGACATCACAGCCTAATCCTTCACTTTTTCAAGACATTTCTCCTGGTTTTCATCTGGAGCTGCTCTAAGCACTCCACCCGTTCCCAGAGGTGTGCTGCCAGCCTTTATTGGCACAGTGTGAAAGGCGAGGCTTATTTCATGTATTTCATGGAAGATGCTTCTCTTATACTTTCCAATACAAGATCTGCATTTTTCCAGTAAAGGAAATGGACAGAATGCTGATTCTTACTCACTTAAGCTCTGTTAGAAGGCATCCTTTGTACAAAATTGCCCCGCAAGAAGCTGTTCTCTGGTGCATGTCTGTGAAGCTGATTATTGCTGTCAAAGCACAGAGCCTCATACAGCGAGGCCTACATAATTCTCCAGCAGAACTCTGTGAAATCTGCATTTTCTATTTCATGACAATTTTTGCTTAGAGTTTCTACAGTCATTTATTAGTGCTTCATTTCCTAGGAAATGTTGTCATAAATGGACTTTAGAAATAGAATGCAAGTACTTGTGTTGAAAAACTCGATAAATTTCATTCTTGTTTTCACTTGATAAAATTATGTGTTTCAGTCTAAACATAAATGATTGAAACACTCATTTCAAAGAGAAATGTGCTTTTTAAAGAGCCTAAATGAAATCTTTTCAGTGGTATGTTTATCAGCTTTTAAAGAAATAGCACCAAAATTGGTGTGCTTCAGCAAAATGTTTAAATGAGTTGATGTTTTCTTATATTAAAATGCACTACATCAGAAAATTTTTGACCAGCTACTCTCTGTGTGATATCATGGATAATTTCATTCTGGATATTGATTTGAGAAAATATTATACATTAAGAAAAACCTCAAAGGGTGGTAACCAAGAGGGACCGGCTCTTTAAAATGTGGAGAATAGTATTTCCAACTGAGATAAGTCTGCATTTCACGTAAACAGATTAGAGAGTTTAGAGACAGTACAAGCTGGCCAGTTGTTATATAATGTGATAATAGGCTACAAATTATCAGTGTTTGAAAAATGTCATTGAAACAGTTCTTCACTGCAGACTCTATTCAATAAACTTTTTTTGGACAAAGCTAAAAAATCTCAGAACACACAAATATCTCAAGATGTTATTAAATAATGTGAATAAAATTATAATAAAAATGCATGGAATTAATGAAAAATTGAACCTTTTCCCTCCTTGCTCTTGCTCTGCATTTAATTTTCTTTAAACAGATTGAAGACAGATAATTTTATTCTTAATACTTATAGCTTAAAAATCTCAAAAAATGCCCTAACAGGGCCTGGATGTTACTCCAAGACCAAGTGCTCTCCATATGAAGCAGAAAGGTGGTAGCAACTAAATGATATCTGGATGCTATTCCACTTCAACAGCTGTGAGTTCCAAGGTAAGAATTTCTGTCTTGGTGCTAAGGTAATTCTGATCTGGGGTTTTAAGATGAACCTCTGTTAATCATTCTCTAGGGTTCTGTTTAGCAATAGAGTATCCAAAAAACTGTTAGCAGAATTCATTCATCTTGTCCTCAAAGCATGGCACAAAGATCAGTGATTTAAAAACTCTGAACAACTATATAAGCAACCTTCTGTTTAATACATGAATAAAAATAAACCAGGATGACTTCCTTTTTTTTTTTTTTTTGTGATGACTGCTCTGATAATTTAATCCAGTCCTTTTGAAAATTATTAGAATGATATTTGTTAATTAATTAATACGATTGGCAGAGAGTGAGTTAGCATCATCCATAGTGCTGGGCCCTGCACTTGAGCAGATGGTAATTGTGCACATGCTCCAAAGCTGAAGCAGTAACACAGAACACACAGCATGAAAAGAAACATAACTGAATTACTTTCCATGTATTTCTCTTTCCTGTCTCAGTGACTGAAAACCTAGAATCAACTTCTCCCCTTTCAAACTCTCAATCCACTTTCCTTTCCATTTGTCTTATTCTTTCTCAAACACCAAACTGAGCCCATGGATTTCACCTGAGATTTGCCTGCCCTAACTTGTGCACTGCTTGCTGGCTATGTACTTTCTTCTGTATATTGTTATCAAGTTACAAGTGAGATCTGTGTCTCTGCTGCTCTCAATGCAGTGCCTAGTACCATCAGGTCCCAATCTCTATCAGCAATTACGAAAATCTTTTAATGAGCCTGTAGCTCCAGCATGATTTTTGGTAGGCAAAGCTGCTGCTGTGATAAGCAGTGAAACACAGCAAAGTGCTACCCCTTTGGTATTAGTTTTTTCTGTTCTTTATCTAGCTTACTACACATGCACTATGGGTCTGCTTCTTAGTTATGATAATATTGCTTTGACAGAATGAAGGCTCTAAAAGTAGATTTAGAAAATTCCCCCAAAATCCACCTTCTACAGTGAGCCCTGCAGGCTCTGCACAGCTTCAAAAAGGCTAAGGGGTTTTATAGAAACCCTGCTTCCAGAGCCCAAACATGGGCAAAACTGGGCACTCAAGCAGTTTCAACCTGTAGACTCTACATTATTCCAGGGAATCTGATGAAGGTTTGCAAAGAAAATACGCATTTCATCAAGCTTCAATCATCAGCACAAAAGATCATCACTCCATTGGGAAATTCCTACAAATTGGATATTAACAGAAAACTTTGAAATACTGGTGCTTGTTTCCCTATTTGGTATGGGATAACAGAAAATAAATTCACATACAGAAATCACAAGACCCCACCTATGCCAAGATACAGGTGTTTTAAAGTCCTGTCTGTTCTCCTCCCACTCTGTTAGCTGTATTAATTGAGATTCAGGTAACAGGATATAAATAAAAAATCTGAGTTGTGCTAATGTGTTCTAGTCTATGAAAAAAACCATCTGCAAAATTAGGTGATTAAATATACCTGCTTAGAAATATCAATTTGAAATGCAATTACACATTTGGTTTTTTCCACTGACAGTTGAATGTGGCAGTTTATGGACTATATATGATTTTCCTCTCCCAGATTCCTCCCACTAAGTAGTGGAGGTCATCCACCTTTATTGGTAGTATTTGATCTACAGCAATTCACTGTCCTTCAGCAGCATGAAAAGCCTCTAATCAGCTGGCAGTGTGGACCCCAGCTGGAAAATGCTGTATACAGTGGTGAACATGGTACCTGTTCAGAATGAAAATGTCCTGCTCTATTTGCGTAAAGCTATAGGCAGCAAAGCACCACTCCTTTCATGTTAGTCAGTTTGGATTGGATCTTTGGAAAACTAGGATTCTGAGAATTTGCAGCTCTTGGAAGGTGGCAGTGTTTACAAGAAGATGATTAAAATCACCAAAGATTTGTATGCAACCGTCCTGTCCCCCCACCCTCATACTATTCTTTTGAATAATTCATGAAAATAAAAAACAAACACCTCTGTATAACACCCTGCTTGTCTGACAAAGAAAAGAGCAGAAGATGTAAAGCATGCAAACATTTTTTTGTGTATAATTTTAGCACAACAGTTGCTGGCAGTCTCCCACAAACATCTCTTCCCAGGAAGAAATTAGTCACCAGGAAATACATAGGCATGATTGTTTACCAGTAAGGACAGGACCCAAGACATACCCTCTATAAATGTTGTGTATGACAATACCGTTGCCTGAAGATGTCTTCATAAATGCATTTACCAGATCTATCAGATGTGATACTTGACACAGTAATTCCTCAAGGCATTGTACAGAAGAATTAATCAGCTGTATGCAGAAAGAAAGATACAGACAGCACCTATATAAAGAAGGCACACACATGCAATTCTTACATTTTGTGGCTTTTAGCAACTCCAATGAATGCAACCAGATGACAAAAGTTGCCTCAATAAATGCATCCAGGAAACCAATGAAGGTAAGTGAAGCTGTGCAGGAGACACTGCAGCAGCAGCCAGCAGAGAACACCCAGTGGTCAGAAATGAGGATTTGCATTTTTATAGCTAATAAAGCAAAAAAAAAAGGTAAAACTAAAACCACTGCCAAACCCACCAGCTGTGACTAGACCACAGCCATGCAGGTGAGGAAGCAAGGAAGAAAGGGCAATGACCCAGTCAATAACTTTTATTCAGACATGAGGTAGTGCTGTGGGGAGCTGGGGGCAGGCCACAACCTTCTGGCCCCAGTCATGTGGAAGCTGGCGAGGAAGTGATGAAACACAGATGAGAAAATCAGACATCTGTACTATGTACTAGGCCTACTCCATATAAATTCTGAAATCTGCCTGTGAGAGTGCAAATTCTGCTAAGCTCTACTAAGACAACTTGGCCAAGAATAAACTGGAGTAATTTTTCATGTGGAGAGCAAATATCTATACAAAACATTTCCTTTTCTGCAAAGAAGAGAAAGAAACAGATGTGACAGCAAAACCTGTGCTTTCAACACCTTCCTTATCCATGTCAGCTCTACCTTGACCCTTTTCCTGAATGGTGCTCCAGAATCTCTCAGAACAGATCTTTAGGATGCATCTCCAGCTCATAAGCTTATCTGTGTTCCTAATTGTAAAGCTTTTTTCCTCGGGAAACTTTCAATACATCAGTTTGTTTGTTTTGTTTTGTTTTGTTTTTTAAAGCTGCCTTCTAAAGCAGTATTTATTGATTCATTCAAAGTATGTACAGCAAAATAATGAAACAATATTCAGGACCATAAATATTTTTACTTTACAAAATTCTTGGTCTTTCAAGCATTATTAACCTCTTTTCATTACAGCTACTCCCACCTTTGGCTAGGAGAAACATTTGTATATTGTGAGAGACCACAAAGCCCTGTTAGCATTCACAGATATTTCCAATGCAGTGCTGGGGAAATACTCAGCCCCTTTCTCCCTTTTCATCACCAGGGCAGGGCTGGGAACTGTAAATTTTTTCTAGAACATTGGAACCAGGCTAGCAGTACTCCACCCAAATAATAGCTTTCTCATCCTTTCCCTTGAAACATCAGGTATTTTCTAGATTATCCTTGTTATTACTGTGAGGGAGATTTTCCCAATAGTCTGTTGCTTTTAACTTCTTACAGGGGGAAAATGTTAGAAAGCTAAACTAAACTATATGAGAGACAGAGAACAGGTTTTTTTGTTCATTAGTCCCTTCATGCTTACTTTTTCCATGATGTCTGTGAATCAGACAGAGGAATCTGTTATGGAATGTACAAGTAGGGATATTAATGAAAATGTCTTTTACTTAAAAGCAACATAGACAAATGCCTAGCAGGGAAGTTCTTGTTCTCTTTTTATTTTCTTTTTTCTGCTTTTTAAAAATAATGATCCGTAAATTCATGTTTGTCTTTAGAATAGAGCTAAACCCTGAGAAAGAATGACACACCACATATTTTAAATAACTACTGTAATAATCAATTTCATGGGTTCTCCAAGGTTGAGAGCAAATTAACCAATCAACCTCCACTTTAATCAACTCTTAGGTGATTAGGCCAAGTGATTTGCAAGGCAGCATGAACAACACATATCAGCTTGCTGAGTTTTTGCTGACTCGAGAAGCCTTCTGTGTTTGCATAATAGATCTAATAAAGATTGAGAACTACAGCTGTGGAAGGCTGCCCGATATGAAATATTCTGTGAAGGATGTTATGATGATAATCTTTCTACTGCTGCCATACAAATAAGTCAAGTTGTATATATGTTTTGTTTGCACATATGCTCAATAACTGGCTTCTACCTCACAGTGCAGCTTCTCAAAACAGCAATAAAAAACACAGGCTGGCTCTATTTAAATACCTAATATGACTAATCGAGAAATTCTGTTCAATGTCATTTTACTTCTTCCTCAGATAAAGCTCTCCTGACCCTCTTAAATGTCCTCTTAAGGAAAAAAAAAACCAAAAAACAGCCATTCCTGGATGTGAAGTGTCAGGATCTAGTCCTTACCCAGTTACATAGAGAGATGAGAGAGATGAAAAATACCTGGTGATTCTGTAACCAGAAAGTGGTTTTATTTTGTGCAGCCTATTTTCCTGAGAACTTAAGTGCCAGTGTATGCCATATTCTGTCCAAATGCAAGATGGTATGTGGGGGAGAACTGTGTTTTCAAATCCTGACAATATAAAAGCATGAAGTCTAGAATGCAATCTAAGTTATCCAGAAGCGTCCTGTGCTGAACACCTGCAGACTCAGGTGTTTCCCCAGGAAAGATGCAGTTGTTCAGGGTTCCTGAGGATTTAGCCAAATAAGATTAATATTACTGACAGCAACAATTTCCTGGGCACTTTCTCTGGTGAGAATCTGTGCAGATAAATCAAATAATTATACAACTGAATCTAGATATTTAAAATATCTGAAATTACTTGTATCAATGCAATGCCTCAGGTACATATACTCAGTTCCTCCTGCCTGCAGGGACACTAACACGCTGCAATGTAAGAAACAACTGGCCCTTTTGCTAGAGCCATATTTTCTTTCCTGGCTTATTGTATCTCCTGCTCCACTGAGTCTCAGCAGGATTTTCTGGTCTCTTCTAGCCTTAGCTATATTCTCATAGTCATAATCTTGTATAAATCAACAACTAAGTGCTGGACAGTCCAATCTCTGGTCCACTTGAGAATGGAAATCTCAGCTATTTTCACAGGCTGCTGTCACTCTGGGACTCGGTGAGAAAAACAGCCTGGCAATGTGAGATCATCATGGGGCAGAATTTGTCTGAATTTTCAGACAGTCTCAGGATAGTTAATTGCTGTAGCTTCTGAAGCTAGACAAGAAACTTTCAGACCCCAAAGCTAAATCCTTAAGAAGAAGAAATTGCACTGGGCACCCTGAGGCAGATTTAATAGACGCTCCTTCCCACAGCTGACACAGGAGACTTTCTGGAAGTTACTACTGCTTAATGTCCAGCCAAACTTTGCATGTGCTGTGGCAGTTAACATTTTTTGACAAAACTGACTTTAGTACCTTGTCAGTAACTTGCAGCCTCTATGGCAGACCTAATGTACAGCTCAGATCAGCACCCACAGAAACCAATGAAAGCTCCAAATAGCTGAAAATTAATGAAGGGACAATTCTTCACATTTTTTCAGCCAAGAAATGGTTTTTATTCTGTAACTAAGAGCACCCAAAACATGTTTTAAAGAATAAATTGAGGTTCAGAAAGTACAATACTTTAAGAACCAAAAGTGAAGATACACTGTGCAATGTTACAAGGACAGTGATGTTTTTTCTTCCAGAACAGAAATCTAAATTTAAAAAATTAAAATGCAAGCAACTCTATTAAACTATCAACTGAAAAACATCTGCCTCTTCACACAAGAAACCAAAGAAAGATACCCCTTTAAAAGTCTTTTTTTTCCCTAAATGTTTATTTATTTGCAGATTTACATGTATTTATGTTCAGAAGGACTTGTTCTCAGCCTTAATCAGATCAACATGCTTGTAACTGTGTATATTTTTCATAAACTTGGGTGGGCTACTAATCTGCGGAGCCCTAATAAAAAGGACTGTGTGGCAATTAGCTCTAACCCACCCCTATATATAAGCACTATTACATACTGGCAGCAAATTATCAGGACAAGTCATTAGAGTTATAATAATGAGATCTGGAATATATTGAATGCCTGGTTACATAAATACACAATCCAGCATACCCTAGGAAATTAAAGGAAATATTATCCAAAGAAAAATAATCCCTATTTCTATTATAATACCTTCATTTTTTCAAACCTTTTTTTATTTTGTCATATAAGACATTTTAAATCAAACTGTTGAAATGAGAAATACTGTGGTAAACCTTTCAGTAAACTTTATTCTAAGGAACTCGAAAAACAATCCATTTGAAATGTTTCTCTCTTTGAATTTTGTGGCAAGACCTAAATTTCAACTTGTGTTTTGAAAGAGAGAAAACAGAGAGGTACCAGAGCAAGCCTGAAAGCACCTGGTGCAATGAAATAGCATAGATCCATAGAAGTCTTCAGACAGCTCATGTGAACAGGCTGTTATATTTTCATACTATCTTCAGAGCATTCTACTACTTGTCATGAGAACCAAACCAGACCTACTTCCCACCTCTCCTACAAATCCTTGCACACAGAAGTAAGAGAGCCCGTGGTGGGAGGATCTTTGGCTCTTGGAAACAGCACCACTGGCTTCCACGCCCAGCTGCCCTCTCAAGGAGCAAGTCCACAGCCAGCCCGGACCATGGCGGCCACTAGCAGTGCAAAATCAAGAGTGGACTGACATGTTTTTGGGATGTAGGAAGAACATCAAAGGAATAATGCTCAAGGCGCTTGGGAGTGACCCAGAGGAAAGGAAGAGCCTACATATCAGCATGAGAAATTACTCATCAGCACAGTAATCCCCACAGCGCTCTCAGGGTTAATCAATTTATTCTTTATGTAAATCACAGATGAACCTGTCACCTGTTTGATGGCACCTTCATCTCTAGCAGTCTGTCTGCTACTGGATTATTTTAACACTCTTGTGACCCCATGAAGTCACGGCATTATTGCTCAGTTTCAAGCCACACCTGCTCAGGAACACTGCAGAAGCATGAAGGGATGTACCGTTCAGCATCCATGTACCACTAACTTACCAGCCTGTAGTTGTCTTGTATACACAGAACTGCTCATTTGTTTTACCTCTACTTAAAGTGATCTATATGAAAACACCAGATTTCACACAACTAGCCTGTGCAGGTACAGAGAAGCCAGTATCTTTTAAAACACACCTGGAAACAAAAGAAATTAACACCATAGTTTTGCTACTTATTTACTGTATTTTGAATTAAAGCAACTTATCAACTTTTATCAAGACATATGCTTTATTTCTACTAATAAGCTCTATTTCCTAGTTATTTGAATCTTTCATTATTTTGAACTATAGTGAGAAAAGGAAACACTGGTCTCAGTGAGGAGTCTTCATAACAGAGTTAAACTTTGTAGCTAGAAAGAGAGAGCATAATAATTTACTCTGCATACAAACCTGCCGCTGACTCCCAGTTATCTTCAGAAGTTCTGTTAATAAGGCAAGGCCACTAGCCATGGCTCAACACCTAATTGAAAGTTTGGCCTTTGATCACAGCAGAGGAGCTTTACTCTTTCATTGAGGATGGCCAGGTCTTGGCTTCTGTCCTGAAGAGGTGCAATTCACCAGAGAAGTTTGCTGTTTCTGTATGTTCCTGGTACCTGCTCACATATGTAAAGGTAAGCATGTGCCTAGTCTCTGTGAGTCTTGAAACCTATTTTATCTGCCACAAGAGAGCAACATTCAGTCCTTATTAAGTAATGGGATTTTTTCAAATGTAAAAAGCTTTTAATTGCATAAGCCTTTTTTTTCTCTTTTTTTTAACATTACCATACGTAAAGGAAACTAGCCAGAAGTCTTTTTTTCTCTGGAACTTAAGGAATAAAGGTCAAACACTTCCTTTAATTCTGATCTTTGACACATAGAATTTAAAACATGGGCAAGAAACTACACATCTGGCACCTTTGTTCTTACTGTATTAATCCGTTCCCATCCAGTATGAGGCCTGAGTTAATGAATCACTGGTGCTGAATCTGATCCTCAGGGAAGTTTTGAATTTACTGTGCTGTGTTTTATATTGATGGCATGGTGCTGCAGAACTAAAACAGACACCTGCCCTGGCTCAAAGGCATGTCTTTCACATGATTCAACTAATAAAGTTATATGAATAGGAATTTATTACTGAATTTTATGAACACTAAAGTCACCGTTTATATAGTCCAAGGCTGGTCTGATCCTTAAGACGCTACAGTATATTATGTTGCAGCATTCTGCCAAATAAACTGAGCTGGCTGTGAGTTAGCCTGGGTACCAGAAACAACATGACCATATTAGCATACTGGTCCAGTAACGCATAGTGCCCTGATCTACCTTTTCCTAAGCTAATATATCAGCTACAATTATTTTAATGGCAAGTTACTCTAATCAAATTACTACCCTTTTTATTTGCCAGTTGCACTCAGCATTCAGTGATTGGTCTGATCAGGCACCAAGACTAGAACACCCTTCCAAAACTGTTATTTCTCACCTAGGCCAGGCAGTTTTCTCTGAACTACCCAGAAGAAGGGATTAAATAGGTTATTTGAGCTGCTTCCTCTCTTGTGAGCAGCCTGGCATAGGCCTGAGGGAGAGCAGTGAGCTCAGGAATGCTGATGAGATTCTACATTTATCTTCCTGATGGAGAGCTTGTTTCTCTAGTCTCCTTCCTTCACACATTTTCTGCCTTTTCAGTACTCTTGTACTACTTGTGCTCAGCCAAGGCACTGGTACAGAGCGTGATCTCTTTGCTGTTCTCCTCCTGGGGCCAGGGCTGTGGGGCGTTCTGTGCTTGGCCATGCGCAGCGAGGCTGCTCTGGGCCTCCTGCCCTGGCTCAACAAGCAGGGCTGCCTGTGTGGAACAAGGGAGTGTGCTCTCTTTCCCCCTTTGCAGCTCACCTGCTGCTGCTAACTGGGTAGACATACAGCACTGCTGCCTGGATTCAAACAGAGTCTAAAGGAAACAGTCTCTCTGTTATCCTCATGGGCAACAGGAAGGGCTTAATCATGGAGCTCTCACTCTTCTCATGGAAAATCTCTTTTGTGTCCTTTACAACAGCATACAGAGACGTACTCAATGCAAGCAGATTTCTAGGTAATGATACCAATTCAAATATATTTTATTAGCATTCCCCCACATATTTAGTCAACAGCTTTGTGAAGCCAAAGTTGAAAGATGCCACAATTTTGGAGGAAAAGCAAAAGAGTCAGGAAGATATATAAACTGGCTTAGCATAAGTGGAAACAACACAAAAAACTCCTTAAAAACTGCTGCTCTTACAGCTCCAAATCAGTGTCCATTGAAATTATTGCTTCCTGCGTGAGTCTTCTTTGCTGAAGACTATCAAGGCACTTACCCATTCTTGGCACTCTTCAAGATCTCCCAAACCATTATTGTAGTTACTAAATTAGGAGAGACGATTAGCAACTTATTGTGACTAATCTATGTTTGTCTTAACAACTCAACACCATTTCTAGTCTTTATTACAGTCTATAAATGGAAAATTAATGAGAAGTGTTCAAATTGCCTCACTGAAATTAACTAAAAAATGACAATATCTACAATGCAAGAACCATAGACTGGTGCTGTACAAATATGGTCATGAAACAAGTCAGGCTATTAAGGCTCACCCAGCCTCCAGTAACAGACAAGACTGAAAGCATCAACATACCAGCTCCAGAGAAAAAGGGCTCAGAGAGGATCTGACAAGGGCTGGAAGATGAAATTTAAGAAATAAACCCCTATTTAGAAAAAAATAGATACAATTTTAAAATCTTGATTACTTCTCTATTCTATTTATTACAAGAAAACAATTTACACTTTCTCATACTCACTGAATATTGTTCCAGGGTTTGGGTTTTTTTTTGTTTTGTTTTGGGGTTTTTTGTGGTTTTTTGGGTTTTTGGGGTTTTTTTGTCTTTTTGTTCTGTACATGTCCGTGATGCATGACTGGCATTGTTTCATGCAATAACTGCAACAGTAACAAAAATACCTCAATAAACAATATAAATTTATCACAAAAATTAAAATATTTATTCTAAAATATTTTTTCAAAGTCTAACCTTCCTTCCTTCTCTCATACCCCTTTGCTTTTTAGCTCTATAACAGGTTATGTAAGTCAGAATATTGATGTGAGCCATGCCTTCACTATAGATGTAAATTACGTTTCTTACTCCCTTTGAACTCACGTCCTATGTAGTAAAGGAAACTATAGCTACAGAAACTCAAAGTTTTGGTTTGCTAATGTCCCTGCTGACTTAATCAATTAGTCTCCATGCTAGTGAGATGATCTTATGTCACTAAATTTAAGCAGAAAGGGACTTTTTTCAGAGGCAAGCAGCCATAAAGCAATCAAGGCAGCCAGTCTCTGTTAAAAGCCACTGAAGTTTCCCAACTCCTTTACAATGCTAGGACAACTGCTTCAGGAGAATCCTTTTAATTTCTAAACCATAGGTCCATTTGTAACAGTATTCTCTCTAAAGGTAAATAGTCCTTTTGCTTTTCCAGTTTTTCCTTCTAGCAGAAGGAACATTATATTAGGCTGAATAAATCAAGGTGTTTTTTCTTTCTCTTGTGGAACAGTATATAAGTTTCCCTGTTCATTCCAGTAAACTTTTTCTATTAACACCTTGGAATCATCTTTCTTTTCTAAGAGACTAATGTGCTCATCATGCCAAAAAAGTCTTCAACATTGTCAGTGTTACCTATATGATTTTTTCTTTCCAGACACATCCTCTGACCACACCTTTTCCACAGTTGTGTTCACTGGTGTTTCATAACCCTACTGTGATCAACTAAAAGGCCCAGAATTTTTCCTTCCCCATTGTTTCAATTTGTACTGCTTCTAGATTATATTATGAACTGCTACTTCACAATTTGAACAATTAATCCCACCTCTATAGACCATAATCCAGTTCTCCTGTGACATTCTTAACCTCCTGCTTTTAGGAATCCCTTATCCACTTCTCATCAAGTGTCATTAGCTTGAGTCTATTTCCTGTATCCGGGTCGTTAAGAAAAATATTAATATTAGTCCTAAGAGTGGCCTTTGGGGACTTAACTGTTGCCTTCCTTCCTCTTTCAGCATAATTCCCTGTCTCTTCTTTTTAGCCAGTGCCTTATCCACTTCACAGTTCTTGCTCTAATCCTCATCTCACCTGCCTTCACCAATAATTTCCCAGGTGGCACCAAATGCTGTACTGAAGGCCAGAAGGATTAGAACTACCACATTTCCCTTGTCTTCAAACAAGCTATTAGACAAATCTGGGAGACAAGGGTTGAATTTAGATAAAAATCCCAGTAAGAAACAGGCCCTGCACCAAAGGGAGTATCAGGAAAAGAAACACTAATGTCAGGGGAAAAAATGTAGACATCAGGATGCCTTTGGCCTTTGAACAAAATAGGTGCCATTTAGAATTTCTTGGAATGACTTTGAAAAGAAGGAGTACAGTAATAATGTTGGCTCCTAAGTGAACTTTTTTTTCAGGACAAGTGAAGAGGATTCTGAGGTATAGAGAAATAAGATGAGAGAGAATCTCCCCATGAACAGTCCTGGGTAATTGTGCTTCAGAGTCTGATGACAAGTGAGAGTGAGTCACTTGTGTTTCAGGCAGTAGCACTGGCCTTTTTTGATGCATGGATCACTAATAGTGATGAAGTAATTATCCATGTGTGTGACATGGTTATATTACTAAATTAAGCTAATTGAGGTACCTCTTCTCTCCTTTGCTCCTCCTCCCGAGTCTTCTGTGTGTATCCAACAAATCTTCTGATAGAAGCACAGTCTCACAGACTGTGACACACACACATACAGTGTCAGCTACAGTGGAGGGCATGGTTTGCATCCCAGATAACTCATACATGCATCTTGGACATACTTTTTCCCCTGCCACTGATTTATTCACACAAGTATTGGAGAAATTACCCATGCCTTTCAGCGTGGACTTCTTGATCTCATATCTCATAGATTAAAAGTCATTTAAATTATCGAAGCAAATTCTTACACTTGTATATGCCATTGCTGAATGGATAAGTTCTTTGTCAAGTATGACATCAGTTACTACATCACAGACTTCAAAATGGATGTTTGAAAAAAAGACAAAAAACAAAAGCAACCAAAAAATGTTCGAATTGACACTTTTGTTGCTGCACATTTCAGTCAATTTAAATGCAAAATAAAATTTAAATTTAAAATCTAAATTCACCTTGAAAAGTAACAGGTAATTTTTAAATTAGACTCAGTCCACTTCAAGTCCGCACAAAGCCTGACTTGGCCACACACTCAAGTTTTAAAAGAAATGTACACTTGTTTTTAGCTGTTAAGGGTGTTTTTTCTTTTCAAATAGCCAGTTCAGAGGATTAATATGAAAATAAAGCCTTTCCTATCAGCTTGTGCAAACAATAGAGCAGCATATGATATTATGATCAGAAAATGATGCAAATTCATGTATCCTATGTGGGAGCTTCATGTATGACCTGAGCAAATTGGCATGGCAGGGGCAGCAGGAAGGCAACTCAAGGAAGGAATCCTAAAGACCAGCCCAGTAACACAGAGTGGCCCCAACCTTTTTTTCTGGCCTCAAGAACAAAATAACAGATGTCAAGATCCTTTGTTATAGTCCTGTTGTGGCCTGCCTATAGATTGGGATATTTGAATTTCATTTCCCTGCCTCCACTAAGAGTTTCTTTGAAAGCCTGGTGACATTGGCTTTGTGTAGGTGAGGTGGATTTCCTCTATAGTCCATGTTGGCACAGTAGCACTTGAAATGCAAAACACAAACATTTTCTTAACAGTGCTAAATGTCCTCATTATTCAAAGGCATGGAAACAGGCCAGAAACTGCTCAGATTACCAGTGAACCATTTAAGCTAGCTGTACAAAAGTAGGTATTATAACATGTGAGAAGGTACAGAGAAAAGTGACAACTCTGTTGACTGAAGGAACAAAAGCAGCGACAGTATAGATAGTTTATAGTGCTTAATCCCTATAATCTGAAAGGTGAGAAAGGATCAAGAGGACTGTATAAACTGAAGTATATCTGATTTTAAGGTTATGGTTGCAGCTGAGAGATAATCAAGCACACATTTTAGAACAGTGTGTAAAATGGAAAGGAATCATTTCATACCTGACATTAGAATTAATTATTCTTGAAAAAATAATGTATCAGATGCTACCTATACAAAAGATGGTGCAGAGGCAGGGAACATAGGGTTCTCCTGCATCCTTCAAAAGACATTTTAAATAAAATAACATTTTAAAAAATGAGCCTCAATGGGTTGAAGAGCCTTTTTTCATTCCAACATTCCTGATGTTCTTCATAATGGGCCTTTTTTTAAACATTACCCCCTCAATTAACTCATAATTGCTGTCCGTGCCATATGAATTATGCAGCATTTGATGTAAATTCAGATTCCCTGGCAGTGAACAAATCTAAGGGCATTTCAGAACTTGGTGTAATTACAAAAGTAATCCCTTTAGACTGAGAAAGAAAATTAGTATCATCTTTTTTCATCTGGTTGGTTTGTATGGTACTCCTGTGCTAAGTTCCCCTTGGGCTGCCATGAAAGTGCATGGATTGGGTCTGGCTGAGACGGAATTCATTTTCCCCACTGCAACCCTCACAGAACTGTGCTCCTCTGGTGGCTAGAAAGGTGTTTCTAATACACAGTGTTTTGGCCCCTGCTCAGCAGGGCTGGCACAGCATCAGGGCTGTCTCTCCAAGAGTTACCCCTTACCGATAGGCTGGGATTGGGCAGGAGTTGGGAAGGAGACAAAGACAGGAGAGATGACCCAGAGTAACAAAATGCAATAAAAACTCAGAGAAAGGAGGAGGTGAAGGGCATTTGTTTTTACAACATTTGTCTTCCACAGCCACCACCATGTGTACTGAAACTCTGCTTCCTGGAAAGGGGTTGTGCATTGTCTGCTGATGGGAAGTAGAGAATAAATCTTTTGTTTTCCTTTGCTTCTGCTGAGGAGGATAGAAAGACTTGGTGTACACCTGGCATCAAGTCAAGATCAGCCCACCACAATGCAATTGCAAGGAAGATCCTAAATTGAGGTAAATAAGCACAAGTCAGGAGAAATTAAGGAATCTAGCCCAGTTTACAACAGTGATACCTGTGCCTCCAATTTCTCCTCAAATTTTATCCTTGGTGAGTTCTTCACTGAAACTCCCACTGAACTAGACTCTGAGTGGAAAATATTACTAAAAAAAACCAAGCAAAACAAGTCTTGCAACGTACTATTCTCTGAATTATTCAACTGTTGAAAGATTTAACGCTTATCTAAAATAAGAATAGAGACAGTGAATTAGTGCATTTCAATATATGGCAACTTGTAGAACAGTGGACAAAGGAGTAAGACAAAAGGCAATGGGAAAAACTGATGCATAGGAAGTTCCACCAGAATATGAGAAAGAACTTTAGTGTGTGAGTGACTGTGCACTGGAGCAGATTGTATACAGAGTGTGTGAAGTCAAACTGTCTGGATGACAATGTGATCTAGGATGACCCTGCCTGTGCAGCGAGGTTGTGCCAAATGACCCATGGTAGACCTGACTTTCTCCTTCAGTCTCCGTGGTTCTATGAATATTTCTCTAATTTGTTATGTTTATTTCTGGAATTTGGCTTATAAGAGAATAAATAAAATATGATTGGAGGGAGTCTGGATTCTAAGCAATTTCTAATGCTCTTGGAAACTAACAGACTCTCAACAAATGTAGAAAAATACAATAAGATTTACATGCATCAAAATTTTTCAATGTACCTAGCACAGAAAAAATTATTTCTGAAACTGTTCTTAGGCGGGAATACATCTAATCAGCAAAGATCCAGATGTTTACTCTACTGGCCAGACATAAAAATCTCAGCATACTGACAGCCTTGCTGTCAGGTGATTGGTGAGAATTTTCACTAAATACAAGATGAGAGAAAGCAAACTAAGCAAGAGAAGATGTTCAAGGTTGACTTTCATATGCATTTCTTAGCTAATGTGCTATTTTCAATTTAGAGAGAAGGCAATCTGCCTCTCTAGATCTTCATATGGAGATGGGGTGTGTTACCAGGGTTGAGAAGACCCTAGAGAAGCAGCGACAAGAAATTCTTGGAGGAGCTGAAAAAGCAGGAATAGGGAGAAGACAAAAAGCAAGGATGGGAGACAAGATAACAAGACGATACTGTGACCAGTAGTATAGGTGGATTGCACACCAAATCAACAGTTCTTAATGCCTACAGATTTTCAGTCTGAATTTTCTCCAGTTCAAGGGAATTTGGGCTAATGCAAAGCTTTGCATTTAAACAAATTTGACACTGAGCTTGACTAAACTCACCCTTGAGCTTTCATGATTCATTTTTCTTCAATACCAGGAGACAAAAAATTGCAACACTGAAAAGAGTTTTGGCCAGAAAGCCTCAAATACAGACGTGCCAAAAGAGTAAGGTGAATGAAGGTCTATTAAGAATCTCTCCAAACAAGTTTTTCTCTTAGATTAATTAAATAACATTACCATAAACATATATAAATATAATTCTTTTTTTTAACTACTCCAACCTGACCATAGCTCAGATTCAGTGATACAATGACATTTTTATCTTCCTAATCTATTTAACAAAGATGTGCTGTAACCAGTGCAATTACAAGAAAGAATTTTCGAAATACATCAAGCACACCAATACAACTGATAAGACTCTGATTTTTCAGCAATTTTGCTATTGTGTTTGCTGCCCCTTATCACTCTAAGAAACTTCTGAAGCTGCACAAGTAGGAGTGAAGAAGGGCTATAAGCCAGTGCCTGTGTTTAACATCCTGCTATTGACCCTGCTGTCAGGGATGTTTATGCAGTCCTTCTGATGGATTACCTGGGTGTATTATGATCTTCATTGCAAGGAATGTATGAAATACAAAAGTAGGACTATTCCTTCTTTACAGAACAAAGGTGAGCATCAAGAAAGATGATGTGATTTTCCTGAGACAATTGAAAAATAAAAAAGGAAATATGTGAAATCAGGGGTACTTAATTCAGCATGGTCAAACTTAGGCTTCCCCCTGTACAACAGGAGATAAGTAAAATTCTGCCTCCAGTTTTAACCTGGCAATCACATTCATTTATCTTTGGTGGGGGGTGATGTGGAGGAAAGAATCCAGCTCCTTTCTCAATATATTGTAAACACAGAACTTTTTGCTGAGATAAAGAGCTAAAGAATCAAACCGAATAGATACTAAGTTCCATACAATATTAAAATAAATGCTACCACTGTGCCTCACCTTTAGTATTTCTGGCTTCTGGTGGTATTTCCTGACTGTCTATAAAGGGAATCATTAATATTATCCCTGCTTTGCTGCCTCTTTGTCTCCCCCTCCCCCCTCCTTTTCTCTCTTTATATGGAGACAAGTGCCGTAGTCTCTACTGAAAACTGAAGTATAACCATCTAATTGTTAATCAGCCAGTAGAGAGTGGCTGATAAAGCAAAATGCCATGATGACTTCCACTTGAGAGTGTAAAAAATTAGGTAAACTTGATCTTTAGTGTACATTTACCATAACTTTTCTTTTTGGATACTCAGAGACCTAAACCCACGTTCTTAAAATCAAATGTCCTTCCTTTTCAACAGGCATTATTACAAATTTGAAGTCATTTGATGGTTTGCATTACTTGAACAGGACAATAGTTAAATGATGTGCTCACGGTCATAAAGAAAGTCTGTATGAGGATGAAGAAGATTTTATTAGTTGTGTACATTAACATTTTTTCTCTCTGGCTATGACAGCTCTAAAATTTATTGTCATTTCCCTAGGTAGTGCCCTGTACTAGCCTGAAACCATCTGAAGCAAAATTATTTGCTTTCAGAGTGTTTTTAAGGATCCTAAAAAGATTATGGAGTCTGACTTTATTTTCTGACACTTGGAAATAAAGTTGCATTGCTACTGAAACAAAATTCAAGAGTAATTATGTTTCTGTCTAAATATTTGTCAGTAAAGCTTTTTATTCCGCCTCCCCTTCAAAGTCTGCTACATTCAAAATAGTTAGTCACACCACAGAGCACAGAGATTCCTTTCTGAACATTAGCCATCCAATCCAGCTTTTTTTAGAAGCCACCAAGAAAACGGTGACCCCTTCCACACACATATAATACAGACAGTCACTCATGCATTAACAGCCATAAACCCCCAAAGGTCGTTTCCATGACAACCCCAGGGTCCTTAATGACCCTGACAGTTCAATGATTTTGTTTTGTTTGAGAGTGAAGGAATAATAAGTCTTCTCCCATCACCCCCTACCCCCTCCGCTGCACTGATATGCTGTTCATTATCTGATCCCAGGCTCAGCCCTGGAGACAGAGCGGCAGCCAGCTCTGAAAGACAAGAGCCTCGCTGCAGACAAAGAGCATCGAAGGAGCTGAGCGTGCTCAGCATACTGCAGCAGCACCAGCCTCATTAATTCCATCACTAGCCCAATGAGTTTAAGCAAGTGCCAGGGGTATTACAATAGTTTGTAGCAATATGTTGCATAAGTGAGCCCCAAATCACTGTACAGTTATTTAGAAAGTACATTTTGCATACCACTAGCAGGAGTGCTTCTGTTAATGATGTGTACCAGAAACACAATAAGACGTTGCAGCTAGTCTGCAGCAAGACCTATAATTTTAATGACATGATGAATAAGGCAATTAATGTACTTCAATCTATTTCCCATATGTATCATATTTAACTTCAGAGAACTAAAGAGATATCCAAGAGAAAGAAGTGTAATAATGCATCACTAAATGGATAGGCTACTCCTAATTCTTTGAATGCACGTTTCTTAGCACTGCTCTTCAGCTGAACCTTCTATTCTTTAATTAGAAATCAGCTACAGGCATATGCAGACTTCCATTCCCAATATTAAATAGAGTCTTCATTAAATGCTATAAAAAATGGCTCGTTGATCCATTTCTTTATGAAATTCCACTAAAAGCCACTTCCATTGTTTACAGGAAACTATATCCATTCATTTGATCCCAGTCCAGCATTGCCTTGTCATGGCTATGGTCTTACTAGTGCCATATTAAACCAGCTCTTTGGTGACCTATTTTATGGATGGATGAATCTAAATTGCCTTCGTTTTCCTTCACTTCATAGATTAACTGTGCATTGAACATAAATGGCATAAATTACAGTTTCCAAAAGGTTTCTCTAAGTAGTATCAATGGCCATTGGCCTTACAGCTTTCTGAGTCACTGCAAGTTTGCAAGTGTGTGGGGAGATCATAGTTGTGTCTCCCTCTTCCTGCTTATAGAGACCTTGAGGCACTATCCTGGGACTAAAATGCCCAGTAAAGCTAAGAGGTCCCTGTCTTTATAGGTAGACATGCTACTGTTAGTATAGCTTTGTACCTGCAACATAAGAGGTGTCTCAACCTTTCTAATGAGAGTGAGAAGGTTTTAATGTGCTTTAGATCAAATTATAACAACTTTGCTGTATTCAACTTTACTGTATAACACTCAATCCTTTGATCTAGAGAAGTGCTTAACTTCAGATGGCTTTAGGAGAAACATGCTATGGCACAACCCCCTCAGGGTACACACATCCTTAGAACACAGGCCCTATAACGCAGACATCCACAAGAACTCTCCCTAACTCTTTAGTTCAATGCCTGAAATTAATGAAAAAAATATTTTAGACAAATGAATAGTCCCAGAGAAACCATCTCCCTCAATACTTGAACTCAATGAGCTCCTTGAATTTTTGCTGCTATTTGTACATTACATTCAGTCATTATTTGGGGAAAGTTATTCAGTATTTTCTGGGATTAAAAACACATATAAATTGTTTCTTTATTCTGAATAGTAGAATCTAATAAGAATCAAACTACTTACAGAGGAAGTCAGAGATAGGACTGGAGCACAGGCACTAGACCCTTCTGCTCTTTCCTAGCACTCAATATCCACTCCCTCAAATATAATGATACGCCTTTTAATCTTGCCTACACTCGGTTTATTCCTCTTCACTGCAACCTAAAGCAAGGTCACTGGAAAGTCAGAGAAAACACAGCAAGTCCAAGTCTCATGCAGGAAAGAGAGATTTAAAGAAAAAAATGTAGCATCTTGCTTCTCCAGTTAATCGTTCCCAGCAGCATGTCTTGATTGTACACTACAAAGGTAATCCAAACTATCAGTTACAGCCACACTACAGCCTATGTGCTCCCCAAATATGACATTTCCTCCTGCATGCCGTCCATGTTTCTCTCCATCTTGGCAGAGTTTCCCAGGTTCTGCAGAGATTCCCCACAGAGCGCTGTACACGCCTTCCTAAGCAAGGCCTTTACTCTCAGTTTCATTACCATGTTCCATGCATACCCCATGTTATGCAGAAGTAGTCTTGGTCTGATAGCAATTAAATATGCCCAGAGGCCTGGATTCTCTCTTCGAGTGCACATGCAGCTCTCATTAATGTTAATGCACCTTATCACAAGGAGAAGCAGGGAGATCCGTAAAAGTACCTAACCTGGGGAAAATCTGGCTAGGAAGCAAAATGATATTGTGTGCAGGCACATAGGATGTAGTTCTTCATTTCAATCTAGTTTTCACAAACAGTGGAAAGCCTCCAATCCCACAAGGCAAAGAAATTAAGCACCTAAAGTGTCGAGATTCTTATGCAGCTTCCAAATGTAACTACACTCTGTTTCTCCCTGCTAACAGTACAACACAGTCAGGTGTGAAAAACTGTGTAGTCCTCTAGAAATTTTGAGATTTTTTATTATTTTCCCACAGCCAGAGATACTCAGAGATTCTGAATAGGTTAGGATCCTACTGAAATATCTCCTCAAAAAATGTGTAACCTAAGTGTTTCTTCACTAGTAAGTTTAGACACAAAACAGGCAAGACAGACAAAAGAAGTGGTTATCTTCTTTTCACACACTAGCCGAAGAGGCACAAAGATGAAGTCACTTTCCCAAGTTTACAGCAACAGGAAGCAGAAACAGATGGAAAATTTCCTGAAATCTACTTCAACTCTTTCACTATATCAATGTCTTTCCCCAAATCTAAAAGCTTCATCTCCCATCTCATTCACTTCAACAGTTCATGAAACAAAATTCAACAGGACTTTTTGTGGGATTCCCTCTTTCTTACATTTCATCTTGTTACAGGCATGGAGCACCTAGTAAAAGACAACACTTCAAATTCCTTTTCCAGCAGGGAACAAAAGATTCTCAGGTGACCATGTTCTACTACCTTAAGGAGAGATGCTCCACCTAGACAGCTGTTGGGGGTTAGGGGAGTTTTTTACTCTTTCCCTCGGTGGAGAAAATTTTTTCCATTAGCATGTTAAAGGAACCTGTCTGGGCAACTCCCTGGCTTCCAATTACTCAAGACAAAAGAGAGGGGTGGGGATAAATAGCTATAAGTTGCTTTGTCCTTGCAAGGGGCCACTCGCGTTCGCTGGCCTGAACGCGGAGGAGAGAGGTTCTTTTTTCTCTGCGGTGGGACCTGCCCTGCACTCAACACTGCTACAGCTTCCTGCTTCTGAGAACAGCACTGAGAACCAGGATGCAAACGGTGAGCGGAGGTTTTTTTCCTTCACCCTTCTCCCACCTGGGACCCCCCTGCCGCTGCCACCTGCCTGCTCCTGCAGTTCCCATGACTGAGAGAAGAGAGAAAAGCCACTCCGCCCCGCTCCACGGGACCGTGCGGAGGAGAAGAGTGTCTGACTGGACAAAAGGACTGAGACTGAGTTTCGTTCTGTTTTGTCACTGATCTTTTCATAGCTGATGTTGTTCTTGTTTGTCTTGTAGATATATCAGTAAAGAACTGTTATTCCTAAACCCATATCTTTTGCCTGAGAACACCTTAATTTCCAAATTATAATAAACTGGGAGGGAGGGAATTTTTACTCTCCATTTGGGGAAAAAAGCTCTTGCCTTTTCCTTTTCTGGCAATACTGTCTCCTAAACCAGGACAATAGTGAAAGGTTGACCCAACATACAGGATGTTCCCATAGCTTTTACTTCTGTTTATAATCTCAATTTGCTGGGGGCAATTTTAAAAGTTGTTATAGTACACAGTTATGTACTAAACTAGCATAGTGCAGAAAGAAGATGTAGTTTAAATTGAATGAACATACAGGATTTGGGAGCAGATCACTCTCATTCCCATCACATGGCACATACACAGCAACTGGGGATCAGGCCCAGACAGCATGAGTTCATAAAGACAGGTCCCTCTTGACCAACATGATCTCATTCTGTGACAAAATAACTCACTTTGTGGATGAGCGAAAAGCTGTGGATGTTGTGTACCTGAACTGAAGCAAGGCTTTTGATATCTTCTCCCAATTTTCTCCTGGAGAAACTGGCTGTTTACTCATGGCTTGGACAGGTGCTGTGTTATCTGGATAAAAAACTGCCTGTGTAGCTGGGCCCAGAGAATGGAGGAATGGAGTAACATCCAGCTCATAGCTGGCCACCACTTGTGTTCCCCAAGGCTCAGTATCATTGCCAGTCCTGTTTATATCTATGATCTGGATGAGGGGATTGAGAGAATTACCTGAAAGGAGGGTCACAAAGGTGGGTATTGGTCTCTTCTTCCATGTTACAGTGACAGAAAAAGAGAAACCAGCCTCACATTGTGCTGGGGAGACTTAGATTGGATATTCTGAAAGGGCTGTCGAGAATTGGAACAGGTTGCCCAGGGAAATGATGGAGTCACCCTCCCCAGAGGTATTTAAAAGATGTGTAGATGCAGCACCGAGAGACATGGTATAGTGGTAGACTTAGAAGGGTCAGGTTTACGGTTGGACTTGAGGATCTGAAAGGTATTTCCCAACCCTAATGATTCTATGATTCTCTGAGGCACATCTGAATATTCATGAGGCAAGCCTTTCCCATGAGAACATCAGTAATGAGGAGGAAAACCAGCAATTCAGTGTCTGCACACCATGATTCATCCCTCCAAACATCACAGCTGTTAAGTGCAATTTCCTTAATTTATTTGGAAAACTCAGAATTTCAAGTTTTTACATATATATTGACTTGTGAAATAGAATTGCCATGAAGTAAAGATTTTAATTACTAGAACAAGTCACTTCAACTGAGCTTCCATAAAATGTGTCCTAAATGTCTGAGGTGATATGAAATGTACTTAGGATTACATAACATTTTAAGACAGCCACATGGACAATGATTCAGCATAAGGATAAGTGTAAGGGAGTATTAACTAAGCATAGGTAATTATTTACATTAATGTAGTATCTCTCTTTGCAGATATAAAATAAATGTATGTTGAATGAGAGAGAGGAATTTCTTGAATTAGTATAATTTAAGAGCCATTTGAAACTCAGAAATAAGCATTACCTTTTTTTTTCCCCCAATGGCACTGCTCATAGCTATAATTTCCATGGCAATGAAAAGAAAGGCATCTGAAATGAAAGTGTTACAATAACAAGCTTTTTCCATTTTACTGTTAAGAGCAGGACAATAACTGCTAAAGTTCAGAAACAGCAGACCTGAAAAAACATTATTTTTATCACCTGCATTGCTAAAATGTAATCTGTGGCAATTTGCCCAGGCCTCCTAAGGCTGAATCAGAAGATACTGCTGTTATTCCTCCCAGTACTTGTTGTTCGTGCTAGTCTGGGCACAGTTTGATGTCAAAAAACAGGCTTCTACTGCCAAGAGGACAAGTATTTAATGCTGGAATAAAATATACTGAACTACAGCAACTTCAAGCTTTGATGCTCTACTTCCTTGTATTGGAATTATCATGAAACTTGGACATATATTGCACATTTTTTACCAGCTAAAGTTGTTTTACATTATTTGTAGAATAATTATTAAGTTAGAGATGATTTCTTCAGGTTCTGCAACTAATGACAAGCAAGTGTTCTTTTCCCCTTGCAACAAAATTATTCACAATCAAATCCTAGTGCTCATTCACAGCACAAAAAGAAAGTACCAATAGTGGAGTAATATTCTTAGCAAAGGTATAGCAGAAGATGTTATGTGTTGCCAATTCCAGGAATCTACTTTACCAAAGCCATTTTGGCGTTCTGGAGGACAGGTTTTTAGAGGTTCTAGGTGTTGTTTTCAAAGGATGTAAGCAAATACATGTCTGCTTTCTACAAAAATCAATAGCTGTATTGCATAATAACCCCAGTTGAAGGCAAAGCACTCCCAAGGTGACACAGACAAGTCAATAATGTGTTAGAATTTCCAATTCTCATCAGTGTAAAACACTCTTTTGAGACCTTTCTTCTGAGTCTGACACAATAGGATGTTGACCTGCCCTCTTAAACCAATTTATGGAAAGCACAAGACCTTACCTAGAAAGCATGGAAGTTTCTCAGATGTGAGGGATCATGCTTGGTACACACATCTCGCCCTAAGCAACCCTTCCTAAGCATCACTAACCTTGAGTTACAGCAGCTACGAGGAGTAACATGCTACAGACCCAGCTGCACTGGCATACACTGACTAACTAGAACACAGGGACGCAGCTCTGGTTCTGCTTTGTCAAACCAGAGCCAGAAACACTAATAAAGATTTTGCAATTGGTTTCAGCAAGAAGAGTTTCTCATTGGGTGAACACTTGTATGCTTTTCTGATCAAGTTATCTGTGGCTACCTTACTGATTCATCCCCAGAGAAGTAATTTAGATTTTCATCTTTCCACTTCCATATTCGGCAAGGACAACTGTATGTTTTATGCATTTATTTTCTTTCCGTTTTCTAGCTGATATCTTGTTTGGGCGGTTTCTTTTGAGAGCAATAATGGTAACCCTACATATCAATAAATATTAGTTGAGTAACAAAATATCAAGGTGTGAGTTCTAAAAAGCAAGAGTTTTAAAAAGTAATTGCTTTCAATTTTTGAGCTTTATGTGACAGAAACTTGTCATACAGAATCAGTTTGAACACAACAAACCTTTTCTTCATTTTGTGAGTAGTTGTAAGACAGCACTCATGGCAGCATAACACTGGAAATTAGGAGGCAGAGAGCCAGCTGAAGAAGTGCTAACAAATCTGACTTAGATGCACAATCTTCTCTATTAAATTTTTTTTTTTTTTTACTTTCTTCTCACTCTGGTGCTCCACAGCACAGCTGAACCTTTTTTCCTTGTATTGTGTTTTCTGAACAGGCATGCTAAAATATATAATCTTTTAAAACAGGGCATCCAGGATTTCAGATAATATGATCAGCCTTTTTAGATTCTTTAAAAAATGCATTAAAACATACTTTCTAGTGCAGAAAAGTGTGTGCCTGCATTTATTTCTGTATCTATTCACCCATATGTTCCCATAGGGAAAAAATTTTGGTTGCAAACATTTTGGCTAAAAGAGTCTCAGATTAGTCACCTATTCTGCCATACCAGGACTAAATTTACTGTTTCCATTAGCCCTTGAACACTGCAGTGTCCTGCTACCAATTGCCATCCCGAGTGTGTTTTGCAAGCAAGGCCACGCTACACTTGTGGACCAAATGGTGTATGCCAAATGATTATGCAGGCCTTGAGGCACTCTGAGTGTATAAACATTTACACTACAACAGATCTTTGGCCAAGTGGCCAAGTAATTGATTACAGGGCTATGAATGTCACTGGATTTTATTTATAAAAATCCCATGGCATTGGCTCTACTTTGTGCAGAACTAGTACTGGCAATTTTTAAAAGTAGGATACTCTTACGTGAATTCAGAAGCAAGCAGTCCTTGCAGAAAATCGTGGAGAACAAATTAGTGGGTGTCACCCTGGCTACCACTTCTGAATTCAGAATATCTGACAATTAGTCAAATGAATTATGAAGGTTCCCTGTTTCCCTATAAGTGAACATGAGGAGGTCTTTCCTATAGGGAATATTATATAAAAACACAACAGCACTGACCTATGTTTAAAAAAATCAACAACCCAAAAGACATAATAATAAAATGCCTCAGAAATATTTTAAAATAAAATCAGTTGAATTTTAGCTTTAAATACAGACATTGAATAGAAAATGTCAAATGCTGGATGAAAGAAAAATTGTTTCAGAAATATTTTTCAGTTTTAACTACTTTTCCCATGAAATCTTAATTAACTATTTTGAAAAGTAAGGAAAAAATCTGTGGAAAATCAGAAGGAGATATATGATAGTCAGCTGTATAACATTAAAAGTCAGAGGCACCAATTTTATCTTTGGTGCCTCTTAGAGGTGGCACTCGTAGACACACATATGACAATAAGGAGCCAGGCAGAAGTATATCGGCCTTTAGTGTTAACATCTGCAAAACACAAAGTCTCCAACCCATAAAATCATATGGACAGTTAACTTTGCACACTGTGTTAAGTCTCTTGACAGAGCATCTCATTCAAAAATGCACATAAGGGCACATTCAAATGTGCTTCCCTGGAGCTGAATTCGCTGTCCTGATTTCTTCTCAGTTTAATTTTTTTCCTTTTCTTTTGCTGCTTAACTAAAAGAAAAGAATGTGCGAGTGCACTCTAATTTGATTCACTGCATCAGACACAAAGGATAAACTCACCTCAAGTGACTGATAGACAAAAGCAAGCTGTAGGTTACAGAAAATTATTTTAACCATTCCCCTTGTTTGTCAAATGACTATCTGTCTAAAAGCTATGCCTTTGGAGAGTTGATGTAGAATGTGCTGCATTCCCAGCATTTGTCACAAACCGGCTCAGTGCGTTGCTCTCAGAAGTACCAACACATGTACTCTAAATGTGGTTTAAAGACACTGTTCCCTACATACTAGGTGATTACAAGTCCTCCTCCTAATTTACTTAAATGTCTGCATTATTGGCGTAGTTTCCTTTCAAGCATCACCTCTGGCAAAGATGAACAATTTTGCGAGCAAGCATAGGGAACTGTAGGCATCACCACATCCACAATGACAGCAGTGGGACAGGAAGCTCATTCCAGAGTTCTGAGTGCACCATGTGACACCATGGCACTGGCTATCTCCAAATCCAGACACAGCCATCCTAAAAAACGATGCATTGTTCAGAGGAAGTAAACAGAATGCATACCTGGACTTGTACAGCTCTTGCTGTATTTGTAAATGGTTTGTAAATGGAGAGAGTGAAAAACTGAACAGGTAACAATTCTGTGCCTCAGTTTTGATTATTCCTTTAAACTTCTGAGTAAAACCACCCAAGAAGGATGAAGTTCTGGCTCTAAGATCCAAAACTGTTTTCTAGAACACCAATAATAAATGTGCTACTGATACCAAAAGCTGCAATCCAAAATACAACACATGAATTTAACTTCTCTGTGATATAATTAGAAAATAATTAGAAAGATATATGGTATGCAATATTTACATTAGAATTAAACACTGTTCAAGTACTCCGTGACCGTTGGGAGCAATGCCAAGCTGCTTCTTGGCAAGTCAACAGACCCAAAAAAGACAAAGGTGGTTTGGGGTTTGCTTTGCTTCCTCTGAAGTCCTGCCCTGCACAAAGGTTAGTCAGACTACACTGAAGGTCTCAGAACAGCTAGTGCTTTTCTCTTTGTGCAGGATCTGTAATTGGAAAGCATTTTTGAGCAGCAGGAGGGAAACCATGCAGTTCTGAGAGACAAGTAGTGCATTTCGTCTGTCACAAACAAGAAACAAATCACTTTCAATAGTAAGAAGCCAACAGCAGCATCTCTAGAATACAAGTGGAACAGAGCTGCTGCTGTTAGAAATTAAAAAGACCCATTGATCTGCTAGTCCAGCTACCTGAAAATTTAAGACTGTACTCTACAGGATGCCTGCTATTGTTTATTTTCTAGACTGGTTTCAGAAGAGTGCATACTAGTGATCCCACCACTTTGCTGATAGGTTTTATTCCAATTTTCACACAAATCCCTGTCAAGAGGAGTAGATTGTTTCTTATCCAGACTAGTTTTGAGTTCCTTAGACGGTATCTGGATGTCCTAAATATTTTAAATTTTTTTTGTGTTTACCTACTGAGAAAAAGTTTCCTTTTCATCTTCCTTTACCCAGCTTTGATATTACATCAGAAACCACCAGTCTTCTGAATGCTCATTCTGGTCAAGTGCCCACCACTGGCCATTTTCTGGTTGCCCTTTGCAGCTTGTTAAATTCTTTCTTTCCATGCTCTGTGGGCAGCATAATTTTAGCAATGTCCAGGATGACAGGCACAGCAAATAGGAGTAATCTAAGAGTGTAAGGACCTAATTACTAAACTAGTAGAAGCATATAAATGCAGAATGTCAGAGCTTAAAATGGAAACGGGGACAAACATGTTGGTTTCTTGGAACCTCTGTAATTGTTTCATGTCAAAAGTGCCCAAGGCTAACCAGCCTTTAGTGGATTGATAAAGGACCAATGTGTCGGGTCTTATTTAGTGGAAGAACCCAATTAATTATTATACAGAATTAGATGCCATTTAGCATTGCTTATATTACTGATGACTCGCTAATTTGGCTGGCTCTGATGTAATTACAATTAATTTACGTCCTTAATCCTAATGCTCTAACCTGGCTTTGATTTAATCAGGCGATGTGGAGGTATCACAATCAAAGCAGCATTGAGGAGCTCACTGCTAAAAAGAGATAATTACACCTAACAAAACATATCCTTCCTACCACTCACATGTCTTGAAATTATGAATTAGAAGAGTGAAATTCTCAGTCAGAAAATCTCCAATGGCAAAGTTGAGAAAAGACCTGAGAACACCACCCAAAATTCTTCTTTTCCTTCTCTCAGAATGTGCAAGAACAGTTCTAGTTATTTAGCTGCAATCTGCAGATCTTTTGATAAGCTCAAAGAAAAGCAAATCATACCATGCCATCAAGACACAAGAGGCAACAGACAGTAAAGCTGAACTGTCTGGAGCATATGGAAGAACACATCAGTCCAAATGAAAACAAGAGCAACCCAGAGCTCAGTTTCAGCTTGCCTTGATGAGAAGCCAAATCAAGAAAAAGTAACTATCCCTTTCTCTTGAGGATGCTGGTATTTTGCCTTGCTAAATACATCTCATTATCCCTAAATGTCAGCTCCCCTTGACCCTTCCACACGGTCACAGCTTAGAGATAGCTGTGCCCTCTATCTTACCCCAGAAAGCAGAGATTTCTTTATAAGGACTCCTAAAGGTGGGGAGAGACAAACAGGTCTGTCTGAGCCATTCCTGCAGCTGTTAGAGAGGGCCCTTGCTGTTGGTTTGTTTCTGGTGTCAAGGAGAAAAGTAGTTTTGAGGAATCAAGTCTTCAGATGCTTTCTAAGAAACTAGATATAAGGCAAGCCTGGACCCACTGAATTTTGTTGTGGATTTTCTTACCCTGCTTCCTGATTGCCCCTTGGGTTGTAGAGCTGTCCCCAGACCCTAACAACACAATGTCGCCTCTGCCTTATTTACTCCTTTTAAACTTCTATTTTGAATGGGTCTGAGAAATTTAATTTCCTCATTTTTATATGTCTACAATACTAAACTATTAACCCTTAAGTCATTAAGCTAATTTTATTAATTCTTGAGGAAATATTTTAGCTACTCATTAATTCTTTAACAAATAACTTAAATGTGCTCCACTATGAAAAGCTTCCTTGCTTTTGCAGTATTTAAAGGCAGAGAAAGTTTCTCTCTGTTCCCTGTCTTGGAAGCCAGCCTGACAAAAAAAGACTTCAGCTGAAAAAAGACTGCCATAGTAGAATGCACACAGGACAATGCAAATCTGCTTATTCTTTTGCAAGCAGCACATCTCCTTTCAGCGCAGAATTGCACATGTTAGTGAGGTTATCATAACACTGGAAGTTAAGACAGTTCACAGGCTGGAATGCAAGAAACTGTTCAGTGTAGGAAATTTAATTTCAGTTACCCTGGTTATGTTGCTTTGCAGCCATCACTGCTCTTTTTTCTTATAGCCTTGCTGCTGTGTAGTACTATAGCACAGTTCAAAAAACACTGAGCTTACCATTACTGATGGCAGCCAAAGGAGCTGCTGTAACTTACTGTCTTGTGCTTTGTTAACTAAAAGCAGGACATTTTTATGAGAAAGAATATTAGCTTGCTTGCTATGATACCTTTTAACTACATGCAGAGTGAAAGATTAGCTTTACAGGACCCACAATTTGCCATATCTCCTTTAATCAGTTCATAGCAAACAACCTGTGCCCAGATGTAATGGGAAGAGAGCAGGACTCACCCCTCATTTCCTCTCCCCTTGTCTTGTTCACATCATTATGTTCAGGCTCCTGCACACTCGAGTCATCCCAGCTCAGTATAGCACTTAATCTTATCAAATACATGCTTAAGTCCTGCTAAAGTCCCTGAGACTTAAGCAGATGTTTGTATGCTTTGTTGCAAAGCAGACTGTCAGAGACCCTCCTGTGTGCTCTTCAAGGACAGATAGGCTCCAAATTGTTGCAGGCACTTTCATTAGTCAGTCTCTAAGACAAGCCTGCTTTTATCAAGTTGTCAGATTTTGCACAGAGGAGAAAGAAGACGTGGTAGTTTTGAGAGGGAAGGAGAGCTGTTCCTTCCCTGTGCATGCAAACATCTCCCCAACAGCTGACAGAACTGCAGATGTGTTGTTTTGAGATGCCTGCTCTCTCTACAGCAGGCATGCTCCAGAGGAGATAATGGCTGCCATCCCACCGAGAGTGCTGTTATATGATCCTCTTTCAGTTATTTGAAATATGGACTTCACTCAGAGGATTCTAGGAATAGCTGCTCCAGCTGTTCTGGAGAGATAGAAAGCTGTCACAGGAGACATTGTTAGACTCTGCTAAAATCAGTGGCTGCACTAAAGATCTCACATAAACTCCTTAATGGTTTGTACCATTCAGTCAGGAGTCAAGGAGAAGTGAAATGTGGTCTGTGACTATAAGGCAGCTTGTATTCCATGCATCAAGGCTATGCTTGGATTTGGCAGACAGAGTAGGAAAGATGCTAAACGGATCCTTTTATCAAGTGTCTGAGCAGTTACTTGATCTAAGAGGTTTGTATACCTGCAACCAGCAGTGTAAATGTCTGAGACAAATTACAAGGCAGCAGTAGTGTTACAGTGAAGGATGAAAGTGCACACAGAAAGGCAAACAAGCAAAGCATTACAACAGCCACTTAATGGCAAACACATTTATTAACATCAAGTGCGATGTTTGTAGGTTTTCCCTGCCACCACCAGCTGCAGATGCCAGCTACTTAAAAAGACGAAACAGTGCAGTGAATAAAATTGAGGGATTTTCTTTTTTTTCAATGCAGTCTGCCTGCATTCTTGGCAGAGGAAGCAGACTCCTAGTTCTGCCTTCGAAGGAACAAAAGGCATGCTGGCACTCAGCGAGCAACTTGATTTCACAAGGCCTCCTGGGAAGGCTGTACAGGAGCAAGGCTCTGTGTCTGGCAGCTGCATCCTTGAATAAAAAGAGGAGGAGGAAAAGGGCAGGAAGGAAGGAGTACACAAGGTCTCCATACCACACATGAGAAGCTTTTACACACAATCAGGCATCCTTGCCCCAAAGTATTCAATAAAAGAAGTGTTCAAGGTGAGCTTACTGCACACCACAGCAGCACATTTCACAGGCTACTGTTCTTTTATTAGAAACATTTCTCAAAGATTTTATTGCTAGTCATAGATTGTAAAGGGTTCAGGTTTTTTAAGGATAGGAAATATAGTGAAGTAGAAGAACTATATAAATAAAAATTTGAAAATTTGAGATACTTTATAAAGCAAAAATAGCATTATTTGCTTTTAATTTTTCCTTTTACTCAGATAAATACAAGTGGGAAACTGTCCTATTGCAGCACAATACATCAGTTTATTTCAGTTTAAGGGATTGACTCAAAATAGGTATTTTATCATGCCAGTGCTATGACATGGACAGAAAACAGCTACAAAAATTAATGCATGATTCAGTGAAAATTCAGACAGAGATACTCATATTAGTACTGGAAAATGTCTGAAATGTAAGAGTGTGAGATAAACCTTCTGTATCTATGATACTGATTCTCATCAAGACCTCAATATGGGTAAGCAAGGTACAAATAAAGGATTGCTCTCTTCAGAACCTTAAAAATATTTTGAAGTGGAATGTTGTTAGGACACTTTTTGTAAAAGACAGGGTCAAGGTTCTTCTGGGTTTCAAAGTCCTAGAAAACTTCTAGACAAATTAGAAAAAAGGGAGGGGGCAGAATTAGTATTACTACAATAATACTGGTGTTTCAGCACATTTCCAGGATTGGTCTTTTCGTTTAACTCCAGTGTATTTAGACTCATGCAGAGAATTAAATTAATCATTATGCAATGGAAATTGGGACAAATTTCCTTAAGGGCATATTGACATTTTATCTCTCTTGTTCATTGACACAGATGTAAACAAGAGCAGCAAAAGAATAAGAATCTCTTCTCTTGCCTATTTCACATTTGTAAATCAAAGTAGGATTTAATCTGATACTCCTGTTCTTCCAGCAGGAAAGAATGAGGGAGGGCATGCACTCCCTGAAAGTAAACTTCTGGCAGTGAGGCCAAAGAAGTTCTTTAAGGAAGATGGTGATGCTAATAAAAATAAACATCTGGTTATCTGAAACCACTGTCAGAGAAAGTGTTTATTTTAACAATTAGCTGTACCTGGTGGATCAGATTAATTCTTTCTCCTACTCTGGATATATTTTTTTTAATCATAAGTAATTCTACTGACTGCAGAAGGATTCCTGGCATAAGCAAGATTGTTGTGGTTGTAAATTTTAGACAATAGAGCCTTTCAATAAAAAACCCTAAGCAAACAAATTAAAAACCCTACAACGCAACTCAACCTTCATCATGACCTGTTATTTGCATGCCAAATTCTTGCTAATTAGGAAGTGTTTTCTGCATCAAATAGAAGTTGCTCCTATGTTGCAAATGTTGCTGGGATTTTATGATATTTATGTACTTCAAACAAAACTGTGTTGGACAGTCCACAGTGGTCATCTCATTTCTTTTTTGGCCAATTACCTTGGGTTAGTAGTTTAAGTAGCTTACTCTCAGCAGAATCAAGTAATCCTATCTGATCAGCCACTTTACATCTTAGCAGTGTTTCCTTATTCATCTTTAGCCCAGTTGATCTTAATAGTGGGGAACATAATTCTCCTTAACCTCTTTTAATGTTGATTCTCTGAGTTTGCATGGAGTATCTTATTGCAGCACCTTACTCCAGCTTGTGTGTCACTACTGGTCCACTCTTTTGTCCCTCTTGGCAAGCCATGCACAACACTCTACGGCTCTGGAGCCAGGCTCCTTCTCACAAACTGAACAACCACCTTTTATAAGAGGCATAGGATCCATAGCAATTGGCATATTTTTTCTAATCAGCTTTTAAAATGGCATCATTCAGTTGTGCTTAACCACATTACTTAATTTGCAGTCTGTTTTGCTATTGATTTCTAATATCCTCTACAGATATAGGACATCACTTAATATGGCATTTTCCTTACCTAACACATTCACCTGTCAGCCAAAAAGTTGAGAAATTTAGTAAATATGTTTTTAAATTTAGGATTACTGTTCTCTTATAAATTAGTTGATAAAGCTATTTAATGAAAATTATTAGAATTATACACACAGTATTTTTCAAAAAATCTCTGAAATAAAAATTACCATAAGGTACTAGAAAAGTTAACTTTGGTTTAAAAAAAAAGAAAAACCCAAAAACAATTGACATTTTTTTCCTTAAGGGAGACCCTAGCTCTGTGTCAAAATTCCTTCCATTTTTTATTCAGATCAGAGACTTTTCAGAGTTCATTTTTTGTGTGAAGAATGTTAATTCTTAACAACTTGTGAACAAAATAAAGGAAGATACATCTGGAAAACTGAGGAAGTGGGAAATATTATATTTCCACTTAATTATTAGTTATGGGACAGAAAGAATTATAGATTTCTCCAGTGAGGAAAGAAGAAACCGGAAAGAATGCTTTTAGATATTTATCAGTTGAAACCCTGATAAAAGCATGAAAAGAGGTTACTGTGAAACATTTTCTATAGAAAGTTCTGAGCCTACTCTTTCCAAGTTATGTTTGTAGTGGACCTCACAAGTGGTTTTCAGCTCCATCAATTCCCAGCATCTGATATTAAGCAGTTACACAGGAACCTCATTTTCCTCTGAAATCTTAGCATCTTAGCACATTCCTCTCTTTTTGCAAGAAGGGACATCAAGAATGTGGCTTGACTATTCAAGGTTGAGAGCTCAAATAGCAACATCAAATTTTAAAAAATCCACTTAATGGTAATATATCTTTATATCATATAAAGATATTCCAAAAAATTTGCACAAATTTTGATACACAGGATTCTACACATTTCAATGCCTAGTTTTCTCAAAATTGAACTGGTTTAAGTAAATGCTAGAAGAATAATTCTTGTACTGCAACAGTAATCAGTGTTTCTTGCTTTAAAATAAAATTATTATTTTCCAAAAAAGTAGTATAGTTCAATGAATTTAAACTGTTTGTGAACTCATTACCCACAAGTCACTGAGAACTCAAGGACTATTAAAAAAAAGCCCCTATACATTTGGTAGAAAATATGCACATTCATACAGTAAGTATTTAAGTAGCCATTTAGCACGTGCATTCTACCCATTCTGACTGTAGTGTTTAGTGCATGATTGCCATATTCCCACTATAGACTGAGCAAAAATAGAGACTCTAAATCAGAACAGGCCATTATCAAACTCTACATTTCATCAAAATGAATATAAACACCCTTTCTTTATGAAGAATATGATATGACATATTAACCTCTTCAAAGAAAGACACAACACAGATTTTTTAAGAACTGCTTGTTCATACCACCGAAAAGAAGAGCTGAGCAAACAAAACCTTTGCCTATAGGGACTAAGCTGTAGTTAAATATGTTTGGTTTAGAACTCACTCCTGTGCAAACTTCAGCCGAGTTGCTTCAGTGTAAAGAGAATGACGGCTGTGAATGAAGTTAACAATATTTTCACAGAAGATGAAATTTGAAGGAGCCAATGTGGAACCCTGCTCTTATGAACAACTATATTCAATCAGGGGATTGTGTGTGCAGTCAATACAATTCAAATTGCAAATATAAACAATGAATAGCAAGCACTCAAAGGACCACTGACAGAAAACATGTTGTCAGCAGTTCACTGCCTGAAATATCCTAACAACAAACATTTGCTGAGTAATTGCAATCAACAAATTTGTTGAAACACATCCAGTTGACAGACAATTTATCAACAGGAAAATAAAAGATAAACGTGAAAAAAATCTTTGTAGTGCTTTCATTAAGATTTGTGGTCCAACATCACAGATTTGGAATTTGGAAAATTACCACTGGCCCCCCTTCCTCTGCTGTGATAATGCAACTTCTAATGCTATTTATAACAGTTACAAGTTACACCCATACAGGTAAATAGCCTGAGTCTTCAGATAAGACTGTACTGTAAGATTATCACAGACAACACTTGCTTTATTTGTTTATTCTCAAACTGTGTATGTACTTTAAAAAGAGTAATTGGGTCAGGTGAAACAGTGGAGGGGAGACTGCTCTTTTCCCGGAAAGGAACAGTGAAAAGCCAAAACAGCCTACAAAAATTGGCACAGGAAAAAGAACGGGATCATTACAAAGCACGGGGATCCTGATGCTCACATGCAGAAGCAGAGAGTTTGCTGGAAGTCCTAAGGAGCAGATAGTGATGCATCACAGGACAGCAGTTTCCAGGGGTAATTGGAATGTATGTAGCCTTTCAGAAAGTCACCACAGTGTATCTACAAAAGCATTTTAAAAACTCAAAAGAGCACCTTTTAAAAGCAAATTTCCCAATTTTTCCTTATTTCATACTATACCTTGATTCACATCATGAAACTCTTCTGGAACAAGAAATCTGGATACCTTTTAGGTGAAAACAAACAGAAAATAGTTTTACAGGAGCAAACCTTGTGTGCTCTGGGCACATCTAATCTAACAGGCATTCAGTCTTGAAAGGTACGTGGGTGGATGTCACTGTCTCACCATAAAATATTTCACTCTACAAAAACACTCCTATTTTTCTATATCCTCTTAATATGGATGTAGCTTGAGGTGATGGAAACCAAGCCAGGAAGTAAAGACACATATACACAGTCTTGATGAGATTAGTATACAAACCCTGTATTCTGTCTCTCAAGCCCATTTAAAGGTTTTCTTGGTGGTAAGTATCCCCTTTTAAAGTATAGTACAATTTGGGTTTTTTGAATTTACAAGCCTTTTGATCTATTTTGTGCTTTGACAAAACAAAAATGTATAGGCAGATTTCAAGGTTTACGTGACCACCATTTGGTCATCTGAATGTCATTCTTTGAATGTAATTGCAATCTGGAAAGCAATTGCAACTGGAAATAATGTCCCACACGAACATTGGTAACAATAATATTAATATTTCCTACTGACTGGAAAAGGATAAACAGAACCACCAATATGTAAAAGGGCAAATAAGCAAGACCCAGGGAACTACAGGCCAGTCAGTCTCACCTCAGTGCCTGGAACAGTCCTGGTGCATGTCATAGTTTCCACCTGGAAACTGTGCTAAGGCACATGTTAACTAAGGAGGTCATTAATGAAAGTCAGCATGGCTTCACTAAGAGTGAATTGTGACTGAAAAATTTTTTGGCCTTTTATGACTGGGTTACAGTCGTGGTGGATGATAGAAGAGTGACTGATATGTACCTGGACTTGTTCAAGGTATTTGACAGTACACTATATTACATCCTTGTCTCTACATTGGAGAGATATGGATTTGATGGATGGACTATTCAAGAGAGAAGGATTTGGTTGGATGGTCACACTCAGAACAAGGAAGCTTGAGTACAACACCAGGCTGAGTGGTCCAGTTGGCACACCTGAGGGATGGATGCCTTCCAGAGGGACCCTGGTTGAAGAAATGGCCCCATGCAAACCTCATGAAGTTCAATGAGCCCAAGTGCCGTGCAAGGTCCTGCATCTGGCTTGGAGCAATCCTGAGCCCAGGCTGGGCAGTGGGAGAAGCCCTGCTGAGGAGCCCTGCTTGGAGTACTGGTGGATGAGATGACCTGGCAGTTTTTACTTGCAGCCCAGAAAGCCAATCATATCCTGGGCTGCATCAAAAGCCACATGGCCAGCAGGGTGAGGGAGGGGACTCCCCTCATCTACTCCACTCTCATGAGATCTTACCTGGAGCACTGCACCAGCTCTGGGGTTCCCAACATAAGAAGCACACAGACTTGTTGGAGTAAGTCCAGGGAAGACCACAAAGATTATCAGAGGGCTGCAGCATCTCTCCTATGAAGATAGACTGAGAGAATTTAGGCTACCCAGATCTGGAAAGAGAAGGCTCCAGGAAGATCTTATAGCAGCCTTCTAAAGTACTAAAGGGGGCCTACAGGAAAGCTGAAAAGGAACTTTTGACATGGCCACGTAGTGACAGGACAAGAGGGAATGCATTTAAACTGTCAGAGAGCATGTTTAGATCAGATATTGGGGAGAAAATCTTCATGAGGTGTGGTGAGGCATTGGAACGGGTTGCCCAGAGAAGTTACAGATGCCCCATCCCTGGAAGTGCCCAAGGACAGGTTGGAAGATGACCCTGCCCATAGCAGGAGAGTTAGAAATAGGTGGCTGTGAAGTTCCCTTGTGACTCAAACCATTCCATGATAACTGCTATTGGAGCAGCATTCTTCTCTTTTATCATGCCAAGGCTGGTGTTTATACCTCCATCTGTCTATTTGCAGATGCAGTCCTGGTCATATGCATACACTGATAGGTGACAAGCAGGTTTATTTGGTCCATCATTTCAGAGGTATTCCCAGCATTTTAACCATGCAGAGTAAGTTACATGCCATAAGGAAATAATAAAAGGGTATTCAAATCTTTCTTACATATTAACGTATGAACTAAATTCCCATAGACTCAATTCATTGTTGTACCCAGAAGTGGGTTTTTTTTTTTTATTTCCAAAATAGAGAATATTTATGTAGAAGAGAATAGGTATGCTTGGGAACAAGAAACGAGTATAAATAAAACCAAAGAAATCAGAGAAGACTTGGCATAAATAAGCCAATTACATAGGCTCTTGAACTGAAATCTTTAATAATGCATAAAGTAAAACACAGACATGCAGCAGAGCTAATGCTTGCAAATGAGCAGCTCTGCGATGCAGAAATATTTTCCCAAAGCGAGGCTAACTTAAAGAATACAGTATCTAAAAAGATCTCTCCAAAACCCACCCCAAACCAAACCATGAACTGAAAAGAAATAATTTAATAAAATAAAAATATATAAAGAAGAAAATCTATTCAAATTTCATTTAGAAAAATTTCAACTGAAAAGAAGTTGAAGCCTAGTGGAGACCAATATATCATAATAAAACTTCTGTAAATAAATTATCATGTTTCCTCACAGACCCCTTTGTCAACTTAAGATCTTTGCAGCCCATTCTCTATTGTAATCCAGCTAATTTTGTTCAGTCAGTGGTTATGCACGTGGTTAGTTCAGCTCACAAGGCTTCCTGGGGACAGCTCTACTGTTCCACATTTCCTCCTAAATTTGAATTGCCATAAGATGCTGGAACAAAAGCCCTGAGCACTAAAAACCAGTCTACAATTGCAGGAAAGCTGAAAAGGTATAAATTCCTTCAACTAATACAGAAATGTATTTGAGTAGAAGACTGCAATTAGATGGCAAAGAGCAGCTAGAACTCCATTAATTCCATCCTAGTGTTCCTCCTAAGGCTACAGAGAGGTACAGAGATTCAATGTGGATTGCTGCAAGGACACATCAGCAATCCTTGGCAGCTGCTCTGCACAAAACAGTGCAAGGAGACCTCCTGACTGGTACCCTCCTAAATTCACCAAGGTGTCACAGGCTTGCTGAGACCTGTGGCTCACAGAATACCATACAGGAACTGAATTATGTCACAGTTTCTGGAGAGTCAGTAAACATGCTTTCCTCTTGTCTCATACTGCTTAGCTTTTACCAAGATGTGGACACCGGAAGAAAGATGAGAAAGAAAGTTGATACCCTTTGTATGGTGACAGGTCTGTGACAGTCTTCCCTGGTCCTTAAGAAAAATGGCTGAATTTATTTGTGATATTTAAAATTTATTGCAAAGAATTTCTTGCCTCACTAAATGTTTTAAAACTAAACTTGTATTTATAATACATACCATAAAAGAGTATTTTTAAAACACTCATTAATATGTTTGGGCATAAAATTTGCTTCCATCAAACCCAAAATCCCATTCAAATACTTAGACTTTTTTTCCCACATAATACATACGTTTGATAAAAATTAACCTTGCATCTGTTGAAATGAGTATTTTGTTAATGTCAATTTAACCATGGTTTCGAGTATTCCGAAGTTTTGAAACACCTTAGAAAATTTCTCCAACTTTTTAGAATGAAGATTTGAACTCAACAAACATTTTCTCGTTTTTTTTTTTTTTCCACATGAAACCATATTTGGTCAGAAAATGTGCCAAGCTTTAAGCAGAACATTATATATTCTATTACATCAAGGGGTAATTATTTTGTGACTAGTTTAATATCTCACTTCAGGTCACACATGCAAAAGCTGTCGTCGTTTTACATATTTTACCTTTTGCTTTATTCATGAATAAGGAAGTAGGATATTATAGGACCTGACCTGTTGGTCAAACTTCCAATAGCAATTGCAAGCAATTATGGCAAGGTGAAATGTCACTGTGCGCTGAACCCCTTCCTTGTTACTCCATCTACAGATTGGGCAGAAACCATTTTTGTTTTGTGATGTAGTCTGAAAGAATTCCCTCCTTAATCAAGAAAAAAAATAATAAAAAATGGAATTCTTTCTACACTAGATTTTAACTGTTTGATGAACATTAAAAAAATTATGTTATGCTTCCTAGGTGTACTTACATCCCATAATTTTTGTCATGTGACTCATTTTAACCTGATGCATGCATGCCAAAAATTCAGGACAGATTATTATTTTAAAATGTGTATCATGCTGCTTATTTAATGATATTAACATTGGTAAAGTTTTGGCTAATCTCAAAAAAGTCATTGATCCTGTCTGATGACACCAATTTCAATCTGCAAGTTTTACAAAAATTCAGCCCAAAACTGAGCCACAAATTACTAATTATGAAGTTATACACAGATTTTTCAAGTTTATTTTAATGTTTACACTATAAACTGACAGGAATGTAAAAATTATTAACAATCTGTACCTTTTAGTAATTGATTACTATTTCATAATTATCAATTATTTGTTTCTATTTGAAATAAAACCAGTTTACTGATTTCCTTACAAATAGAAATAATAAGAAATGTAAAATAGTCAATTGTGATATAAAATAATAAATGTCTCTTCAGGGATCCACTTATCCCTCCAACAAAATTAATTACCCAATAACTACAATTAAATTATATCAAATACCAGCACCATAAAACTAATCAGCCCACAAAAAATAACTCAAACAGCCAGCCACCTGTAAGGTCCATCCCCTAGGATGCATGCTGCAGGATTTTTCTACAGACTGGTGCATGACCAGATAGAAAAATTCAGGCCATTTGGTACCAATGGGGCAGTCAAGTACAGAGTCAGATCTCTTCACAAAAAAGGTCCTTGCAACTCCCTCTAGCATTTCTTCATGGCTAAGATGATCCAAATTGGACATCTGTGGAGATTGAGGTTGTGAGTGCAAGGCACTGAAAGGACAAAAATTCCTTTTGTAGCAGGGATTTCTGTGTCTTAGGGATCTCAATACCATAACCAAATCTTCAATCACACATTTTATAATTATCAGTTTAAAAATAAACATAATTGGGATCTTGATACGTTCTAGTACCTAAAACAGATCCAAGATCAGAAAGGTCAACATGCTCTAATGTCTTCTGCTGGAGTTATTTTCTGGGCAAAAGAAGCACCACAAAAGTCTTGAGATGAGTGGCAGGAGCCAAAGTGATGGCAAGGCCAAAAGCTGTCACCATCTCTCACTATAATCTGATAGATGAACACCTGAAGTATGGAATAAGAATTTAAAAAGCTAATACAGAAGGAACTAATGAGGATAAAAAATAATTCTAAACTACAAAATACATAAAAGTTACAAAAGAGACATTTAGAAACAATTGAGGTTTTGAGGGCTGAGGTAAGGAAAATAAAAAGATGTGGCAGGAAGGGAGAGAATATAAGAGAGGAGACTAAGTGAAATGACAAAGACAATTTAAGAATTGTGCCGGGTATGAAAAGCCAGAAGAAAAAAATCCACTGTCAAGCCAAGACACGTAGCAGAGATGTAACCATTCTTATCTGTACTTGAGGGCATGAAATAATTCCTTTTCTAATTTTGCCTTTTTAATCCTGTCAATTGGAGCTGTCACTATGGATGTAATAGCAAGTATCCCAATCACAATATCAAAGACTCTTCACTGACACTCCTTGAAATAGCATTAATATCTGCTCACTGTGGGTACTACATTTAAATGTTCATGTGCAGTGCTGTAGCTCCCCCTTAGTCAGGTATCAAGCTACTATTTCACGCTCTGCTTGTAAAATTATTAACAGTTGGCCTAACGTTAGATCACTGGAGTGTGGTTTGCTAGAACAAGACACTGCTAATATGACTATTTCCTACTCTTATCAAGTTGTTATTGACTCTGTATTTTCCAAATATCAGAATTGGCCTTTAAGCCCAAAGCAGGATTTAGCTTTCCAAAAGTGACAGGCCTGAACCAAGATGTCAGGCTTAAATTTTGGGGAAAGATGAATTTAAAATCCAAGTTCATGGATTCCACAAATGTTCTCAATAAAACCCAGGCTCAGTAAAATCCAGGTAGAAATAGAGTGGGTGAATTTGTGATGATGCCCACAAGACCCAATATTTCACCATCTTGGTTAATGTTGTTTCATCACCACCCTCAGACCCTTGCTCTCACTCCCACCTCGGCACACAAAAGGGATGGGGACAGGAAAATGTAAACACTACAAAGTTTCATACAGCAATACAGTAATTAATAAATTCATAGACAGCTACATAAGAGAAAATGAAATCACGTGATATGCTGAGGTCAAGTACGTATATAGAAAAGAGTAATTTTATACTTTAAAGCAGTGGCCTGCTTTAAAATGTTACAAGTTGCCTCTAAAAATGCAGGTGATTAATACTGAATGACCTGTGGACTCATATCTGCTTAAAGGATGTAATATCTAATTGGTTCACTGGATAGCAGGCAATTCAGAGGGGATCCATTATATTATCAGTATATATTAGAAATGTAATAAAATAGATAACAAATTTACTGCTTACATGAAATATTTGTCTTGGTAAGTGATAAAGGGAAAGATAAAACATGTCACTCAGAAGCAAATTAAAGAAGTATGTAGAAAGAGTCAAAATCATATATATTGAATTTATTTCGAAAATAGCATTATACAGTCATTATTTTTGTGATTGTGGTATGATTAGGAATTTCATAAAACTTCATTAAAATTTGGTGTGCTGATAGATTTCTGTAGGAACCTAAACAGATGAAGTGTTTGAGACCTTCAGTCTGGATAAGGACTCTCTCCTCGGTAAGTGTAAAGCTGAGTGTATGCTTCCATGTCCGGTGGGATTCAAGTGATCTTTTTAGTGGTCAAGTAATGTTCTTAAACAGGTAGAAGGCAGTGTAGTGCTTAAACAATTTTTTTCTTGAAAATGCACTGAATTAAAAATTTCCTTCATTACTTACCAAGAAACAGGACTCAGGTATCAAGAGACTGATATCTTACATGTTACAGAACCATAAGAAGCACTAATAACAAACCCAAGGAATAAAGCATACGAGGTGCAACTCTCATGAACCACTGCAATTGGGGAGGTGCAGAAGTTAATCTGACAAGAAACATCATCTGACAGTGAATGAATTTGCATTCATTTACTAATTTGTAATGCACATTTCAAGTTGATTGACATAATTCCTCATCAGGAAACTCAGTCACTTGTTCAATGTAGTAGTATGACAGTGTTTTAAAAAAACTCGGTTAACACCTTGGGAATGCATAGGTGAATCCAGAATTCCCTTAAAACAGAAACATCAGAAGAAAACAAATATAGAATTAAAAATCTAGGGATTTAGCTATATAGAAGATTAAAGACTTTGAAAGCCTGCTCTGGGGAGAAAAAGCCTCTAGTTGCTGTGAATTATATCATCTTAATTCTGAGACATAGTAAAATTTGGTATTTACATACAGACTATGAAACAGTCATGCTGAAAGTAGAATAGCTGCTTTTCTGATAACATATTATTTTTGTTTCATTCATATTTAGTAAAGCTTTTTCACTTGGGCTAACATTCTTAATTTTGCAAAAAACACTGTGGAAAGTTATGGAGTCAGGATCTGTACTTCACCTCTTCTCCAAAATACTTATTCATACTAAAATGTTGCATAACAAATTGAGAACTGACTGAGAAAGGCATTAGCCATCTGCTCTATTGCAAATTACTTCTGTTTTTTCATACACATCTACCACACGCTTTCAGCTATTTCTAACAAGGCAGAGCATCAAGACAGAAAAGTGGGGGTTTTGTGCTGGGTAAGTTCAGGGGCTGCTCAAGAGCTGCACTAAAATTTTTCATGTCTCTGTCTCCTGCTTTCCCTTCACTGCCTCATGTTCTGCACTCTTTTCCATTCCAGACTTTGGTAACTCACTCTGAGCTCAATCCTTTTGTATGAAGGACAGAAATCATTATCATATAAATATTGAAATTGCCTTAGAGCAATGGAAGTGGTGCTATTTGCAGGTAGGTAGGATGCTGCTAAGTGGGTGCTATCAGCTACTTTTTATTTTCACCCAGGCCAGGAATGACCTAGTTCCCCCATATTTCCCCCACTTTCCTAAATTTTCACCAATAAAAAAGAAGAAATTAGCAAGGCACTTACTAATTGAGTACTGACTGAGTACTGGCACTGACTGAGTACAATTTTCCAAGTTATGAATTTATATCCAGGGCAGGCTTTTGCATTGTTCAGCCATTGGCAAAACATGTAAAACGTGCATGTAAGAGGGGAATCAGTCTTTTAAAAGATCCAGTGATTTAAAAGACTAATTCTCCTCTTAAGTGGCAGGTGATACTGGATCATTCTCTGGACATGGGAGAACACAACTTGCAGAGTTCTGGTTTGATGACATGTTACACTACAATGCAACTACAGGAAAGCTAAGTACAGTAATTTCATGATTATAAGCCACACCTCATTATAAGCCGCACTTCCGGGTGTCGGCAACTTTTCGTTCTTTGTCCATATATAAGCCACACCTGATTATAAGCCGCAGGTCCAGGCGTCGGCCACTGTCTTGGGTTACAATACAGAGTGTGATAAAAAGGTGTCTATTCTATCACCATCTGTTGAGGGTGGGGGCAGTGATCCTTATCTCAACGGCAGATATTCTGCTAATGGGCCATTCTCCATTTCAGAGAAGTTCCTGCCTTTCTCAGCAGACACCTGTCCTCCAAAGTAAAACAGCAACTTTTCATTCTTTGTCCATATATAAGTCAAAATGGTGTGGCTTATAATCGTGAAATTACTGTGCATTAACTTTGGGCAGCAGATCTCCAAAATTACCATCCTCCTAGTGTTGCCACAGATTTCTGGGGAACAAAATTACATTAATTTTAAAATTTCTGTTAAAAGATGCTGAAAATCAGTCCCATGTTTTCAGCTTTTGCTCTTCTACAAGTTAAAGCATTATCTCTGCTAAGGATGTTTGGATCCATTCAAACACAGTTTTGTTTTATTACTGAATAAGGAAACAGTGTTAACTGTCATTGTAGTGTCTGCATAATGGTGTCCAAAAGTCATTAGTTAGGACCTGGGCCCAGATCCAAGACACAGACTGAAGCAAAGAGATCCCAGAAATTATATGATCAAAGAAATTTAAACAATATGCTTCTGATATTTTGTATTTCAATGCTTTAAATGCAAGGTAATAACATTTTCCAAGATCAGAAATCAAAGGACTTTTTGTCTGCCAAATGAGTTAACCTGGCTATACGTGTGAGGAAAGGTTTTGCAGCCCACAGATCCAAGTGCACAAAAAAGACTGAGAATACCAACATCAGCATAGAAAGGTAATTGTCTCAAAGGGATTTGCTTGATGTTTAACTTCGTAGCTTATTGTGAATCTATTGTGAAACAAAATACTTAAATGCATGTTTATTACTTATGGTAAGAATTTAATTTGATTATACAGTCTAATATTAACAGTCTAATATTATGCAGGATCACCTAAATTAATTTACACAATAATCCGAAATTATAAAATCAGAGATCTCTCTTAGAGGGAGTTGGCAGAATTCTCTCTGAGGCAATGGATTTAACAAGAATCTGAAGAGAGAAAGCACACAAAAACCAAAATATCATTTGTTGGGTGAAAATGTTAACTTTCCTTCCCCTAGCCCTGTCACACAAAGTCCTTACAGAATATAATAATCAATATATTCTCTGTAGAAAACCATAAAAAAACATTCATAATCATGGATCAAAGTTTTATAGTATAATTTGGCTCTTAAAGGGCATTTGTTTGTGGAAGGCCACATTTCAGTGTAAAACCAGCTTTAGGAAAGTAATTTCAGCTACTCACATTAATTTTTTTTTAAGTACTTCCTGAATGCCTCCCATATATACATGAAAACCTGGGGCCACATTAGCAGTGTTATGATTTTTCAATATTGACCAAGATTTCTAAAAAAAATTATCTTCTTATATATTTTTAACTGAATTTTGTTGTTGGTGTTGTTTTATTTCTGTGCCATTCTCCTGAGCAGCTAACACCAATAAAGTATTTTCTGTTATGGCAAACAGGGTTCACACTGACTAGAAAGATGTTTCATGACATGGAAATATTTTTATATATGTTCATCTCTAACAGCTTCAGGCACCATTAGCATACCAAAGATGACAGGATAAGGAGTACTTGTACAGCAGAACCTTGACTATTCAAGGATGGAAAGAACAATTTAAAAATTAGGATATTCAATAAAGGAGCACATTTAAACATTTCCAATTATTTCTCTGGTATCTTTTCAATTTCCTAGAATAAAGGACATCCCAAATCCAAAATTTCCCTGTATAAAATTAATGTTTTAGAAGTCCATTACCTAGTTCTTATGAAGGCAATGATATTTATCCAATTTGCTATTTTTCAAATGGAGTTTTCTTCACTTTGAGGCCATGTCATAATAAAGTGTTTTGTTTTGGTTTTCCTGATATTTTTTAGTTATGACAGAGCCAAAAAGATATATAGGCACTCTCTATCAGAAGATCTGTCCCAGTTTAATTTTTTTCATAACTGTAAAAATCTCCTCCCATGCTGAAGAGAACACTACAAGGAGAAGAATCCCTTTATTCTTTAGCACTAAATTAACAACACTGCAACTCAGCGATATTTCTTCTCCTTACATTGACTGCATCTATAGAATGCGGTTTCTACATATTTCCAAAAAGATCCCCAGAGGACTGGCACTTGAAGCTTATGGCTAAAGATTGAACAATGAAACAGGTCAGCTTGTCCTAAGAAATCAGGTCATTCAGCCGCATTTCTTGTTATCATTTTGACAACAGGGGATGGGGGAACAGACGCAGTTGTAAGCCAGCTCTTTGGGAGAGCCACTTACAGAACACAGGGAAAAGCTGCTTCTAACTGCAAAACCAAAGTTCATATTTAATACATGGTCCAGTCATTTTAGGTGCTTGTATCTCCTTTCTTTAAATTCTTAAACAAGGAAAGCAAAACTTAAAAGTAATTTCAGATTGATGACCCTATATCTTGTTGCATTTGTTTGGGGTTTTTTTGTTTGTTTTTCTGGAGGCAACGCAGCACTATTAAAATAGTCACAATGGAGGACATTTTATTGCTGTGGATGTTTGCAAGAAAAAATTGAACAATCACAGATTAAACAGTCACATATTTCTTTAGAGAATTTTAGCTTGTGCTAAGATGCTCAAAGCTTGAAATGGAAATTTGTTCAGTATCTATACACTTAAAAAAAAAATATATATATATCCCTATGGTTATAGACTTTCCTTCACTTAGTTATAAACTACAGGGGACATGCAAGATTTTTCTCTATGTACACCCACAAATAATTCTGACTTTGTCCATAAAGTCACAGAAGCTCTGCTAAGATGGGATAATTCTGATATCTTTTGCCAGCCTCCATCCACAGGTAGCCTGAAGTGAAGACAGTGGCTGTTACCCAGTCTCTAACTAACCCCTCCATCAATGTAAGCAATCAGCGTGGAGAATGAATTGGAAGGATACTGAAGAGAATTACAGGGATGTCTGAGGGCTGCAGTGTCCTCTGTGGATGCCAAGAAAGCAGGAAGCTTGGAAGTAAACTTTTGATCTCATAATAAGTAGAAATAGATAGAAATTGGAGAGTTTTTCTATTTGTTTGACTAATTCAGCTGTACCTGGGTGTATCTTGAAAAAAAATTTTGAAACATCACTACTTGTTGGAACCTCTAATTTAACTTCTACAGACAAGGAGCTTATGTACAAACACACAAATGTATATATCTCCATACACATTAATTTTCCAATGCTTTTCTGATATCTTCTCTTTCTCTTGGAATAGTTAAGCTCATTTTATATTCAGAAAATGGGAAGAGTACCAGTTCATGTAACAGCAAATAAGAGAGAAGGTAAGTCTGTTTGACATGTTTTCCATTGAAATACAATCAGTATCTGAAAGTGTTTCCAAATCTCTAAACTAGCCAGTAGAACAGAACATAATCATATGAAGCATCCAACACACCTACTGATTCTGATTCTTGGCTTACACCTACTTGACAGCAAACAAGCCTAAGTGAGAACTGGGAACTTATCAAAATGTTATCAGGACCCTGTATTGGGCTAAAAACTGCAGATTTTTTCAGAGGAACAAAACCAAGAAATGCAAGAGAACATGACCAAGCGTTGTTTGAAGATCACCCCATACCTGGTACCCAGTTCTAAGCCAGAAAATTCTAGGCAGGCCAAGATCTAAACACACATGCTGTGAGTAGCAAGGACTGCACATTTGTGGGTGTTACATGAGCTGAGTGGGTGGCCAACTGAAGAGTGTTAGGCTGTGCATGGTATATTTAGAGAGGAGTAGCTGAGGCTGTTTGCTTCCTCTGGACAGCCAGGCTGCACTGTATCGCTCTGGAATCAGCAATGTGCAGTACTCTACTGCCACTCCACTCACAAAGCTTCCTGAATTAATAAAACAAAACTAATGATTGGTGCATTAAGTCAGGTGTCTCCATTAAGAGTCATGTACTTTTTGGCAGAAGGTCTTGGAAGGAAAAAACAGAATTTTATTTGCAGTTTTTCTTTGCTTTTGTTTTTGGTTGTTGTTTTTTTTCTTTTTTTTATAAAGAATGACCACATTTATCAAAAGAAATGTTTCACTACAATTTAAATAAGTAAATTAATATTAATATGAAAGACCTTGTAGAATTTTCCACTGAGGCACTGACCTAAATCTTTCCCTAGAACAACATAGATGATTATCAGAACATTTACCTTTGCTTCTTCTCTCTTTTAATTCTGCCAACCAACATTTCTTGCTGGAGCTTAAATAATACGCTACATTAAAAAAAAAAAAAGTTTTTCTTGTCAGTTCCCAGATGAACTAGAAATTGGAAAAAACAATCCAAATTCCAAATTGAAGAGAATCTAAAGTAAGTCTGTTATAATATTTAGCTTTTTACTAGAGGGCCAGGCCCTAAGATGTTTGTGAATTTTAAGGTGCCACCTAAAAACCTATGAAATTATCCTTAGCTTCATCTCCAGAAAGTATTTTTTCTCTCTGCCTCTCAAAGATGCAGAATCTATTTAAAATACATATTTCATGTACATCTGTAGCACTTTGATACGTCCCTTCCATTGACAGTAACTTGTTCTATATTGCATCGACCATCAGGCATTCAATACCCATGTTGTTCATGAGGCACCATATTCAAGAGAATAAGAAGCAGTTGTACCATTGTAACTCAGTTGGCATTCAGCAGGAACAACTGCATTCATTTCAACAAGCTTGTCTTTTAAAAATCTATTATCCTCCCATTCCTCTGGGGAATTCAATATAACCATAGCTAGGTGCATACAGTATACAAAACACCCTTCAACTTAGCTGTGAAAATCTAAACCCTACTCATAATAAAAAAGGTGCAGAAAAAACATCTGTGGAGCTGCAGGACAAAGTCTTCTTAATATCAGAAACACTCTGGTCAGAACATTTGGAAGACGCATTATCTAGATAAGCATTAACAGAAAGGCCTATCAGGAAAATTTCACCCAAACTACTACATTTTATTAAACCCAGGGGAAATTTTAAAGTCACCCCATTATTCTGATGGTTTTAGTGAGCCTGTTTTCTCTGGCTCGAATGTAACATGAAAGAGATCTGGCTTAACTCTAGCACTAAATAATGTGGAGAACTGCCTTAATGTCAGAGCCAGATTGAAAGAAATATTTTCATCTTGGCAGACTTCACAGAATCAGGAGTAGTGTCTTTTGATCAGTGTCAGCCTAAATGCCAGCTGGTTGGCTAGCACTTGAGGACTGAGCTCCACATTAGACATATTTTAACCTCACCCACACTGCCACTAATTCAAAAGCCACAGATCCCTCATGGAATTTTGGAATTGTGACATCTGTGACATCTGGACCATGGAACATTAAAAAAGATTGTCCTATGCATGCAGAATAGTTTGCAAGTGGAGACAAGGAAAATAAAACTCTCCAGAAAGATATGTTCACTCTGTATTTAAGAGAGATATGATCACTGTTTGAGTGCAAAACAATAATGTGAAAAATATAAACAGCAAAAGAATTTGAGATGATGGATATTTTTAAGGGAGGAAAATGTGATGTTCACAACCACAGTTTTAAATTATTGCACCTTAATTTTAAAACGTCATTCCTTTGAAATATAAATGGGCACAAAAACCCAGGACATGTAGAGATTTCTCTAACTGACAAACAGAATAAAACCACCTTCATTAACACTTTATACTCTCCTCTCATCCATGCTTATTCTTGGTCAACTAGGAAGACTGACAGACATCTTTCAGTGTGTCAAGCTAATTTATTTACTAAATTGATTATAAGCTAAGCTATATCTGTTCAAAAGATACTGTCCAATTTTCTTCTGTATTCCTCTGGAATAATAATTTTGAAACACAGCTTCAGTTCCATTTTTTCCAAGTTGTAAATATTTTCTGCTTCTATGGTTTTTTTCATCATCCTCCCTAACTCACTGCTCTTTCTTTGGAAACAGAAGTTGCATACTTAAGGACAGTATTTAACCTGTATCAACCAAATGGTTCCAATTGCTCTTATGCTTGTTCAGTCATCAGTGCCAGGAATTGTTGAGACTATTTTGGATGCTCCATACAAAATACAAGCCTATTGCTATGGATTTGTTTTTCTCAGTTCTTCCTTTTTATGGATCACGAATTTCTCATATCTTGAGAAGGTTTAAAAAAGTTTCAGGTTAAAAAATCTCTATAAATTCCTAAAGACAGAACACAATTCTATGGATTAATTGTTGTTGGACATTGGACATAATTTTTAACTTTCAAAACACTCATACATCACTGATAGCCATCTATGGTTTCAATGACTATTAGAATATACTTTAAGGAAATTCATCCTGTGCAGCTTTGTTCCTGTCAGCTCAAGAGCTTTTCTGCATTGTTTCTTGCTTATTATTCATAAAGAATTTAATATCATGAAAACCAGGTTTTTGACCGCTGTTTCAATGAATTATAACTCAACATTACTATTCCGTTCCCTCTCTGCCAATAAATCTCCTAGAAAACTTGTGCAGAGTCTCTGCTGTTGAAGTCAAGTAATGGTTAGAAGGCAAAGAACTGTAACTGCAGTAGCAGTACAGATACCTAATTCTGAGCAGCTTGGTCCTCAGGTATTTGATTATACCTAAGAGATGATGCAAAGCTTCATTCTTTCTTTGGAATTATGCCAGGAATCACGATAGAATATTACATAATTTGTTTTAAAGGAAAGCAATTTTTATTAACAAAAAAACCCCCGGTGAACAACTACACTGATAGCAGAAGAACACATGATCTTATCACACAGTCTAAATTTTGGGCCTATCAAAAATCTCTCTTCTAAATCATCTTAGATTATTTGGAATTACCTCTCATTGAGCCTGCTGATCAAAATTGATTAGATATACTGGATAGGAGTGAAACTGTAATAAGGAGAGTCTTGAAATAATGTTCCATGTGTTTTAAAAGTGTTAACACACTGATGGGCTAAAGTTTCCCTATGGTCCACATTGTCCTAACAAAAAGTCACGAATAAAGGTTGACAGACAGATCTCTCTCTGCTTGGGTAATTTTGCTCACTGAATTAATTGAGACCAATGATGAAAAATGTGAAAATATCAAGAACCTGTTGGGTCATTTGCCTCACAGTTGCAGAGAGGAATTCCATACCCTGGAGGAATCATCCCCCAGCTGTCTAGAGACACCATTTCCAAGAGTGCTCTCCCTGAAGGTAAGACCAGGATATGCTGGAAAGGTTCTGGAAGAGTAATCTACACTTTGGCAACACTTTTCCTAAATATCATTCTCAAGGGAGACATTGATATGTTTTACTACAAAGCAGGCCTGGGATCCATCTATCATACACTGTGAAAAATAGAGAGGCAGGACCAAAATTTATAGCGTACCACCCACACAGACACACAATCCACCCTGGAAAAACACTTCAGAAACAGAAAAGAATCCAAGTCTCTTTGTATTTTCACAAAGGTACTGTAGTAACAAGTTGAAGAGGAAAAGGGCTTTTTACAGTACAGGTGAGCAAGAATGGTGTCTGTCTAAAGCAATAAGGGCAGGTGTACTTAACAGTCCATCCACAGTGCTTAAATACATCTCAATTATAACAATATTTGGTTAAGTCATTCTCAGTGAACACCCCTAGAGCTCTCCAGCCTCAGCCCATTATTTTAAGCATAAAATAAAAGTAGATTTTCTTTTCAAAGGAAACAGATTTAGCATCACATTAAAATGTACTGAATCAGTTTGAGACATAAAAGCATTTTTCCCTTAACATCATGGGTAGATTGCAGGTTCAAAGAGGAAAAAAATAGTTTTAAAAAGGTGAAAGTAACAACCCATCCTTTCCTTACTGATGAACATGATTTGGTCCAGACCACAATCATTGTTATCAGAAACCTGAAATGCATCTTTGCCTAATAGCATATAAATTCCCTTTGAATGTGAAATTGCTTTAATCAGAACAAAGTCAGTTTAGCATAGACTGATTTCCTGGTAGTGGACTTAGCAGCTCAGTATGTGTTTATTTCTCCTTCATGACTATTTGCTGAAGAAAGAGGAAAACTAATACCTAGTCAAGTGTAATATTGCACATACACTCTAATTTTTTTCCCCTCAAAATTCCACCCAGTACACCTTGGGCTAGTTGCAGAACTGTGCCAGAGAGGGAGGAGGATCATTCTCCCCAGTCCCATAGAAACAGCTTAGAAACTGCTTAGACCTTAGACCTGCAGGTCCCATTCGTAGGGGCAAGTCTACTTTGTTTCCTTCTCCATCAGGAGTGCTAAGCTGGCTGAAGGGTGGAAAGCAGGCTTGCAATGACAACACACTTGCTCTAATTCCATTTTTATAGAAATGAGAAACTAGTTGTGCTGAAACTGTACGGATTATAAACCTTGTGTTCTATATTGTGCCATCAGATTTCAAGCAGATGGCTCAGTTTATTCAGCAGATGTCTGGGTAGCATGATCTATTCCAGTGTTTGGCCACAAATAAACTGACAAGGTTGACCAACCCTGAAGGAACTCATGAAAACTTCTCATGTTCAGAATAGTTCTCAACACAGATATTTGTATATTATTAACTTTTACATGTAAATATATCTATATTACTGCCTCCATTCATGATCTCATAGCCTTTTAGACATCTATTAGCTTTCCTCTACCAGAACAAAGTGTCATCATCTTTGAAAGTCTCAGCTGCAAAATGTAGGAGTGAAAATTATGCTATGAATTTTTTATGATCATATCCTATTTGGTGTAAAGTTCAAAGGTCTATAAATATTCAAAGATATGTAGGATTCTGTGGAATGTATTTATTGGTTGTATTCAGATCTGATAAAAAAACATTTGTGACATGAACTAGAAACAATTTTTGAAATGTGTTGCATTCATTCCCTGCTCATAGTGGTAGATAAGAACACAGGACAAGAACCTTCAAGTCTATATACTTATGACTTCTACTTTTGAATTAAACAAAGTTCTCTGTAGGACTGCTAGCAGATGAATATTCTCTTTTTATGGCTGAGCTGAGAGGTAGAAAAAAAATAGACACTGCCAGTAACCAGGAGCTAAGCATACAAACAGAAGGGAAAGAGAATTTCAGAATCAAATCAACAGAGTTTTACTGACTGCAAATTTTCTACCAAATAAAGATCTGGTCAGTCATCTAAAAATTTCTTCCAGTAGTAGAAGTAGTATCTAAAGAAGGAATTATTTATTTCAACTAGGTTAGGATAAATTATGGATACATTTTAATCATAATAATAACAACAGTTTTAGAACTTCTTTTATTCCAAGAATCTGTAGCTTGGGAATGTATTGTTGCTTGAGTTTTTTGTGCATACATTTGATTTTGACAACTGCCCTTCATTGTTGTATTTTACCATTTGATATAAAATCAAAAATTTTAGTTCAGTCTCTGATGTAACAATTACAGTTTGTGAATTACTTCATTTTAGAGCATTTATAATTTATGACATTGAATGCAGCTAGAATATAAATGCAGATATTTTAGAAAATCTGCATTTCAAACTGTTCAAAATTAAACATATTTTTAAGTTTATCAATTAACTGATGCTTATAGCTGTCACATATTTCACTTGCAGAGGACTCAGAGCTTGGGGAATAGAAACTGGGAATCCCTACAATATAAAAAACATTACTTGCAATACAACTTTATATGTTATTGTATTTGTGGATCACTCATCCCCAGAGAAACTTGAAAACAGAATTGAGTTAATAGATATAATGGCCACACCTACAGATGTGTTACAGGTTTACAAGAATCCCACACAAAACCTAGAAATTTTCCTCCTGAAATTAATACCAGCTATAATAAAATGCATGTGCAAAATTCTCTGCAGGCTGAATAGCACCCAAAATTCCAGATAATTTACTCTAATGAAACCTTAAAAAAAACCTGTTTCAGGGCCATGCTAATGCAGGCAGATTGCTTCTGGGCTCATACCCGTGTTTCTGCAAGGTTTGTGCTGTGATTTCGTACAGACCTGGGGTTCTGCACTGCATTGCATTGCACAAGGAACACACACCAAAGCAATTTTACAGGCAAGACAACCAGGTTCCTATGGATTAACAGGCACTTAAGCAATGAGGAACAATTTATATGCAAATTGTTTTTGATCTGAGACTCTTAAACTGCAGCTCAGGTGAAACTGAAGTATGTGAATCCTTTTTTTGAATCCAGACCTCTTGTTTTTCAGCTCTACCTGCAGTGCACAGCAAAGCAACAGCTTAGTGCCATAAAGCATGAGAGAAAACTATTTTGCAGCAGAGAAATACTGCAGTGAGCTTGAAAGTGAATCAAATAAAAAAATAAAAAAAAAACAAGAAGCAGAAAAAACAAGAGAGAAGCATAAGTCTGGTAAAAGAATAACTTTCTGCAAGAAGCTGCTGCAAAGCAAAACAACATGAGTGAATCACAGTTTGCCAAAGTAGCTTAAAGCAGCTTTAAAGAAGCAAAAGTCTGTCAGTGAGACAGCATTTCCCTACAACTGTGATCCTCAAGTTGAAAGCTCTAGGGCTGTCACCAAAAGGAACACAAGTTGTTACACCACAGAGACGTTTTTAGCTGGAGCAACATGACAGCCTTGCTTTTCAGTTACAAGGTGTTTCATTCTGTGCACAGAGGCTCACTTTTAACTACCACAGGAGTACTTCATGGAGCTTGCTAGTTTAACTTGTGATCAGCCTTTTAGCCATGAGCTACTGTCTCAGCACTCATCCTTGCCTCCTTGCTTGAAATTAACTCCTTAATTGCCACTGTACTCAAATTGAAGTACCTTGGAGTTTACAAATGCAGTGTTTGAAAATGCCTCAACTTAAGATGAGAAAGATCTCAGGTGTGCCCTAAGTAACATCCCTGTGCAGTTTTTAAGTTTCAGGGCAGAATCATGTGATTCTTCCTGCCTGACATGGCACAGACTACACCAGGACAGAACATATTCAGTCCTCTCTTGAGAAGTACTTGGAGGATGCCACTGTTGTTCAGGCCTGAGCCTGAAATGAGGCAGCCCCAGTAAGAAAATAGAATAAAATAAAACATAAACATAGCTAATGATTTTCACAGTCACATTTAGAACACTTGTTATTTGAAGAATTCCATTCCATCTGATCTTTCAATCAAGCTATGAATTCCAGCTTTGCAGCCATTCCTGCTTCACCAGTATCATACCACAGGCAGGGAGTTCCCCTTTCACCCCGTGGGAGTTCTCACTTTCACTGGGATGACATGAGGGCTTGGGCTGTCCACAAGGTCACTGAGGTTTCTAAAAGGATAGGCAGGAATCTAGAGAGATTTACCAGCAGCCTGACAATCAGTGATTTTGGTGCAGGTCAGACTACTGAAAATCCCAGTTCAAGCCTGTTTCCAGCTGTAGGCACCTAAATCTCTTTAAAACAGGATTGCATAAGAGTCACAATAAGGTCATTTAAGGAGATTAAGTAAGCTTTAAGTGGCATATGGGTATAAAAACAACAAAAGCAGCTGTGAAATGGTAACAGCTTTGGACATGAACTACAATAGTTATGGTGCTTTTAAACTGCACTTTTAGATAAGATAGAGATTAATAAAACAAAAAAGTTCTCTTCTAAGTAGAAATCTGTGACCAGAATTTAAAAAGTAACTACAATGAACTCTTTCTTCAAAAGAACTAATTGCATGTTATTTTTCTTTTCTTTAGATGTTACTAAAGAAATTGTTTGGACTGAATTTTAAAGTGAGCATCAAATCACAGGTCAGACAAAGAAACTCTGTGCTGATGAGGTTATAATCTGTTCAGAAAAAACAGCTCTGGTTATCCAAGGTCTCATAGCCAGTGAACTCTTTGGGTTCTACAAATACTATACAGTGAAGTTTGGACAAAACCTGGGGTTTTGTCTCCCCACAACCTCCAGGAGTCAGTCCTCAGCTTTCCCTCTTTGGATGATGACTCCTACTACTGTTGAAGAATTCCCTTCCCTACCCACCTCAGCAGCCTTTTCTCTCCACATACTCTGGGCTGCTGGGCAAGCAGGGAGAGGGAGTAGCTAGAGCAGAACTGGCTCCCATGCAGAGGAGTGAGATGGAGGAGTGGACAGGACAAACCTGAAGGTGTAAGGGACAAGGGAGACACAAGTGAGGGCACAGGGATACTCCCCTGCTCAGAAACTGCTGCTACCACACATCTTGGCCTCCCAAGGAGGAAGGAGAGCAGGGCAGCTGCCTGAGATGGATAGTACTACGGGCCTATTTTCAAAGCAAAGACAAGGTTGACAGTCTGATGTTCTAGGCAAGTGACTAATTTTCCATTCTTAAAATATATCTGAGACAAAGAGGCACTTGAGGAAAACAGTACAGGCAATAACCTTTAAATAAACGAAAGTGAAATATGGCATTTTAACAATTCGTTACAATATGGTCAGCAACAACAAATCACACTACTAAATTATGATAAGAGATAATTCTGTGTATGCAATCACATTTTCACTGCCTTCTTATTTACTGAAATTTTTCCACAATATAGGGATAATTGTAACTGCTCAGACTCAGACTAGGCAAGACTTATATTAGATGACAAAGGACTGGTGCAGCTAAGCCAGAAGTGGAAGCCATGCAATCCCATACCAGCATATGATGCTTCCCATCATAGTGCTCTCACATTGGCCTCTGCTGACTTTGTATTGGGGTCTGAGCAAAACAAACCAAGTCACCAACAAAAATGATCTAATCATTCTTTGCTTTCAGAGTGTATAAATAAATGTCCTATTAGTTCACCTTCACTGAGCTGAGCTCTATGCTCTACCAAAAGCAGAAACTTAGATCCCATGAACACTTCTGTGTCAGCTGGCTTCATTTTAGTCAGAATTGCAATGTAATTAAGAGTCACGTAAAATACATGCATTTTAAATACCAGCAATGATACAACTTCAGATGAGATGAAGCATACTAACAGCAACAAATCCCTGCATTTCTGAAAGGTTTATATTTCACCTACTATCACATGCCTCTAGATTCGTGACATAACTATTTTAGAATGCCTTTTTTTCCCTTAACACTGTAGTTTTGCAGATTCAAAGGTCTAGGGTTTTGTGCTAACAATTCAGCAATTTTAAACTTCTTGAATTTGAACTTTCAGGTGAATAACAATCATCTCAGTTTGGAAATAAAATTTAGGAAAATGTCTTTTAATGTCCAAGGGTTACATAAACAGCCTTTACAAGAGGTTTCACCTAATCCAGGACTAAACAAATTCCATCCATTTCCTTCACTTATGTACCAGAAACTGTGGAAACTGCTTTCAGCTGCTTCCACTGTTCCTCATGCTACATTTAAACACATTTAGCTTTTCCTTGTGTTTACAAAAAACTCCTAATTATTTTGCCATAAAGTTTAAATTCCCTTCTTCATAAACATGGAAGGTCTCAGATTTTGATAATGCAACAAACTTGGAAGAGAAACCCCAAAGTTCAGAAAAATGCCCTTTGTGGTCTTACCAGCTGCAGCTAATGAACCCTTCCTCCACTGCTGATCACTGCTGCTCTGTTCTGCCCATACTGCTGTTTGTACAGTTACACTGCAAAGTAGAAATGATTTATTTATTTAAGGTCGGAGACACTCTTTGTTTTTGTAGAGGGTTGAGGTTTTTGCCCAGTTTTTTTTCTAAAACCAGAAACCTTTTAGTTGACTGGTTTGCAGTTTAATCTCAAAAGCTGTTTGCAGTAGTGCAATTGAAAAGGCAATGAACTCCTGCACTGAAATGAATGTCTGGGGGCAGAGAGAGGTGGGAATGTCTAATCTGGCTTCCTTCCCAGAACTGACATGACACAAATATGTTGTTTTCAGTGAAGCAAAGTGCTGAGTCTCTAGGTAAATATTCAGATTTATTTTGGGTAAAAGGGTAATTTCTAGTCAGGCTAAGTGTCTACTGAAGTGTGTAATAATTAAAAGAAGACTTTAAAAGATAGAAAAGTTAAACTTTTTTTTCCCCATCAAATACTGCTCTTACAGTCATCAGCTTGATTTGAAACAAACTTCAAGGATCTCAGCAATAATATCTCAAGTTTATCAGAGAGGTTACAAATCCCATTTCTACATGGGACTTGGAAAACTGGAGCACTTTTCAGAAATCTAGATCTATAGTAGTTTTAATGTTCAGATAAATATTTAGGACTGGATTTTTAAACATTTTGACAACTAAAAAACGTGGGTTTAGAAGTTGTTTTGAAATAAACCTCAATGTTATTTCAATATTTTTTCAGTTATCCCACAAGCCTGATCTACGTCATTCAAAAATACAGCCACATATAATTAGTAAGAATTATTACTATTGTTAAAAACTATACACAGTGTAGCCTCCTGATATGCATCCAGATACGAATAATCTTTTTGACAGAAGTTATAACTTATTCTTCTTGCTTAAAAACCTGAAAACAATAACCAGGCAAACAAACACTCAAAGATGCATTTAGAATTTCTCATCAAACCACTCAAAACAGTGCACAGACAACTACAGAAATCTGAATAAAGATGCCATCATTTTTTATCAGATAATCAAGTAAGTAATAATCATTCGTAATTTTTGTTTTGTAAACATACACACAATTCCAGTTTCCCACTAAATGCTTCTGATACAGGTGTAGAACAAAACATCACCACAAAGGCTACAGCTCCAAGTGGAGTCTTTAATGATTCAGTAACATCTTGACACAACTACCTGAAGTGCATTATTGTCAAAATACATAAATCCACAGGTTTCCCTGCCTTCTCTATACAATGTACAGGTATCTTCTAATCACTTGCTTTGAATGAAGCCTCAATCTGATGACACATTCAACTCATTGAAGCTAAAGTGCTGCAATCCATTAAGCTTGCTATAAAATGCAAGGCAATTATTAAATTGTTGTTGTTTTTGTTGTATAAAAATTCCTTTCATTTGGCTAGTATGTAATGACAATGCACTATGCCACTTCCATTGATATTTCTTTTACTTCACTTAGATGAATCTGTCAGTATCCATAGAATTCAAAATGGATTTTGTTTTTTAACAGGTCTGCTTCTCCCCCACTTGTGCCTGCTATCATTTTCTAACAAAAATAACACCTAAATGAAAAGTTATAACATAAAAGAATAATTTTAGCATCCCTTAATTATATTTCTTGTACCTCTAGTACCAAAACTATTGGAATGTTTAAACATCAATTGCTTTTGTCAAAAAAATTCTTCATGAAGTTCCTATGAAACAAATGATAACAGGGCACCATTTTCCTCTAATGACCATTTTCCACACAATCTAGCTCATTTATTTTTAGTTCAGTCCACTTGCTTCTGTGCTCAAATATTTAGTTATGATACATAAAATTAGCTATTTTCAATTTAATTATTTTCAGAAATCTGATTTATTATATTTTTACTTCTAGGGATGTTTTCTTTTTCATTATCTGTCTGGTAACAACTACAACATTAGGTTGGAAATTTTTTCCCTTGGAACCTGATAGTATCATGTTTGCTCTACATTTCTTGATTGTAATGGGAATCAGATCATCAGTAATTATACAATCAAATATATTAGCCAGAAACATGTCCTTTCATCCAATGTCATATCAAACATTAAAATTATAGTTTAAATTCCAGAAATTTGTAACATTTCCCCAGAGTGATTGAACTCTTCTGCTCACATTTTCAAACCAATTTTTATAAGTCCTTCAAAGGCAGAAGCATAACAAGAAATAGCATCTTAGAAAGCATATGCAAAGATCCCCTCTGAACAGGAATTTCCAAACCCTGCTCATGGAACCACATCAGTCACAGAATCATTGGAAAAGACCTCCAAGATCATCAGGTCCAGCCTTTCCAAAAATTTATTTTAGTTGCCAGAGGAAAGGCTGGTTGAGCATTTAAGCTTATGAAACACTCCAGCGCGGACAGCCACGTGCTGGTGGATGCGCACACTTGCAGGGGTATGAACTTCAGCTGTCCCATCTACTCCTGGGGCATTCTCTGGGATCACCTGCCTCTCTGGGTTTCCTGAGCCCACCCAGAAGCCTTTTCTTTATTTGGACCACTTTAATAGTCTCTGCCTTTTCTAGCTCCCAAATTTCAGGACATCTAGCAAAGGATTTACCTTAGAGATGCTTATTCATCTTTCAGATTAGATTTGGAAGCAGACAAGAGGGTTAAAAATTAGCAGTGGATCATTGGCAGCCAGACGCAGGCACTATGGAAACATTAAACGTTATATACATTCCTATAGAAAACAAAATTAAATCTATATAATGTGGACTTATTGATGGTTTCAGTCTTGTTACACATCTATCTGTGCATCTGATATTGCTTATGAAAATTTGGCATCAGTTTCATGTTAGTCTAGCTCCACTACCTTCCCTGGAAATAGCTGTGGACTATGCTGAGGAAAAAGAGAACCTATCTGGATCAGAAAATATAAAGGTCTTATATTCTAATCAAGACTTATTTTAATATGTAGCTAAACAACCAATCGTCTTTAAATGGATTTCATTCGTTATCCATTTCTGGCAAAATCATAAAAGAGAAATGAAAAGGTGAGATGATATAACCAGAAGGTCCGGGTTCAGCCCTGAGTGAGGAAATACAGAAATCCTGAAAACCAGATAAAGGGAGTCAAGCCAACATGTTTTTATGCCTCTCAGCCAAGCACTTATGCATTTTCCACCTAAGGTGATGAATCTATAACCTTGAAGTGTAGCACAGTGTAACCATATTGTATTTCCACACAACAAAATCTTTGAACTTAGGCTGAACTCTGTTCAGGAGTTTTCTACTGAGAAAAGAAACTCCATTTGCATCGATCCTCCTAGCAGCTATTCTCTTCAGAGCAATGGGTTGTGCATTCTTGGTAGGCCTAGGGAGATGGCTTTTTTCTCATATGGTGTTTACATAAACAGAAAAAGCTGCAAATTTCCAAGACCACAGATGATTTCTTAATGAAATTACCTGCAAAGTTTTTTAACAGGTAACAATGGTTCCAATAATTCGATATCAGGTGTTAATGAGAATATATTATATTGAAATATGACAAGTTGAAGTGATTTCCCCTACATATTAAATTTCAAATATCAGACACAAAATGCTGACAATTTTCTTATCTGAAACCAAACTCTTGACTTACATCCACAGCAATGAGTGAAATTGAAGCAACAAAAATCACTGGGTTTAACTGCAATTATATTAATAGCAAAACATTCAATCTATATAAGCAATTTAATTTGATCTTTATTTGTACACTTTAATAACTATTCCAAAAGAAAAGCTGACTCATTTTTTAGTATACAGTAGTTTCACGAATACAAGCCGCACGGATTATAAGCCGCACCCCCGGTGCCTCGACAATGTTGCTGTCTTTGTCAATAGATAAGCCGCACCCCGAATATTAGCCGCACTTTCGTTCGTCGCGAGAATCCGTGCGCAGCTTTCACAAATTGGCCAATTAGTAACAGGATCGCGGCATAGCGGGCTTTACTGGCTCGGGGCGGGGCCAGGAAGGCTCGGCCCGCTCATGGTTGCCGACGGGGCCGGGTGGCCCAGCTCAGCGCCACGGCTCGGCGGGGCTGGCCGGCTGGTGCTGCCGCCGCCGCCGGGCTCGCTGGCCCCCCTCTCCCGTCAGCACCGCCCCGCTGCCGCGTTCGCTCGCCCGGCTGGCAGGGCTGCCGCCGCCGGGCTCGCCGTCCGCCCCGCTGCCGCTTTCGCTCGCCCCGCGCCGCGCCTCGCGAGCGCCGCGCCCGCCCCGCGCCGCGCCCGCCCCGCGGCGCTTTCGCGGCTCGCGGTTCGCGGCTCGCGGCTCGCGGCTCGCGGCGGCGCTTTCGCGGCTCGCGGTTCGCGGCTCGCGGCGGCGCTTTCGCTCGCCCCGCCGGCAGGGCTGCCGCCGCCGCCACCAGGCTCGCCGGCCGCCCCCTCCCGTCTGCACCGCCGCCGCGTTTCCTCGCCCTGGCCGGCACTGCAGGCCCCCGCACCGCCGGGCTCCCCCCACGCTGCTGGCCCCGATTCTGCTGGGCTTCCCCCGCTGCCAGGCAGCCCCACCCGCCGGCCTTCCTGCTTCTGCCATGCTCCCCTGCGCTGCTAGCCCCAGTTCTCCCGGGCTCCCCCGCCCTGCTGGCTCAGGCTCTGCCGCCCGCCCCCGACACTGCTGGCCCCGCCTCTGCCAGGCTTTCCCACCTCTGCCGGGGCCGGCCGGGCTCCAGCTTGGCTTGGGGCTGCCGCGGGCTCTCACTTCCGTGTTGGCAGCTTTTAGAATTTTGTTAATAGATTAGCCGCCCCGGAATATTAGCCGCACTTCCGGGTTTCCACCAAAATTTTGGTCAAATTGGTGCGGCTTGTATTCGTGAAATTACTGTAATTTGATATTGTTCTGTGGTGCATTGAATGTATACATATGTATGTAATTCAGTGGTTTACATGATAACTTTAATTTTACATTATTTCTAATATTTAGCTTTATTATCTTAGAAAATACATTAGAAAATAGCTTTTCAAATTTGGATAAGGATGGGGTTTATTAAGTTTATGTGTATCAAGAAAGCAATTTGAAATTTTATTTGTTAAATAAAGATGTTTTAAATTTACCTGGTTCCTTAGAAACTTTAAGTATTAATAAGCTAATTTTCAGTGTAAATGCAATTTAAGTAACATGAATATTTTTCTGCATTTAGTGATTTAAACATATTACTTAATTCTTCCAGGACGTTAGGACACAGATTGAAAGATGCAGAGGAATAGTTGTTGCTTTTTCTATTCTCCCAACTGGATTTTAATTTCTCAATGAATTAATTATAAACTACCTGAAAAAAACACAGAACACTAAAATGTTCACACACATGGGGAAGGCAGTGTCTCTATCAACAGCTGGCTTAATATTTCAACAAACAAATTTCAGAAAATAATCTTGGCAGAATATCTAGGCTGCTCCTACTACTTTCAAAGCAAAATTGTTTTAATAGTTCACAGCAAATATAGTCATTATATAGATTAGTTTAAATTCTTTGTGTTTATAACACTTTTTTTTTTAAACTACTAAATACATATTTAGAAAGTCAATTAAGATGAAAACAGATGTCTTTTTTATCTACCCTCAAATGAAAAATATAACATCTGACTGCTGTACTCTTAAGAGGGAAATCCAAAAGTTGTTACATTATGAATTGTGGCAAACCCATTGATCAAAAATTAAGTCTACGAAGTGCAATAATTAATATCTTATATTTACATAGGTAGTCTTTCATCTCAAAGAATCCTGAAGCACTTTGCACATACATCTGAAATATATCTTCATAAACCTTGAGATTCATGCAAGAGCTTAAATAAATCCTGTAAAAATTAACCACTTCTCCAGTATCTCTTTTTCACCATGTAACTATCAGCTACTTGTTCAACAATTCTGAAAAGCAAATTCAAAAACTCTCTTCGACTAGTATAACAGGAAATTAAAAGTGTCTCACAAATTACTCCCGTCCCTTCTACAACTTAAAAGTCTCTCTGGGGCCACCTGACATACCCTTCTTTGATCTCCTCTTCCCCTTGTAAACCACATAGCCCTTAGTCCTCAAATTAAAAACATACAGCTTTTTCATCTCCAGTCTCTGCAATGGCAGCTGATGCATTGATTCTGTGCCTTATGGCATTGTCAGTTTTATATTTCTCCTATTACAGAATGATTTACAAAATTTTTCAGTGGAAAGACACTTCTCTATCTTTATGTGTGCGTGATGACTCCACTGCACTTGTAGATTGAAAAGTTCTGACTGATTGGTGGTGATCCTTCTCATTCATCTGCTTATCCTGTATCTGTTTCTTTAAGAAAATAAGGTGAGTCACAGATTCGTGGATTTTATAATCTATCGTGAACAAATGGATTATAATTAATATTGTTCTTGCATAGGAATCTGTTACACTGCACACACACACACAGCAGTTGTCACTCTGCCCTTTCCTCTGTCCATCAAGTCTGGAAGCTCATCTCCTGCAGTGGTCAAACACCAAACACCTCAGATAATAAAACAGTAAGTGAAATTTTCTTTAAGACCCTTGCACCAGCTGAAATCTGACTACAGCTGTCTCACTAATTCTAATGACAGTGTAGATTTTGTTCAGAATGGTTTTCAACTTATTACCATATGAATATAAAATTTAGGACAGTCATGGCTTCACAGCTGCCTGTAGCCAAGTGCCACACACCAACTCGCCATTCCCTCACCAGCAGGACTGGGGAGAGAATAGAAAGGTAAAAGCTTGTGGGTAGAGATAAAGGCAGTTTAATGGGGAAAGCAAAAGTTGCACTCACAAGCAAAGCACAACAAGGAATTAATTCTGCTTCCTATGGACAGGCAAGTGGACAGCCATGTCCAGGAGGGTAGGGCCCTATCACATGTAATGCTGACTTGGGAGAACAAACACTGTAACTCCAAATGTTCCCTCCTTTCTCCACCCTCTTTATCTGCAGAGCATGATGTCACATGGTCTGGAAAAATCTTTTTGGGCACTTTGGGTCACCTGTCCCAGCTGTGTCTCCTCCCAGCTTCTCATGCACCCCCAGACTCCTCACCAGTGTGACTGTACCAAAAGCAGAAAGGTCTTGGCTCTGTGCAAGTCCTGCTCAGCAAAAACATCTCTGTATTATCAACTCTGTGTTCAGCAAAATTCAAAACGTAGCCCTGTACCAGCCACTGTGAAGAAAATTAACTGTACCCCAGCCAAAACCCACACAAGGCTCCACAGTGCCTTGCTCTTCCCTTAGAAAGAAATAGGGGAAGAGAAGCAAGACACTTTTCCAGTATCACCTGCTAAGAAACAAGCACATTTGCAGTTCTCATGTTCTTCTTAGTGCACATGATCTCTACTCAATCAGGTACTTCTTCCCTACTGTCTGCAAAAAATATGCCTTTGGTAGAAAAAAAGAAAAAAAAGACAAAATAAATTAAGATTTCTTTTATTTCTTTTTAAAATTTCACTGAGACACTTAGTGACATTAGGCCCTTACAAAGTAAAGATTCAAGTTTTAAAAAGAATTTTAGCGGTGCTGTGACAAAACCGACCAACACAACAACCAACTGTAGTTCTGCCTACTATTTGGCATGATCCCACATTTCCCCAAACCCTCTGGGCTCAGGACTAATGGAACAGTTGCAAATATCTTTTTTTGAGTCTCATAGTGATGAACCAAATGTTATTTTGCTTTTTAGTATTTGACTCTCCATCTCAGGTCAGTGCTCTAACATCAGTCAAACTCCAAAGAGTAACTGAAAGTGACATGATTTGTACAATATACCCTGCAGCACAATGAAAATCATGTAGTTAAATAAAAACAAACAGTCTTCTGGGTAATTGGGAGCTGAACTTATTTATTACAAATTGAATGACTCCACAGATCTACTAAAATGCAGCTTCTGAGCATAACTAGCAAATACAAAGGCATTATTGCTATGTGCAGTGTGCTATGTACTCACTTCTCAGGGTAAGCTGGGATCATGAAAAGACTCACAAAGGACCTCCAAACTTTTCCCTCCTTGACCAGCCCAGTTGCTGAGAAGATCCCATCAAAAGGGCAGCAATGTCAGAGCTACCTTTTTCCTGTCCTTAAAGGGCAGGAAAGTTCCAGCAGCTGAAGTTAGCTCAACTGACAGGAACAATCAGGTCTGCCCCTGCTCTGTGCATGATAGGGTAGAGAAGTGGTGCTGGGAGGGACTGTTCTGGCATTTAATAACTGGAATATGCTCTTATGCTCAGGACATCTTTTACTGGTCCGTTAAACTGACCACAAGGAAATCGTTCCACATGTATAGTTCTAGAAATAGTTGCATATTCCAACTTGATTATAATTCAGATAGTTTTTATACAACAATTTGCTGACACTTCTGTTTCCTTATTTTATTACCCTAGCAAAATGGTTTTCATTTATATCTCTGGAATGAATTGTCACTTTGAAAACCATAACCAGTTTCAAACCAGAACAGGTAATTTACCAACACCTACAAACACATAGCGAAAGCTGGCAAAGTGTGCTCTGTTTCATAGTGAGACAGTTAAATCTTAATGGAATGAAAAAGTAACAGAAAACTAGCCAAAAGGACTCAAAAATTTGGTGACATTCTGTTTAATACTAGGGCAGAAGTTTTACCGCCAAATAACTTTTTGTCAAATGATAATGGTAGAACAGAAAAGAAGCTACCAGTCAAATGGAACTACTGGCAAAAAGTTTTATGCCAAGGAATATTTTAATTTAAACACCAAGCTATTTACAAAAAGCTAACAATGAACTAATGATGCAATGGAGAAGGAATGCAATGCTGAGATATTAAGCAACCATTCAAGGACAGGTTCCTGTATCATGCCAGTTTTCATTTACAAAGGTTATTTTTCCTCAGAGTAGTTTGACCTCTCAACAACATCTCTTTCTCCCCTGCTATGCTGCTGCTTTCTAATGACTTCTGTTCTGACCACAGCATGTTTTTGCATACTTCTTGAATATTTTACCAGTAGTGCTGCCATCCTCAACATTCCATTCACTTGTAACAAAGACATCCCAAAATATCTCATCTTGGATCTTTCTAGAAATTATTGCAATAGTTGGCTTTGCATGAGGACATGAGAAATCAGAGGGCTATCCATGTGAGGCTGCATTTAAATATAGGTCCTATTTACACCTCCTTATTTCAGCCAAGTAAATTTCATGCAACTTTATGCAGGTGTTTAAGACACGTGCTATTTTTCACACAAATAATACAAATTAAAAACATGGGTAGATAGTCAGGATCCCTAACCAAAACTCAAAATTATTTTTTCTCAACATGAGTGTACATGCTAGCTCTGATACTTAAGATTGAAGTTAGTATACTGATTTAGTAGTTAGTGGTAGTAGTTAGTAGTTCTGATTTAATATGCAAATGACATTGAGATCTGGCCTGAAAACCAGTAACATTCTAGTCCTGTTCAGAGTGTGTACCCAGGGAAAAGAATCTGTCATAAAGGAATGAGAAAGAGTTTTGGATTAGGGTACAAAAAGAATGCCGTGCTTCAGTTGTTAAATTGTTTTTAATAAAAATCTGCTATGGTAATTTCATTATAACAATTTACAGGATTTTCTCTAAATTTCTTTTCTTGCTTGTGTAGCTATACCATTAACTATGAAGACACAAGAGCTGTATCTTACAGTGAATAGGCTACAATGCAGACTATTGCATGTTATATTTTTAAAAAATTTTCTAACATTTAAAAAGGTAATTTTATCATCCATCCTTGAATGGTTTTTTGATCAAATTCAGATATAGTGTATGCAGGTTGAACTGTATCTTTTGAGAAAAAGTTATTTTCATTTCCTACTGGTACTGGGTTTAGAAAGATACCAGCTTGAATTGTTGCACTTGGAATAAACCTCTGCATTCAGCAGAAGATGAGGGAGAGAAAATAGAATAGGCACCAGCTGAAATCCAGTGACAGATACAAACTAGAAGGACTAAACCTTTCGATCAGAAGTTTTATTTGCTGAAAAAAAAAAAAAAAAAGAAAGTGTGAGAACCTCTCAAAATCTTTTTTACTGCTTTGCAGTGTTTCTCAGAGTTATGCGATTCATTTCAGCAAAGGCCTGCTTTAGAGAATGCCAACATTTACAGCTAGATGAAAGTTGCCAAGACCATAGAAACACAATCATGTGAATCAGAAAATTATTTTGGATTCACCGTTTACTTGCTCTGCATGTATTTATCTTTGTATGAACAATATCTGATTTCAGTGATGACAAACAACATGCATTTGAGGCACACACAAGTATTCATTCCATGAGGAACTAAACTTGGTTTTGGTGCCAGCAGCTGCCTACTTCAAGAAACTCTTTAAACTTATGTAATCCTGTCATATTTCTTCTTTTCAAAAGAAAAAAACACCCAACATATTCATAAGTTCATCACACTGTGTCAAAAGCATAATAAATCGATCTTATTCTTCCCCCTCTTTGTTAGCCACACTTAACCAGTCTTAGCACAAAACTATTGCCATGGCAACATATAGTGATAGCAACAACAAATAGCGAAGATGTGGAGAGAACATCATTTATGTACAGTCCAGAGGCTTTTAATCATTTGAAACATTGCTGAGAGATTCTAAATAACAAATTAAAATTATCAAATTTGCAATAGCAAAAGAAGCAAGAACTCAGGGATCTTTTCAAGGAATACTCTTCTCAGACTCTTTCCATCTTTATGCACTTGTAACCCCATTTCTCTCATTCTCCCCTGCTGTGGAATGCAGAAACTTTCTGTATCTGCCACCTGGTATGTAAATCAAGAGTGTTCCGGATGTTGTATACTTTCCAAAAAACTGGAAATGCATTTAGTCGTGAAACTGTAAGATCTAGGTGAGAAAATCATGCCTGCAGAAAGCAACATAGTAACTGATATTTTTATGTAGAAACCAGATCTGCCCAAGAGCTGATATGCTAGAGGGCAGGGCATATTCTAGTGAGATTTATGCATTTTATAACCCAAATGTAACTCAGACTACCAATTTCTGACAAGCCATAATGGCAGCTTGGAAGATTGCTTTCACTTTTGCTATTCAAGGACAGAAAACCAGATGTTTGATCTTAATGAAGATCTTCTGAAATCAGACTGGTCTTAATGGATATAAAAATAGCAGCAGAGCAAAAAAATAAGGTGAAAAAAATCAAAGCCTGCTTCGTAGCTTTATCAGGAGCTATCTCCAGTCAGGGTGCAGATGTACAGAGGTGACACAGACATGGGTAGCGTCAGGTTAGCATGAGATAACAAACCAGTACATTGGGATGTCTCAGTAGGGATTTCAGGACAGCAAAACATGTTCGTGTTAGGAGTGTAATACCCTGCACACACCTGATATCTCTCAGCACAGATTGCTGAATGACTGCAGGGCCTGCAATGGTCAATTTGGCACAGAGGCCTTTATGGGCATATTAATTGCAATGGTGGTTTCTGTGTAAGTCAACAATCTCACTGCTGTCACTGAATTAAAAAAAAAAAAGTAATGCCCAAAGTATTCCCATAACTAACAGACTGAAACTTAGTTCTGTTGCCGTTCCCATTATTTTTACAACTCTAACACTTTCAGGATATAAACTACTCTATTTTAACCAAGGAAGATCACACTAAAATTCTTCTTATTAGTCTTGGATCTGCACATCAATACAGAAGAAACACCTGACACCAAAGCCATGTGCACTACTTAGGGATATTCAGAAGTCATGCAGTTCCCAAAACCAACAGAAATCTTTCTCCCTGTCTCACTTATTTGCTTGCTATAGGGAATAATGATTTCTCAGTGGGTGGAATTACAATGTTTGACTTGGCAATGCAGTGGAAGCATCACTCTACTTTTAATGAAGGCCCAAAGTGTTGTTTCTATTATTGGTAGCTGGTTATGTCACCAGAATGTTCTCACGTGTCAAGAGCAGGTGTCCCCACTGCTGATTATAAATAAAATCATTAGCAGTCAGAATTTGGATTTTAAATGAAAGAAGCAGCAAGTGACTAACTCTTGCACCTCCAAATAACAGAATGTATCTGAGATCACTTAGCTGTAAAAAGTAAGTGAAAGTTCTATCAGACATAGAAGGAGGAGTAACCAAACTTGCAAACGAAAAAACCTAGCTGTGGAAATGAGAAAGAAAGGCAGGAATGAGAAAACTGAGAGGGGAGCTTGAATGAAGAACAAAGGATTACTTAAATTCCTTCAGTATAAAGTTAAAAGTAATAGAGAGACTGAGTGAATTCCAGATCCTTGAAAATCCAATTCAGTTCCTAAAATACAAGCCCAGATGGTTGACTGGTGTAAATAAATGCAACTTCATTGGTCCAGAGGGAACAGTATCAATGTATACCAGCTGAGCTTTTGGCAAATCCACCTTCTGAGGTTCAATCAACACGCACAGGTTCTCAGGTCAGTGGACAGAGATTTGTAAGAATTATTCTCAACCTACTGTGATGACAAATAGATAAAATTTCCATTTGTGAGTTAATGAGGAGATCATTGCTCACCACAATCATTCTTCACTTCATTTTTCATGCTAGAAAATTCTACATATTAACATCACCAAACCCATATTTTGGCAGACTCTGAGGATTTCCATTGAATCTCGCATTCTGTTTTCTTTCTATGACTTACCAAATAAGTTATGTACATGATACCGCAGAATGAATTTCAGATAATTATTGGCCTCAAAGAAGTACAGTTGATTTGAATTATTTTAAGAAAGAAAATATGATCTGCATCAACAGGCCTATAATAAGATATCGTCTTAATGCGCTAGTAGCAGAGATCTGTCTTCTGTGTCTCGTCTGTAGGTCTAATGTTGGCTAGGAGTGACAATTATGAGCAGAAAGGGAGTATTTCAGTCTCACACATTGATTTAGCTCTTGGACTGTGCCCTGAGAATGCAAATTAGGCTACAGTTTGAGTGAATGACATCTGTGCAACTGGTAGAAATGCACATGTAACTGAACAAATACCATTGCATTCTGTCAAGTTAGCAACAATTCATTAGGAACAACAAGTAGCAATGAATTCTGAACTAAGCGCTGAAAGCATCAAGTCCTGTGGCATTGTTACCCAGGTCTTATGTGCTCAGAAAAGCCTAACAACTTGATCAAGGATGTGATGGATGGCAAAGTGCTACCAGGGTCAACTCTCTGCTAGCTCCCACCAGCACATCTGATTATTCCCCTGAAGGGAAATCACTCTGTGTAACATATTTCTCTGCGTATCATGGTGTTTATTTCTCTAACTTTAGATTTTTATACAAAGTGATCACAGAGAGTGGAAAATGGAGAAAATAAACACTATGATGCATAACAGGGAGATAAGAGAGTAGAGACACTTTTAGCTCCTAAAGGTAGTTATTGTTTATTGGGTTTTTTCCACTTTCTTGTCTACATCATCACCAATAAAAACGTATTTCCTAAAGAGAAGTGAGGAAAATGTAGGAAACATAGCAAACCAGTAGAAGCTTTCTCCATGGCAATGTTTCCAGGTAATGAAATATGACACTAATTTTAATTCAAGGCATAAGTCACTATAACCAGAATACATACTTGACATCTGAAAAAATTCCAAAACTGAGCTAAATGCTTGCTTTGATATTTACAGTAGGAAGTAGAAACAGTTGGTTTAATAAAAGTTTTGCAGCAGACAGTTGCATATGGATTATTCTGAAACCAAACTATTTTTTTAAGAAAACACTGCAGCTGTAGTACTTTACCATAAGCCAACCACAGTCATTTAAAATGTCTAGTATAGACAGCAATGTGAATTGAATACTAGCAACATCTGTTTGGAGACGTTTTGTTTCCATAGTTATTCCTAGGTAGTTTCTGGGGTTTTTTAACACCTTGAGCAGGTGCCAGTTATCCTATTTGAAAATCAATGCCCCTCATGTAAGAGGCACAACCTAAACTTCCACTGGAGAACTAAGTTATGCACAACTATTTGTGCTTTTTCTCCTTGCACAACCTCAGGAAGCACATTTTGCACCACTAGGAAATGTTAAATTGGGCATATCATTAAATAAGCTGTGTCTTTGAAACCCTATTTTAAAGCACTATCAGCACACAGATAAGCTCATAACCTAAATAAATGCATATAACTACAAAACAACACAGCAAACTTGCTGAATTCTGTTCTGGTTGCTTGAGGGACACTACACATCCTTCATGCCAAAAGCATGGTTTTATTTCTTCAAGACTCCAAGGACACCAAGAAGTGATGTGCTTCTGGAGACTGAGAAGCGGGGAATGCTACCACCCTAAACCTACAATATTTTAATTACTGAAGGCTTTGAATTGAAGGGATACAAGACACCAAGGGAAATACCATCATTAATGTGTCCAGAGCTGCTTCATGCACAGCCACATGGAGACCCTTCAGGGCATGGAACGTGGTGCAGCCTCAGGGAGAGCCCCAGGTGTCTTCTGACTTGGAGGAAAATCTCTATTTTTTTATTTGGCTGTACTTAGGTTTTGTGCAGAACCTGTCTAGGTACATCCACATATGTGAGTTGTGTGTAGGGCCTAAATTCTGGCCTGGGACGCTTTTCCAGTTACAGAATAATGAAAGGAAACAAAGACATGTAATGGGTTTCATTCGTTCATAAGATTGAAGTTGCTTTGGAAGCACATGCTTCAGTAATCCAGCACAAGCAATTCAAGATATAAATATGTCACTGATTTTCAGTTAGGAATGTGTAACCTCTGATACTATATTTTTGAAAATATATTAAAATATATTCAAGAATAAGTCAAATGAGATCTCTCTAATTTCCTTAATAAACCTTACTGATGACTTACAGGGAAATCTGCAAGCAGACATTTCAAACATATCATCAGTCTCTATGCTTTGCTGCACACTCAGGCTTCTTACTGCTTTAACTGAAGCATTGAGTCTGAAGGTTGGTGTTTTTTTTTAAATGCATTAAGTATTTTTCTTTACTCTCTCAGGCTCTAAGTACATTCTATGTAGCAATAAATAAGCTAATTTTTGTTTGCAGGCTGACAACATTCACATTTTGATTGTCTTTCTGGTGATAACAATTGTTCTGTCAAAGCTTCTGAAGCTAATGCTAATTCTGGGTTTGCTCTTTTATGTTATTTTATTGTGCATGATATACTACTGCCCATCATTATCAGGCACATTAATAAACACACAAGTGTATACACATGCATGCATTTGTTAAAGGACTTCATATTAGCATCAGGGAAACTCCTCTTGTGAACAGATGAGAAAAGATACTCATAGACCACATTTTAAGATGTTTAAAACTCACTTTAGAGAGGCAACACTATTCTTTCAAAGGCAACATTAGCACTGAATTGCAGAAACATGATTTCCAAATGACCCCAAAGCTCTAAGATGACCCACTAACATGAAGTTCAGTACAGGAAGAAAGATATTCCTAGGGATAGTATGAAAAAACCCAAATGCAGGGCATCCTAACTGTATCCTGGGAGCACTGGAACTCTGTTGGTCTCCAGACCTCCAGAGGTTTGGGCACATACTAACTGTAATAGGCTTTGCAGTAGCACTCTCTGGTCAGTTCTCATTCACCTGGTTGAACTAATCCACAATTCCTGGAGGCCTACCTGACCTCCAAAGCAAAACAATTCTTTAGAACTGAGATCAGGACCCTCAGAGGTAGCCTCTTTCAGCCAATGAAAACAAAGTGCAGTTGCAAGTTTGGTTTAGTTGTGGTGGCTGGAATGCAGAGTTATTGCCCCAAGCTGTTCAGGAGAAGGAGAAATGGGCAGGGTGACACTTCTCTGTTGCTTCTTACACCATTCCCTTCTCTGTGTGGTACTGCCTGCCTACCTCTCAATAAAAGCAACCCTTCATGCCTATCTGCAAAAAAGAATGAATTAAAGGGTATCAGCTTACAGAAATGCCTGGAACCATAGACCAATGTGGTTTATTTCTGCTGCTAGCATTGCAAATAAGCAAAAAAGAAGTAGTATTAAAATTGCACATGGCATTTGGTATGTGTAAAGCAGTGCTCTTCCTGTTTCTTCCATGAGGTCTATACCTCTTATCCTAAAGACTTTAGAAATGCATAGCAGTATTTGTGACTCTCATTCCTGAGCTCCTGGAGGCAGACTGAAGACCAGTGAAGCTGGAATAAATAAGTAATACCATTACATTTCTAAACTGAGCAGAGTCTAAAAGAAAAAAATTAGCTTGTCAGGTGTTTGATACCAAACTTTTAAAGTTTTAGTGCATGACAGTACTTTCTCACTATTTAAAAAATGCTTTATAGTGAAAAAGGAGTCCCACACATCTTTTTTTTGCATTTTCATGTGGGATTTGCTCATTATTGGTGTTAGCAAATGAACAAAGGAGAAACATCCTTGCTGCAGATCCTATGCTCCCACCAAAACTATGTAAATAAAACGTAATCTTTTTGATTGAATCACAGCAAACATCGCAAGAAATTCACTTGCTCTCTTCTTGTATCCTCCTCCAGAATAATCTTTTTGAGTTTGCTATTTTATCAGAAACACAACAAAAATCTTATAAAGCCAGGAAAGTATTCCTAACTCATAAATAAAACTTGGACAAACTGAAATTGTTCTCAGAAGCATATCTCTTAGCAGTTGTTAGGTTGGTTTTTCTTTTTCAAATGCTTCTTCTATTTCTCTTTCTTTAATACATCAAAATAAAAGGATCAGATGTTAACATACTTCAACCAAAATTGAAGTAAGCCCTCATAGTCAGGTCTAGCAAGCCAGGAAAGATTTCACTATAGTGGAAATAATTCCAATATGGATAAATGAACACAGGAACAGATAACCTATACAAAGTCTGCAGGACAATCCTCTTGGTTGTGGACATATCTGACTCTTGTGTACTTTTGTAATGTCATTTCCGTATTAAGGATGGACACAGCAACTGTGTCCTCTCTCCAGGCAGTCTACAGGCCAAGTGTCACCTTGACTTACTGCAATCCAAATCGATAGGATGGCCAGAAATACTGGCATAAAAAACTTGCATCAGTATGTGGCATCTCATGGTAAAATAATGGCAGATCTGTAAAGGATGAGGTTCGCTCCATGACACCTAATTTTTGTCTTCACAGTTCTGCGTCTTTGAAAATGACTTTGTAAGACTCACTTGATCTACTCTAGACCAATATGCCTAGTGTACAAACCCTTGCATCACCCACTAACTGACCAACACGAAATCTGCAAGTCAAGCAGGTGCTTAATTACATGTATGTGCTGCTCACATCACTGCTGTCAATAAAAGATTTTGCAATATCAAATCAGTGCCTCAAAACACAACTATTTCAGCAGCTGTTCTTTGTTACTACCCTGTTTATTGTTGGCTAACGTCAGGACATTTCTGTCTTATTGTAGACCAGGTAAAGTAATCCTGAGTAACATCTTTAAATAATACTGTCTTATGCATAACGCCCCTCCTTTTCAAAGACTGATCATACCTAGCAGTTATTCATTGGAATTTAGTTAGATATCAAGTTCTTTGAATATAACAGTGGTACATAGACTCCCATGTCTTAAATCCATAGTTTTGTTACTTTACACAGCAGAACTGAAGACAATATGTGGAACAACCTAAATCTATAGGAAAATGCTCTGGGATGATTCCACTTAAACAGGCAGGTTGACCAGATGACCCATTGTGGTCCCTTCCAATCTAAGCTGTTCTGTGCAGAGAGAAAAGCAGCATCAATATGCAGATTAAAAGGAGTCTAAAGGAAAAGTTTGGGGATTTTTAGGCTAAACCTGACTGATACTACATTAGAAGAATCATTAGATTGTCTTCATCTAGTTGTTTATATCATGTTATTTCAACAATATGTAGCTGAATGGAAAAAAAAAGGAAATATTGGAAATATTTTAGTAGGAAAGCTCAAAGTTATGTCTAAAAATACAAAAGCCTCTCTTTTTTCCCTAAATGATAGCATTTAAAGATCCATAGAATATGAATGATTTCTGGCTGTCTGCTACAAGCTGCTTCTCACCGTTGCAATCATGGGAATAGTTTCCTATACTGATCCTACAATGAAAGGCTGAAAAAAATTTTTATTCGAATCAGTGAAGCCTCTAAACGCTCTTTACATACAGGATAATTAGAGACCAGTTAGTTACTGGTGTCTTCCTGCTTTATTTAACCTGCTTTATGCCAGAAGAACTCTTAGATCAGCAGTAGTCTAAACTGTACAAAGATGCACACAACTTGCATCTTTTACCCAGCCCTACCCAGCTGTGCAGGGTGACTGCTGGAAGTACTGCTATATTGTTTAGACAAAAAAGTTGGAAAGTCAAGAAAGAGGCCACTGCCATAGGGCAATTTCTCAATCAGGATCAATAAATCAAAAATTACATTAGCAAAGTGATGCATGATCCAGACACAGATATGAAGTCATAAATCTTTTCATCCTAAAGTCACCAGACTTTCTTTTGAGCTGTGCAAAAACTGGTGCTATCTGTTTTCTTTTTGGTGGCCCACAGGAAGGAAGTTGACAGTCTCAGCCAGGAGAATGTTGCCCCTGTCACTATAATGTCAAAAGTCCAACTACTGGATGAAAATACAGGCTGGACTGGGACAATCAGTTCAACAGGATGCCCATATAAAGATGGATACTACATGTACTACAAGGCAAAAAAATCAGAGGCACAGAAAATTAGGGCTCTTTTCTCCTCTGTTATGACATTTTTAATAGACAGACACCAAAGAAATTAGGGCAGAAGTTGTAATTCTGGAAATGACAGCAGGGGCAATAACCTCTGTTTAAGATTTGAACAACAGTTCATAGCTTCACACTGATTTTTTACCTTTTATTGATACCAGGAGATTTACCTTGAATTGACATTGTCTCTGTATTTATCACCTTTCTTTCCCATTCTTTTTCAGACTCTCCCTTTGCCAATATGTGTTTGTAGATCATATTTTTATTGCAGTGGATGTGGTTTTGTCTGTTTGAATGGTCTGGCAAAATTCAAAGAGGCTTATGGCACAAAATGAATAGAGTTAATTAACTATTATCTGTAGTATGTAACCCTTCTCCATGGAAAGGTCTTACTTCAGCAGTCCATCAGTATGATTGCCTCTGTATTGTAATTTCAGTAGAAAACTCCATAAAGGATTACTAATGAAAGCCAATTCTGTAAAGAAGACTTAACTGTTGATTCAACACATGAATTAATCACTTATACAAACTTGTTCTGCTGGTTTAACATATTTTCAAGCTTTGTATTGTCAGCTCATCCCTCAAGCTAGACAGCATCTAGCCAGCATTTTGGCTAATTCTAAAGAAATTCAATCCTCCTGACTTGCCAGGCTGAACTGAAATTTCTGTGACAAATTCAGCAGGTTGTAGGTCTAGCATCAAAGAGCATAGAACTAGAGTTTCAAGCTCCAAATGAAAAGGTAAGGTGCTGGACACAGTCTTAAAACCCTGGGTTGGCTCTCTGTATTAGAGATCCATGAAGGAAAGCCAGAATTTCAAGGAAGTTCACTGAGTAAAATGTGTGTCACTATCAAACAGGGTCTTGTATGAGACAATTTGCATCATGTTTTAAAAATAGTAATTATAAGAAAAAGACTTTATCAGAATTGCCTTTCACGTGTACATCTGCAGTTCTGCTCTCCTGACAGGGCAGAAATTGCACTCCTAGTGTGGGCTGGCAGAGGTGTAGAATGTCCTTCACTCTGGCACACATGTACTCAGATTCTAACTTCCATAAAAGACAAACTCAGTGTCCTGCAATTTCCAAATTACTAATACAGAAAGGATTTTAAAATCAATCAATAAAATAGCTACACACACTGCCGGTCTGCAGGCCTTCTTAGAGCCCCTCTTCTAAATCCAGACCTCCCTCCACAGTTCCAGACCTGTCTGATTTATCTCTTTCTACATCCTGTTGCACTCTATGCCATGTGTATGTATAGAACACACAGATATATAAGAACAAATATAAATCTTCTTTATACAGAGAAATGTCCCCAAAGGCAGTATCCTGTAGACTCTAAATCAATTTATTTTAATCTAATCTTCATCTGTAATGGTTTTCTTGGCTGCAGCCATCAAGGAAACATCCTGGCAGGTGGGAAAGAATGAAAACATATAACATTTGTTTCTAATGGTTCCTTTGCATCATGTAGTTTTGACTTTCCAGTACAGAAATGCCTGCAAACCCCATGAAATATGACTGGGTTTGGAACTGACCTCCAAGCAAATTTATATCTGCACAGCTGAGAACTCCCTAAAATATGGACATAAATATGTCACAAACTTCTTAAAATATCTTTTAAAACCATTGCAGCAAAGTTGAAAACTGAACTTTTCTACCTGAAAACAAAGCTGTAGTGAAATTTTTCCATATAACCATTTCATCAGATGGAAAGCCTTTCTATTTCTAACACTATTTCTTTCTTCCTCAGTACACAAGTTTCAAGTCACCCAAATTGGTTTTGTAGTAGGAACTAAGACCACAAGCCCATAGAAATCTCCATGTATTGTCAGATTTTCGCTCCCTGTTGCCAAACTTAGTGCCTTACTAATTGCCTGGGGCTACAGTGCTTTGCTTATAGAAACAAATTATTTTCTTGATGGAACAGCAGGATTTGCACCTGCAGAGACTCGGCTTAGGAAGCCTGGCAAGCAATCAAGTGGGCAGCTGGGGAGCCTCTCTGCCCAGCAGTCTGCAGGACAGGTCTCTGCAAAGCCAGGATGCCTGTCAGGTCGCCTGTCAGCTGGCAGGCAGCTCGCTGGTAAGGGGGCTGGCAAAAATACAGCACTCCAGGACAGCTTAGCCTACGTATCTCCTAACCTGGCTTCTGCCAGTGACCCTGATGAATCAACACATTGATTAAAAAAAATAAAAAAATCTGTTCTGTGACATCAACTTTAAACAACAAATGAAGTACATCAGAAAAATACTTTCTAACAATTTTCCTAGATCCCTGAGCCCTCAGAAACAAAATCAGCTCGAGGTTAAGTCAACATTTCTTGCACATGTTGCACTGTGGAAAATAACTGAGAGCAGAGAGAAGAAATCCCCAGCAGTACCCTGGTCATGTGTAATATAATGTCTGCACCACATTGGTCAAGGTTGCTCTGGGGCTTGTTCTTTGAAAGGCCACGGCTGTAATTCACATTCATTCACACACCTCATAAAATTGCAGAGCTGAGTTACTAACAGTGGTAACCACTTATTCTTTTGACCACTAAAACAATAAAAAGTCAGTTTGGTTTTAATTTATTAACTGAAAGGAGGTTAGTGGTCACAGATTAGTCCTCTCCGGGAGTCACGGCAGAACCCAAGCAACACTTGGTCTGGCACACAATAGCTGTGCTACAAAACCCTGCTGATGGACAGATAAAGTAGAATAGACACCAAAATGTGATTGTTGTTTTAAGTCACACTCTTCAGAACCACAGGCAGCTATCTATCAGAGGGGTCAGATCATGCAAAACAGGAATGCACATATCATCACATGAGAAAAAGGTTTCATCTCATCTATTTCTTCAATAGGTTTGCACCTGGCCCAGTTGTTTTTTGGTTTTTTCCAAATTGATTTGAATGCTGCAGTTGGCAGGAGAAGATAAACTACTTACATTTTCACAGAGCTTTCTGGTTGGCTTCTTCTCCCAAACCAGATCGACTTGAAGAAGCAACTACTGAACATGGAATTTTCTGTCACATTTCTTACAGAATCATTGTAAGGTCAAATCTCACACAAAATTAAAAGTTGAAAAAACAAAAAAGTGCATGAAAAATATACACGATAAAGATTAAATATCTCTATTACTTCAGTTTTGATTTCTAAAAGTGCTCTTAATAAATACAGGAGCAAGACTACTCAAGTAGTGTTCCTAAAACCACCCTCTCTCTCTCTCTCTCAAAAAAGCAGTAATCTCACACTCAGATCTAAATGTTAAACTCAGTTGCTGCAAACACATTTGAATTTTGGCTGTGTAAACAGTGATTGCTTATTTATCAAAACAAAAAAACAAATTAACAACATTAATAGATAGGGTGAAAAATAATAGAGCAGGTTTTCCAGTCTCTCTTTCATCCCTCCCTCCAAACTGGGTCAACAAGTAGCACATGCCAAGAGAATGTGCTTTATTCACATCAAAAAATCAAATTAGCATCAATCATTTTGATCACAAAGTATCGGTCCAGTTAGTCCTCAGCCCTCCATCTCATGCCTCCTGAAATAACATGCCTTTTGTCCTAGTACATCAAATAAGAAAACCATGTGGGGAAAATGTGACCTCCACATCATACGAATTAAAAATTAAGTCCAAGACACATGGTTTTGGGTTGCATTGATGGGTTATATTCGCTGGGACACAAGGCAATGTAACCAACTCACAACACAAACTGTTCTTCTTCCACAGGTTGTACCTGAGCAATGCTGTTACAACAATCCAGAGGCATTAATATAATGGAAAATAATCATTATTATTCAGCAGCTAGTGGTATAAATCAGAGTTCTGGATGAAGAAACAGAAGTGTGGAGATTTTAAGGAAAGCTTTTTAAAAGTAAAGAAAAATACGTGAAACAAGAATGGAAAGCATCTGGGAGCATTGTAGGACTTAGAGGCCTTCCAGAACACTGACATTTTCATCTTTGCCGTCTCTTGCTCTACTATAGCTTCTGATTAGAAAGCCAGATTGGGACAATTCCAGATATTTGCACTTGCCAGTTCTACCACGCAGGATGACTGCTTCACACAGAACTTTCTTGGTTCATATGGTGTTGTATGATATATAGAATCTCTTTCAAATAATCCCACATATACATAAAAAAAAGGAAGAATGAAGATTTACTATTAAGAAATCAATAAAACCTTGAATATTTGAACATAAACATTTCACATCAAAGATATATAAACTTTTTCCCTCTAAAAATGTAATCACATATTATCACTGTAGGCAAGACATCTTTCATGAAAGCCAGTTCCTATTTTTGACCCTGACAGACCTCTGTAGAGAACTTGTGAGCAAGGAATGTCTCATTTTCATACCTCAATCTACTTTTACTTAGAACAGGAAAATTATTGTAAGCCACTTCTTTAGTCACACCTTTACAGTATTATTTAAAAACTCAGCCTGCCAAGAAACAGTTCCTCATCCTCTCTGGACTTTTCTCTCTTTGTAACAACCTCAGGCAATGGACATTATTCTGTTTAGTTTTCCATGTGAAATATATATATATATAAAGCCATTAATCTTTATTGGCATAATATTTGACTTGAACACCTTTACCTATTCTTTTCTTTCTCTTTCACTTCCCACAATTATCTGCTTATTTGAGATTTATAGTGGGCAAACCAATCTAAATTTCAATAAAGGAACCATAATAATCCCAAACTTACTACCACTACTTAACTGCTATCTAGTTTTTGAATATGTTTCCCATTGTGCCTTGAAGCTGAAGAACATATAAAATATTGAAACAGCTGAAGTTGTAGACATACTACTGGCTTGACCTCAGCAGTTTAATTTTAAAGGCATTGCTTTTAAATTTTTCATGCTTAACCATCTTCATTCTCAGGCAATATAATTATAAATTGGGTAAAGTAAGAACTACCATAACTTCATAACAGTAAGAGGTTTTGAAACACTATGAATTGACAAGGCAACTTTTTTTCCCTGGCAAGATGACTATTAGCTCTTAGATAATGCAAAGAACTTAAAAGAACCTGCAGGATCTTCTTATTTCTCACTGCTTCTTACATCTAGAGAGATTCTAAGAATTATTAAATATTTTAGTCCCTCACTAACCTCCAAATTGCCTGTAGCACACTCGTTTCAGACCACAAGCCAGGTGAAAAACAAGATCACTTTTAACTGCATTGCCAAGTCTTTTACTGTAAAGCATCAAATGTAGTCTTTGTGTAGAAAAGTGCTCTCCTGAGCAGCCTAGATATTGAAAAATAGTAGGTACCCAACGTTTCAGTTTCCTTTGAAAGTCTCTTCTATTTTTCAAGTAACAGGAAGTAAAAAAATGCCTTTTTTCCTTACAAATATTTAGTGCAATTTAAAAGGCTGTTGGCATTCTCACTGAAGGCTGGAACAGAGTCATTATGTCTCCCTGGCTATTAAATAGAAAGGCTGGATAATTTCAAACATATCCATATTAAACAAAGGGCTCCTGAATTTTAACTGAGTTCTTAGCACTGTGACAATGAAGCATTAATACTTTCTATTCTTTTCATCCTCTAAGCTACTTTCTCTCTTCTTTATATCCATAACAAAAATGAGAACAAGTTTTCAGCATTTAAACTTTTCCAGATATGTCAGTGTCACAAAGAATGTGTCAGAATCAACATGTGTTTGGACCTGAGGTATCATCCTCAACGAAGAAAAGCAGTAGATGGGGTTAAAAGTAGCCCATTTATTTTGCTAGCAATTCATTCCTTAGTAAACCAGCTCTATTCACCAGCCCATGAACATCACATACATTTGCAGTCCCATTTCACGCTGCAGTACATCAATCTAACACCATCTCTCAAGGGGAACTGTCTATATGCAGTCCAAATGATTTTTCAGATGAAAAATAAGGGCAACAGCCCTTTATCTCGGGAGACTTGGGTTCAAACCCTTGTTTAGGTCACAAGTTAAAATTAGTTTGGTGTTCTTGTCCTTCCTCACATTTGTGCTCCTGACAGAAGTGCTACTCATTCAGGCACCATCGGGTGTTACTGGCAGTCCTGGCTCCAAGGCAGGCTGCCCATGGTTACAAGGGAAGAGGATACTGTCTGTGATGTGTCTTGACATGGAGGAAAAAGGGAATCTGAAAGGATAGTAGAGAAAAGAGGGAAGAACTTAAAGTTCTCATTGGTTTTAACAATATCCTCCAATATCCAAATATCCTGTTTGGTTTTTTTTAAGTGGGTAACAAGAACATTGAGGCAGAGCTGTATTTCTGGCTTCTGATAGTGAAGGGCCTTCTTATGTGCCTTGGTTACTCTCAGAACATACATAACATCTGCAGGTTCTCACTGCCTACTCACACAAAAAAGTGAATGGGTAAAATCGTACTTTAAACATTCTTGTGACCCTGATTAAAGAATCATTGTTTTTCAGACCTAAATACTGAATCCTTGACATTCAGAATTTCCTGACAAAGAATCGCCACCTGTCAGGAATCGTCCAGCAGAAACACAGTCAAGGACTATTTACCTCAGGCTGTCCCTGGTTTCCAGCTTTGAAGATATTCAGTCAGCTAGAAGGAAAGACAGTCTAGAATCTTGTTATTCCTGCCCAGAGCTGTCAATCCACACTAACAATGAAAGACTTCCTGTACTTTGTTGAACATAGCAGTAAATCAGTGCCATCTGCACAGAACACAGCAGCACCATCTGCATTATAAATGTCTCACTGAAGTTCATTATTGCATTATGCCAATTCAATAGCAAGAAATTGCCAGAAACTCTGTTGTACACCCAAGTGCATGATAATTTTTAGCTTCTCCTACTTTCCACTGTACCAGTTTTCCTAGACATATGGGTATATAAAACACCAACATGCAATTATAAGCAAAGTGTGGTTTACACCTAAATCCACGTAACAAGCTTATCTTAACAGTATCTCCAAAGTGAAGAATTTAACCACAACATAAACTCTAATGTGTTCATTCAAAACCATCTTGTTGTGAGATAAAGGGCTATCCCCACATTACAGATAAAAATTGAAGTGCAAGACAGAATAACTTGCCCAAACCTGAACAAAGTTCTGAGACACAGTAAAAATTTGAACAAACCAAATTCTACACTAGCTTCTTCTCCACATTTCTGAGATAAGTTCCTATTAAAAAATACTAAATACCATTTTCTCAAATATGATATGGGAAACAAGAAAGAAGACCTGAATGCAAAATAAAAGAGCCTGATGGCTACCGTGAAGGAAAAGATGATCTTCAAAGAAATCATTTTTACAAATGTTTATGCTCTTCTCTATGATGGACATGAGTTTTGGGCAGCAGGATATGACAAAAATATGGCATAGATATGATTTTTTCCCAAAACCCTTATTTCCTTCAATAACTGTATTTTCTTTCATTTATATTCCCACTTGACCTGTACGTGTTTATATATAGTTTCCTGAACAGAACTTAGAAAAAGAATGGATGCTTGTCATGTTGGCTGACACTCAACTTTGGTAATGCTCCTGTATCTAGCCAGCTGATGATGGAATGCTTAACTATTCACTGCAGGTTTGTGCATACCACTATTGAAAACATCGATGTTTTAATGTGTAATCTGCAATTAATTACATGAACCACTGGATATGCCACTTACACTAATTAAACTTCAATAGGCACTATTTTGCAATACATGGCTAGTTCACATGCAACACACTTTCCTAAACAAGGCACTTCACTAAAGGATGTTACCAGCATTGGTGAAGGGTTTCACTGTCAGTACTGGCTGCAATTTATAGCAAAGGGAATATCCCATGTTAATGGTTGAATACATGGGATTGCACTCAGACTGTACTGCTTGGTTTTTTATCTAGCCTGGCCTGTTAAGCATACTCAGATAAATACAAGATTCATTTGGGGCATCTAGACTGAGATAGCAGAGTTATTCCTTGTACTGTGGTTTACAAAAGTTTAGGAATTCACAGTCATCCCTCATAAGCTTTTGTAAGACCAGCCTGGATTTCTCTGAAACGCTGTTCTGATTCTTCCTTGAAACTAAACTTCCACATTTTGATGTGTCATTTTTCTTTATTATGAACATTAAGGGACAAATTTTCCAAAAGTGTTTAGGCATCTAGTGATGCAAATAGGCAGCTTGTTATTTTTCAAAATCACTTAGGCAGGTTAGACACCTAAATCCCTCTGAAATTAGAGCGAGTTAGGCATATGACTTTGGCACTTAGAAAAATTTAGCCAATGCTTATTTGCATATTCAGGCTTCTAATCATTTTTTAACATCTGTGTGATAAGTTTTGATTTATTTAGGCTGGTTCCCAGTACATTACTTTCCCTCACCTGACTTATAAAGAGCATACCTCATTAAGCAAGTTGCAGATTTTTCTTGCAGATCATGTTAAGAAGACAAGCAAGTGAAAGAGATGACAAGTTGGTGTTTTTTTTCCTCTATAATTTGTTTGGGGTTTTTTTTACTTTAAATAGGTAAGGAGACATTGTGGAATAGTGGATAATGTAAATGTTTTATTCTAAAATCTGCTAATTGACTCAATGAGATTTTTAATAACATTTAAATTTGTTTAGCACAAAATAGAATAAGGGTTTAAAAGCTGGCAAAATATAAAACACTCAGTGTATAACTTGATCAGATTATTATGCTTAAAACAAAAAGAAAATCAACCCCAAAAGTGCTTTCTCCACAGCTAAATGGAGAAATAGTCAAATTTGAGTCAAATTGCAATTAAATTTGAGAAGCACATAACAAAGACCTCATTTTATTGTAAAATATTTGTCTCTCCAAATCCTTGGTTTATAGTTTTTCATTGCATAAGGAACTTTTGGTTATGAAATATTTCACCACTGAAATTCTGCAAGATTGAGATGTATATGATTTAACCGTGAAATTATTAACATTTATATTTCTCGCTAGAAAATAACAAAATATTTTGTCTTGTTTAATGTTCTTTTTATGGAAAAGGGATTAATCAACGTATGTCACACTATAATAGGTCTTTTACACCAGCTTAGTAGCTCTTGAATCCACTACCAAATTTCTACAATATCTGATGAGATCACAAAGACAACTTCTTATAAGTGCCATGAAAATTTTCATCTGATTTTCTTGAGAGACTATTTTTGGCTTCAGATATATGTTTTTAGTCTGTGACAATTCTGATTTTTTAATTTTCATTTTCAATCAAAAATACCCCCAAGCATTTTCAAAATACCCTAAAGAATAGCTGGGATTTTTTCCCCCCCATACTGTTATTTTGCCTCCTTTACAAGAGGAATTTTCCCAGTACACAATTCTTTTCATTAGAGAAAAGGAAATGAAAGAATAGGCTGCCTCTGATGATTCATAATTCTACATTTTGTAGCTTCAGTGACAGGATTTTTTCCTTTTTTAACAGGTATTAATTTATCAAAGGAATACAAGTCTAAAGCTGTCTTCCTACATATACATGATGCAGTTTAACTCAAGGTACAAATTTCATCATTTCCCATCTTATGTTTACATAAACGGAGCAGTAAGGTCCAAATGTAAAGACGTTATACATCATAAAATAATAATCACTCTAATGTGTGGGTGCTGAAGTTGATTACTGACTTAAGGTTTTGTACAATAGATGTACTAGTAGAGGGGGAAGAAGCAAGGAAAGATACATAGAATACATCAAATTTAATCAGGCAAATGCATCCCTCCAGGCTACTTAGCCCAACCTAAGCTTTCCATTGGGAAACCAGAGTTCAGAATACAATTTCTGCAATGTAATTTCAGGTGCAACAAAGTCACATTATAAAAAAAGCTTAAAAGCTATTTCTCATGCTGTGATTTGCATGGCTAGAGAAGCAAAGGGCAGGCAATGTTGTACACAACAAATCTGTAGTAAAATAACTTATTTCACTCTGCTCAAAAGCCTCTAATTCTATATGACCACAGCTGTATAGCGTGGTCTCAAGATCCATCTTTAATTGAGTCATGTATTTGGCAGGGACAGGAAAACCTGTCTGAAAAATTACATCTTCTAGGTTTCCCCTGAAAGAGTTTAATTTCCTTGAGCCAAAGTATTTGGGTTGAAGAAAAGTTTCTATATTATTCATACAACTGCTCTCTTCTCTCTTTATCTGTGTAAATTCTGATCACCTGCATAGTGGAGAATAAAAAGCAATCTTCTCCCGTGCAGGTGCAGCATCAAGCCTTACCTAGCGCCTCTAAATATTTCAAACAAAACCAACTGGAGCTGCTATCTCAAGAACTTTATCTCATTGACTACTTTGACAGGAAACACACTAAGCAACCTTAGCTCTCAATTAACAATATATTTATGTGGGGCTTAGATCAATTTTGTATTCAATTTTGCTCAAACACAGTTCTCTAAATATCTTAACATTGCATTAAGGAAGGGGATGACATAATAAATACACACACCATTCAGCAAAAAATGTTGGGGTTTTTTTAAGTATCTTGAAAAGAGTAATAATGCATCATTTCATCTATAAATACCAATACCTCTAAGATCTCCTTTAAATTCCTCCTATGTGGATAATGTAATTATATCAGTAAGTGCCACATCATGCTCCCAGCAGCCCTGAGTTTGTCAAACAATATGTAAAACAGGCTTTTTAATGTCCTTGTAAACCTGGTTTATTTTTCACTTTCCCAACCCCCTTTGCTCCCACTCAGACTCAATTTATAAGAGACCACACTTACATCCTACTTGAATAGCCTAGCTTCTTTCCCAATCCTATATCCAGGTTTTATCAAGGAGAACACATTGCTTATACAACTCCACATTCAGTTCTTGGCATAAATAATTTAACCACAAGCTGACTTGGTTGGCTGTGCTCACAGAACTGAAAGCCATCCCACCTAGTTTATCACGGATGGGAATTCCAGAGAGGGTAAGTACAGAACAGATCAAGTTTGCAGTGAGGCTGCCTAAGGAGATCCAGCCTTCATTTTCTTCACAGAGTCTCTGCATGTCTAATGTGGAGGAGTGACAGCATCTCATCACTACAATTTCCATTGCTTTCTGCTGGCAATCACAGTGCTGCTATGTCATTGCCATGAAAGATCATTGCATCTCCCCAAGCATCAGCGCTCAAGCAGTTCTTGAAGAAAGGTTTGAACATTCTTTATTTGTTTATCATCCACATTCACTTCTTTCTGCAGAGCACCATTTTTGGTGCAATTTCTTGTTCTGCATTCCACCAACTCACTGTGCAACTCACTTCTGCAGCAACTGTAAGTGAGCCAGAATAGTTCACTGGCAGGCTAACTATTTTTGTCTATTAAGTCAGTGTACCACAGACAGCAGGACTGCATATTTTCCTTTCAGATGTAAGTTTCACACAGAACGGAAAGGTGGTTTTTGGTGTTCGGCATATATAAATGTTCCAGATATTAGGTGTTGTTTTTTTATTTCTGGGTGTATATCCTGAGAAGGTATTTGACTTTCTTGCTTAGAGAAGTTTCTCAGGACAAACTCTTTTCACAGGAATCCCACTTCACTAATACAATTAGTAGAGGAACAAACGATACAAATCAATGTATCATTCAGCCATTATTAATTAATGTATGCAGGCACGTACATGTGTATTTTTACAGATATTTATGTACACACATACACAGATTTATGCATATGTGAAAAGCTGTCCCAGAACATTTTTGGTGTAAAGCCCCATGCAAACCACTGTAAGCAGGAGGCAGGACAAATAACAGAGGATATCCTGAATTCACAAACAAGGCTTGGGAAAGGATGTTCAGTGCAATGAGAGGTTGGCTTGGATTTAGAAATCCATGGAGTTTTCTCTTGAAAACTTTGGACTGCAAAACATCAAGACAAACTGTCCTTCTCGTTTATATCTGGCAAACACAGATGAGAAACCCTCACCTTATGACACAGGCATTGACAGGACCAACTCACCTCAAAGTATGAGGCACCAAGGTATTACAATGAAAGATATAAAAAAAACCCCATAGTGGCAGGAACTGCAGCTGCCTGATGAGAAGATTCTGACAGTTCTTTTCAGTGATGAAGATTTATTTAGAGGTTCAGGTATCCATAAGTTTGGATGCTTGTCTGGACAGCCTCACTTGTGAATAAATGTATGATTTCCATCATCACATGAAAGACAGCACAAAAGGCTGGAGGTAAGAGAGCTGTGGTGTAGATGAGAATTGGATGGTATTTTGATATTCTGTTATTTATTCACAGAAACCCCAGGAAACAAAGGCTGACAGCTTGTTAAGGAAGCAGAACTTAGCAAAGACAAATTGCATTCCCTGTTGAGATTGATGAAGATTCTAAATTCAATACAAGGTTTTGGTGGAAAAATTAATTTGGCACTTATTTACTACCATCTGTTTCAGATGGTCCAAGTGTGAACTAACAACCTATCACTGACATGAAGATTTGAAGCTGTAGAAGTAAACAGTATGGAAGATGATTCCTGCCTTCAGGAAAGACAATCCCTCTCAAACATACCATATTCTAGGCCTTGACCATGAATTAAATAAGTTAGGTAAAAATTAAATTAAATAAGTTAGCTAAAAATCATATTAACTAAAACTGAATAATTTCAAAATTCAACTACAGTTCTAATACTATTTGATTGCATTCGACACATAATAGAAAAATATTTGAAAACACAGGGATCGGAAGAAGTGGAAAGAAGTACACAGGAAGCAAGCTTAGCATGCCATAGAAAAAAAATCCACATTCTGAGCCAGCTTTACAATCGTGTTCAAAATTATTATTTTCATTGAGATTCACAGATATTGAGAAAATGCAGAATTTATCCCAGTGACACCTTCTTCAAAAGATTAGAGAACAGTACAAAATTCTCCACACTAGTCTGGCTTGGTATCACAAAAAATTATCAGTCCCAGGCCAGCCCTGTGCCACATTGAGGCACAAGAGTTTCACTCCCACAAGGGTAAAGAAGGGGAAAGGGGTGGACACATTCTTGTCTTCATGAGTGCTAGTGCTTCTCTTTTTCTCCCAGCACTTCACACACATTCCCTTTCTTCCCTCAAACAAAACAAAACAACACAACACAACACACAACCAAACAACTTATTTGCTTTGTATTAGCTGAGTGTCCACCCCCCAGAGTCAACAGGTAATGGTGCCAACTGCTGCTCTGGGTGCACAGAGAACTGGTTGTCTGGGAACAGGTAAGGCAGTGAGAGAAGATCCTGTGAAAGATTTCTTCCAAGGACTTCACTGACCTTCATCTAAAACATTAAATGGTATTATAAGTGGCATGTCTGTATCTTGAAAGATTTAGCTGACAAAGCCTTATCATCACACTCACTATCACCAATTTTCATATAAATTGGGGCTCTGGTCTGATGAAATATATAAAAGCTATCTGATTTTAAAAGGAGCAGTTTTATGATTTCAGAAGACAAATTAGAGATTGCCATCTGAGACTACCTGATGGGAGTTGTTTGGGGAAAGGTCTTGATTGGTTAAAGGTTTTGCAGATAGCTGAGGTTTTGTGAAGTGGTTTGATTTAGTGCCTAAAAATGGAAAATGAACTCTAACTACCACATGTGTGGACAGATTTCCTACTCACAGTTGAGCCTGCTTCTCAAGAAAACGCTACTTATAGTGAGTCACAAATTTAAGAGCTGGTGTGGGTTTTTTTTCTTTTTTTAGGAGTACTCAGCTCTATAAGAGATAACAAGACTATCACTATTTCAGTGATCAGTAGCAAAATGCAGACAGAACTTTGCAAGGAGTATAAATAGGTCACAGTCCCATGGATTTACAAATGAGTGTAATGAATCTGCCAACAAACCTGAAGTTAACTGCCCAGCACATACTTAACAAGGATCTAGAGGTAACCAGATATCCCATAAACCTGACAGCAATAATCACAAGTGCCACATCTTTAAAGGGTGCCTTACAGGTCACAAGAGTGAATAAAAAATTGACTTTGTTAGAATTAGGAGGGGAAATTAAAGTTGGAATATTATGATCTTGATGACACTGGGAAGACAGTTCAAAAAGATACTTCAGATTTTATCTTAACTGTCCTACTATCTTTCAGGCATCTTCAATTTCATTTATTTTGTTTATCTTTCTTCAGTATGTCTCACCTATTTCTTTATACAGCACTTCTACAAGGAGAAAGACTAAATTACCTACCATGCCACCACTATCTGAAGTTTTTTGTAAAAGGCTGCTAAAAGGGTGTAATTGGAGACAGGAGTTTCAAGTCTAAAAAAACTTTTCTACTACATTTAATACAATTTGATTCACGCCATACACAGCATGCTTGATTGAAGTATCAGGTGTTTTGATCCCTTCAGCTGAGGAGTCTTGTCTGTTATAGGACTGCTTTTTGTCCAATTTTACAAGTTCCAGACACAGCTTATAGATCACATTCACTAGGTCATTCAGCCATTTAGGACTTTGCCAGATTGCACTGCTTCAATGCAGAAGTTACTTGGCTCAGATATATCTTAGAAGTTAAGGTGCCATTGTCACATATTTCTTTTTCACCTATAAGTAGTTCTGTTTACTCCCAACTCAGCAGCCAAGCTATTGATTAGGTTGGCTTAGGTCAGCCCACCCTGTAATTCCAGTCTCAATCCTTGCATTGTTTTCCAATAACTTGGTTTATTGATTTCATGTTCTTGGTTTTGACTTAAGGATCTTGCTTTTAGCTTTAACTCTGTCCTGTGTTCTTTGCTCAAGTTTTATTTTACTGTTACCACAAACTGTCCAAAGAAATTGTAGTCAAATGTAAAGATGTGTCTGCTGCACTAAAAGGGAAGAAACTAAATTAGGCAGCAGGAAAAAGACACTCAGGGCCTGTCACTAGTTTCAGAACATGTATTTTTCAATCTAAGTGCATATTATGCAATATCGAAAGCAATCTTCATAAAAACCATTGTACCATTTCTGCTCTACTAAAACTTTAGGGAATCACTGATCCCCTCTGCATAGCTCACTTGGTGACCTTTGATATCTAAATTCTTGAAATGCTTTCTATTTATGTGGATTAATTAGAGACAGCAGTTCAATTTTTTAGCATCTCATGTTTTGTTGAATTACGTTTGTGCTGAGAAAATAGTGAAATCCCATTATTCCTCTTGGATAGAACTTTTACTCACTTCGTCCCATGGGGAATCAGGCATACAAATCAGAATTGAGGTGTTTCTTTGAGACCCTGTGAATCTGAGGGCAGAATGGAACCTTTACAACATGGATAGTTCCAATACATGAATTTCCATTTTGCAAAAAATCCAGTGGTAGTCACTTTCGCAATTCTATATTACCCTGCTGCAGCTGAAATTAGCGTTCAGTCAGTGAATTTAGTTTTTTCTATTTATTTTATTGAAAAAGAATGAGAGATTTGTGTGTGAATAGTTCTAAATATATATATTTTCATTGAAGTAAAATATTGTTTGGGTTGGTCAGTAAAAGCTTTCAAGAAATGTATGCTTATGGAAATGTTTATTTCTGCAAGAAGAAATATTCCATTATTTGTGTGGCTGACAGTCAGCTTTGTTGTAGTTCCAAATGAAAAAGGGAGTATGTTGATTAGAGAAAATACAGCTATGTTCCATCTTCCAGCTCTGCTTCAGTAAGAGAAGAGCATTTGCATATTAATTCTATGACTGAACAGCTGCATTCCCTAGAAAGCTCCATTCATTGCAGCCCTGAGCCCCTGAAACCAGGCAGGAGGAAAAAGGAAAAAAGAAAAAAAGAAAGAATAAAATAAAAGAAAGAAGCAGGCATAAAGCTTAAGGTAGATAGAAACACTGATTTTGCAACTCTTTATTTCCAAAAGGAGTAATTTTCATTTTAAGGACTGCATGTAGACATTTCCATATGGCCTATCACAGGAGTATTCCAGCCTCTGATGAGCAAAAGGAATACTCTTATTTCCTTGTCACAAAAAGGCAAACAGAGGCATAATGGGATTATTTACTGGGCTTAGAAAACTATTTACCTATAAATTTAAGCCACTATTCTATGTACGAGCCGGGTGATGTGCCCAAGATTACACAAGAGCAGTGACACAGTCAGAAATAATTTCCATCTCTGGCTCCCACTTCCATTTCTTATCCTTCACAATACATATTCATGCTTTTGTCTTCTCTACTATTTTGTTAAGTTACATAACTTTAAAATATACTGAAGTAAGAGATGCAGAGTTGTTTTGACAAGAGCTGCAACCAAGGCTTTGGGTTGTTCTGCTCATCTGTAAAAATCTGTAAAGATGGAAGGTAAAGCCTTCTGTGGGGCACTGAGCATTACCTGTACCACAAGTTGCTGTATTTGAAGCATAGAATAATATTGACAGCAAAACAAAAGTTATAAATTCTCGTCTTAGCTGAATGCCATTCATGTTTTCTAAGTGTGTGAACTGTGTCTGCAGCTGGTGATTGCCTGTGTGACCAAGAGATGTGAATGAAAACAGGTAACCTCCCACGATACTTCACAAAGAAGGATTGGTGGGAAGCAGAAAAATATCTCTTCACTCACAGGACATGTCATGCTTAATCTTCCTGGCATCACAAGTGTAAAGTCAAACCAGAAATGTTATATTAGAACAGTAGACTGGCAGAACTTTTCTTGATGAGGGTCTATTAAAATAGTAACACTTGACATTACAAAACACAAAACTACTCAGCAGAAGGTCCAGTCCTGGAAACACCTACCTACCAACATCAGTATGTCCAAGCAGATGAACAGGGACTAATGAGCAACGAAGCTGTAAAGTTCCACAGTAAATGTACCTAGTTTAAGAAGATCTCCTGCTTCCAAGTCACTTTGGCCACTGACATCTATTCCAACATGTACAAATGCTCCAGAGCCATGTGGCAAATTCAATCAATGCAATTACACAGGTTAAAAATAACTCTCTAAAACACTTTTGGTTTTGATTCAGTCTGCTTGAATTCAGACATCAATGTTCTACTTAATTTCTACTAGCAATGCAAGCAATGACAACAAAATGCTTCATCACAATGTTCCAAAGGATTTCCATTTATCAATGGTTTAGGAAGAAAAAGAAGCATTATTTGCATTATCACAAATACCTCCTGACTTTAAAGGAATTGGGAGACAGTTGTTGTCCTCAAGAAGTAACTAAATGTCATTAGCAGGTTACGTTGCCTCCTCCTCAGCAGGTTCACAGCCACCAACCATATTTGCCTAGTCTCCCACCCAGCCTTGGAGAATTCTGTGTGCTTCATAGCCTGAAATGCTTGGTAGAATCCCATATTTTCTACAGCTCAGAGTCCCATGCACAATATCTGATTATTTGTTTTCTTCAAATATGTGTGCTATGTACTAGCAATAAAAACTAGGAGCTTGTTCAGCTGCCTTCTGGAACTTCCAACAGTGTTTTTATACAGACTTTTGCTTAGTCTTCCTCCCCCATATGTTTTTCTTTTTCTAAATTAGAACTTAATGGAACTTTTGAAAGGTAGAATCCTAAGTTAAAGGCAAAGTAACATTTTTAAAGCTTATTCAGCTGCAGCTATGAGATCACATGGTAAACTACCAGGAACTGAAATCATGCAGAGCAGAAATGTCAACTCTTAACAGAAAATGTATTTGAAAGAATTGTGGTTTAAAAGAAAAAGAGGGGAAAGTAAATATAAAAAGAACTCTAGCATTTCCAGAAATGCTACCACTTTATGTCAGCCTTCTAAAGGACTCAGATGAGCTCCTCTCCCATAACAGATAACATGATTTGTAAAGAAAACATACTTTGCTTTTTTTCCTTTCTTCCAATTTTCTAACAGGAGTTCCTGCTCAACTGGCAATTAGCAAGAGCACTAACTGTGTATCATACTGTGTTCAGGAAAGCAAAATCAGCCATAGAAGAGAAAAATCATACCTTCTGCTGTGTTCTTTCACAAATGGTTTTCATATTTGCTGGTTTTCACAATGCAGCATTCCATCTCCTGGAGCATTTTATTGTGAGTAAGAAAGGTTGCTGTAGAACTTGGGCCTTGTTAACCAAAGTTAACCAAAGGCATCAGTGGGTCTCAGCTCAATGCACCCAACAGCCATGGTGCCATTTCCACAGTTCCATTCTTCTTCAGTATTACCCCTGTAATTGAAAAAGTGCTGTAATGATTGTGACTGCCACATTTGAAAACCATACTCTACAAATTTCTGCAAAGTTCTTCCATGAACTTTCTGCACAAAATCATTTCAACAGCTTCAGTGAAAGTATGAAAAGTGCAGGAACTTCCATCAAAATGCCTCAACTCTATAGTATAAGCCCAGCTTGAAAAGCTTCAGCATCAATTGCACTCTAAATACACAGAATTTTAATGTCTGGAACAAGCCTGAATTTTCATAAAACATAAGGCTCAAGTGATGTCTGACTGAGCAGTTCAAGAGGGCTTCTTTTAACTAGAATACCAAAAACATGTGTTGCCAGAAATTTGGCTAGAAATAACCATTTTTTACAACATTTAAATGACATATTTATCTTGCCTAAGGTACCCTTTTCACAGTCACAATACCAGCCTAGGTATAATTAAGAGTATTATTTCACTATTTATGAATATATTGTGTAACTCTTAGAAGGTAAACTAATACTTACAAAGAAAAACAGACTGATTATTTTAAATCAGTTCTAAAGACACAATTTTATGTATAATCAGGTTTCTATGACTATACTGATAATAGAAATTTTTAAAAACCCCAATATTTTAAATCTTGCATTAAACCTTGAAGCATTCTTCATTGGTATTAGTTTCTAAAAGTATTAATTTTACTTAGAAAGTCAAGAAGTCATGGGCAAGTTCCCAGATATTATGTTTGGAGATTTTTTTTTTTTTTTTTTTTTTTTTTTTTTTTTTTTTTTTGGTGGGGATGCTTTAATTTTGTCAATGTCCTCAGGAAAAAAATGTGCCAACTGTTTCACCGTTTCACATCTTAAGCTTCCTGACATCTTGCAGGTATACTCTACTCCTAAAAGACAAGATCAAAATTTTATGCTTTTAAATTTTTTATGTTTTTATACCTTTCCTTTTCTGGGTAATTCATGTTTAATATATGTTCCAGGTGGTTGAAACAGAAGTATATAGTTTGGCATACACCTACCACACGCTTTTGTCTTGCTGAGGATAAGCAAACTATGTTTGTGTCCTTAGCTTAGCTGAATGGCAGATTTATACTGATGTCAGAGAATGAGCAATTAAGAGATATCCTTATCAGCAACCTTTTTTGAAAGATATTAGAGAGGACCAATCACATAAGCCAGGACTAAATTCCTGCCAGGCTTTTGAACTGAAGCCATTGAGCTGTCTGGCTTTATGCACAGAGAACTAACTACAAACTAAACACCACTTTGCTGTTATAAAGCAATATTTTACTGCTTTTCCCTGGCTAATCCAGATGTCCTGTATTTACCTGTTTTGGCAGAGAGGAAGGGAACTACTTGAAGCACTTTTTCTCTGGTCTTATGCCTACTTTCCATAACTTTCATACAGGACAGCATCACAGAGTCCTCAAGCTAAGGGATGACTTCTGGTCAAACAAATATAATCACACTTTCAGTTTCCACATTAAGATAGCTGGCCATAAAACAACTTGGATCTGGAAAGAGCACAAGTGCCAGGAGGCAGAGAGCACTAGCTCCATCCCAGTGCTGCTCTGATACAGTTACTTGGTAACTGCAGGGTAAACATGCATCTCCCTTTCCAGAAACTGCACACACGTACTTGGGGCTTTTTTGATTTTTGTTTTCCAGGCTTGAATGTCAGAGTTTACACTCCTAAAACTTTGGAAAAAGGGCTTAAAAAAAAACAAACACAAAGAAGCAGGAGACTATAATGTATACACATACACACATACTAGATGATGTTAAATAGAATCATGGCAAAGCTTTCAGTGTCAGAGTAAAGACACTTTAGGGAGCTAAAAGATCAGGAGAGATGCAGAATCCTCAGCATCCACATGAATAAGCCTGTTCTGTTCAAAACCTGCTTGTCAGGTACCTCACTTGTTTGTTTAACCAAACTTCATGGTACCTGAGCTGTACTGAGGGCTAAGTTCCAGGAAATCAGTACCTGGGTCCACATGCAGATCAAACTTGTCCCCAATTGACTTTATCCACCTCATTTCTGGGCTATTTGGTTCAAGTTAGTGTTCTAAAGGACTTAATATGAAATTAATAGCAAATAATATCATCTTTCTTACCACAGTTCTCATACCAGATACAAATAAATGTAGTGCACACACATTAAACAGAAATCATTCTGGTACAGGAGGATGAGGGAAGATATTTATAGCAAAAAACTACAGACAATCATATAAATATTATAATAATATAAAGATTATCAAGTCCTAGTACTACTCCTTTCATTTGTGCCGCTGTCAGCAAGTCAAGGTTATGGTGGTGAAGCTGAAACTCAATTGAAACATAAAAACAAGAAAACTCACAAATATACTGGAAGTTGACTGGAAGCTTTGGTCCTGGTACAATAAAGAGATTTTAAAGTGCCATAGAAGTATAAAGGACTTTAAAGTATAACTACACTCAGTTTAAATGCTACTAACACCAAAAAAAATAAGATAGATCAATCGATCTCTTTGGAATCTCTAGATTAGAAGAATAGTTTGATTTGAATTTATGCAAATATTTAAACTTGTGTAGAGCTTTAGAAGTAATCAGCTCCAGCAGTAGAATTTGGACTTAATGACTTAGCTTCTGAGTTGCCAAGTGCAAAAGATGACATGATGGGGCACTGCACAGAGGTGTTTTTCGGTGTTCATTCACTTGTAAACATGGGATATTTCTGTAAAATTGACATGTTTTGATCCCTTCCAACTAATTAATTACAGCCCCAGGTCATTCAGGTTAAGGAAAAAAAAAATCCATAGCATTTATAGCTATCTCCCCCCAGTTATTTTTATAAGGGTAGGAATATTTACTTGAAAGCAGAAATTTTCACAGGCTATATGCCTATAAAATCAACATGTTGTGTTTTGCCTCCAATCCCAACCTTCAGAAACCCCTATGTTCCTATTTTTCACAAATTCTTGTTTACTGGAAATAAGAAGTCAAATCAAACTTGGAGCTGAGCAAATTACCTGTTTTCTGTGTCAAGATGTAAAACTGCAAAAGGAATTCTACAGGTGAATGAATATTCTCCCCCTTATTCCACAGAGACGTGTTTAACTTTGTAAGAAACATTAAATGTAACTCAGATTTTGTTACTCACTGGATACTAACCCTACAACCTTTGCCAAAACATGATCAGATTATTTTACTAGATTACATATGCTTTAAATTACTGGAAGTCTCATAGAATTCTTTTTAAGCATATGAGAGTATTTTCATGCTAAATTACAGTCTCATTTAAAGTGAAAGGATTATCACCCAAAACATGGTGCAGATGCTATATAAAATTACCGAGATACATCTCAAAACAAGAATGCTCTTTCTCTTTTTCTTTTCTCCTTAAGAAAAGTATAAGACTTCAACCTGCTGTTAGGGAGTATGATTCCTCAAGAATAGATTATCTCTCAATGCACTCAGGTCCAGCTGCTGGGATAAATGAAAGCTGTCTAGTGCTATGCTCAATCGTCCTTTTGCTACTCCTCCTTCTCATTTTTCCTAACACATTTTTTCCATTCCAGATTCAGAAAATCTAAACGTAATCATTTCTTTTCACTGAACTAAGTACTGATGTTTGTGGAAAATCCAAACAAAATTATAGTCAAACTTTCAGAGCCTAATGAAGCAAGCAGGACCAGAAGTTATATGTTGGTATTTCTATTTCTCAGGCACACCATGTTATCCCTGCCTACTTGGTTGCTTATCCTCTCCTCCTGCCTTGGGGAGCTGTACAGAGCCTGGAGCGCTGGCTTTGCCAATCCACTCAAAGTTTAAATTCAGCACCTCTTTTGCAAGATAGATTTTGCAGATGCAAAATGGTCTGTGTTTATTATTTTGGTTAAAACAGACAACATGTGATAAACATTTTTTAATACTTTGACCCAGGATTAGTTAATTTCCAATACAATAGGAGAATAAGGCAACAATATTATAAGGAGCACAAAAACGGGAAATCTAGAAGACCTCAACATATCTGAATGTCATTGCAAGTATAGGTTTGCATTCCTACACTAGTAAGATTTAATCCTAGAATTCTTTATCAGTCTATAGTGTAGAAAGTTTAGAGATACTAAAGGAAGTCTATTACACTGAAGGAATATTAGTACCTTCTGAGAACTCAAATCCAGCCTGAAAGGAGAGACAGATCTAACTCATTTAATTCTTTTTGCCTTTATAAAGCAAGAAACTGTGATATCAAAGGAGGCAAATAGGACTCCCATCCTCTGAATTAAATCTCAGGAAGCAAACCTGAGGGTATCTTATCACAGTTGTCAGTGACAAGGCAGAGAAAGCCTGTAGGCCTGGTTGTACTGCTGCTATCAACTGCAAAATATCAGCAATTTTAAATGTCTGAAGTGCATGGTGTTTGTACTTTAGTACTGCATGTACTACTCCTCTATAAGCATTTTTTAAAATAAGTCTTTCATCTTTATTTACTTCATCTGTAATCTGAAACAAACAATGTTGCTTGCTGTTGCATGAATTAAAAAAAAAATAAAAATAAAGGACCATTAAAAAAAAAATTCTCCCATCCCTAAGTTTTGCTCCACATAAAACTCTGCATTTATGTTCCCTCAGGGTCCTCTGGCCTAGCCTGCCACATCATGACACAAATGACATTTTTTACCAAGCTTCTGAGTGATCTGTGTCACACATAAAACTTACATTTTCCTTCTGTCACAAAATACATTTGATTGCACTCATTTGGGGCTCCTCAGGTCCGTCTACATTTCTCAACATATCTAATCTAAATACCAGTGCTTTTGCTGTCACCCTGTAAAGCCACTGCAAAGCAGGCAAAAGAAAAAAGCCCTCCTGTACGCCTGCAGAGAAGTTTGTAAAGGTGTCAGAGGTGTCAGATGTGCGATTCCATCACCAGGGATCAGAACAGTTTCCGTCAAGCATTTCCCGCCATGCTTCCCCTCAGAGCAACTTTCAGACAAATACTTTGTTTGTTACTGCCGTGTGGTAAATGACACGGTGATGGCAGGTGTCAGAGTGGCTCATGATTTGGGAGCAAGCTCAGAGCACGACTATTTGTGAAAATCTTGGGGAGGTACCTGTGCACCCCAGAGCCAAGGCCAGGCCAGGCCGCTGGCAGGGCCCGTGCTCAGTGCCGCACGCGATGGCGGCTGCCGCGGCCTGGCACCCCTGCCCACCCTCAGCAGGGCCAGGGGCTCCTCACGGAGGGGACATTTCATCCAGGATATTCACAATGCAGTGCTGCACATTACTGCTCTATGCTAAGATCATTATTTGCAGGCTGCACTATTATTTTTCTGACAAAACACATGGGGCTACAGCACTGCAGCATCACTTTCCATTACCTTTCGGGAAAGCTTTGCCTTCTTTTTCACTAATTGATGTCCAAGCTTCTTACATTCTTTATTATTTTTTTATTCTCCTTTTGGAGAGCACTGAGCTGGCCTTGCCATCATTTCTAAAGTAAGCTTTCATACCTGCAATGTGGTTTAAATGGTCATGCAGGGGTAAGGGGTGCTGTGTCCTGGTACAGCCTCTGGGCCAGCACAGCTTCAAAGGCCAGAGCCAAGGGCTCTCTGCCCCAGAGAAATGCGGGAAAAGACAAAAGTTGCAAAACCTGTTAAGAAGCTTCTCAAACCACACATCTACTATAGACTCCTTTACAAGAATACATAAACACCAAAGTCCAATGACTGAGGGTGGAAAAGAAAGACATGTTACCTGTTACCTCAGCCACAAAGAAAAGACAGAAACATCGGTGTGGATTTCAGTGCTTTAAAAACACTAAAATCATGCAGTTTAGAAAATACAATGAGGAGAGCATAGCAACAGACCATTCTTTTGCCTCAAAAGAGCAGAAAAGAAAGAGAGAGGCCCCTTTCAGGCTGTAAAGAGGGCATCTCTACAAAAAGTTTTAGTTAGCACTAAACATCCAACATTTATATGGAAGAAGGAAATTTCTGCCTGAAAAGCCAATTAACTTCTCTTCCTACTAATGAACTTGATTTAACCCAAACCAGATTATTTGGTTTGATGCTCAGAATTTTAACATATTGACATTGAAGTCCAACCTCTAACAAGTTTCTAATATGTCAGCTCACACTGTCCATCTATATCGTTTTCTAATGGTCCAAATCGATATGATATTTTTTTACCTGTTTTAAACTGTGCTGTATTTTCAAGCTTTAAACTGGCAGATAGCTAGATCAAATTACAGATGTCACTCAGTGCAAAACCCACCTCTTACAGATGACAGTCACAATAAAAACACCTCTTCACACATACTGAAGAACAAATATAAGCATCAATAAATGACAGTTCAAGGAAACTTAAGTCTTTTAGACCTCTCCTGACAAGAAACATTTGTGTAACGTCAAAGAAATAGCTTTTGCTCAGCCAATCTTTTGTATCATTCACAACACACACATACAGAGAGGTAAACTATACACCTCTATGAAGATTTTTCTTTTATTTTACAAATCCAGTGACTTGTCCTGCATCCTGCAGCACTGGAGGTAAGCAGTGTCACACAGAGTACTCCTTATCTTATCCCATCTACCTGAGACAAGAATACCAGGGCTTTTATTTGTGCACATTTGCAAACAGCTCCCTAGTTAGTAAACAGAAGTTAACTGCTATAATACTAACACAGAAGACACAGAAAAGCTATAGAAGAGAAAAAAGGCAGCCATGTCTTCTGTTCTGTTTGGGATAGGCCATGTTTCAAGCCCCTTTAGCAAGTATAATTTTAGATTAGATAGGGTGGAAATTCATAATCGTAAATCATCGCTGAGTTCTCAGACACCTGAACATGAATTAAGCTTTGCCATTATGGAATCATAGAATACTTCAGGTAGGAAGGGAGCCACACAAGGATCATTGAGTACAACTGGAAATCTGGAAAGCTTTAGTTTGTACCACAGTGCTTCACAGACCACAAAAAAAAAAAAAATTCAGGGCACAGAATATTTCCTTAAAGTGGAGTAAGAAAACATAAATGGTTTGTCATGTTCATTGTTTTTTAGAGTCACTTCGTTCCACCAAATCTATCAAATATTACCTTTGCAAAAACCATAGTGACATTGTTATTACACCCTCAAAACAGAAAACACTTCAGCAAGTGGTAAAAGCTCACTGTGAAGAGCAAACAAAAACTATGGTTAATTTCCATAATTTCCCCATCTGTCTTAAAATTTATTGCAGGTTGTCCATTTTCAGTGATAAGGCCCACACCTCCAATAGCTCACTGCTATAAAGCAAGGTTTCTTCTGTTCAAGCAACTGCTTAGATAATCCATGTTCAGAAATTAGGTGGGACTGAAAACATGAAGACAAGATGTGGGTTGACACACAAGATAATGGCCTCATAGCACCTTCCTTCCCCCTTTCCACTACTGCTACCATTTTTCACACTTACTGGTCTTTTAAACTATCCCTCAAAAACTAGATGTAAACCAAGGAAGGAGGGATTCTGCTGTAAAACAGGGACAAGATCAGTGAACAGAAATTAGCAGATGGCAAAACAGAGGAAAAGCAGAGATGAACAGAGTTCTGTGGAAGGAAACTTGTTTCAGAATTCAGAAACTTGTTTCAGAATTCCTTTTTCTTACCGAGACATTTATGGTTCTTGCAGTGCAAGGTAAATTCCCCATCTTACACAAACATTGTACTTGCACTGTAGCTCTGTAACAGCATCTTCAATATAAAAAACAGAAATTATAGGAATGAAAGTAGATGACATTTTAGTTCTTAATTTAAAAAGTGAACAGAAGCTTTTGCCTCTCCTTTGTCATAGAATAAAAATATATATCCAAACTCCAGGTTCTGACCAGCTGTACTGTTCTTTCTCTCACACTAACTAGAAAGTCATAAAATCCATTAAATCCTTTGAAGCTGACCTCCTTCATCACATTAAACTTGAAAGCCAAATGCTATGAAGACATTACAAAAGAAAAAGCAGAAGTTTGTATTTCCTCATTCAAATGGATACCAAAACACATTACTGATTCTAAACAATAACCAAAGTGAAAATTTTAAAAATACCTGGCAATACTTTTCAGAAATCAAAAGCAGCTACAGGATCTCTGTATTGAGCAAAAAGAAATAATAAAAACAGATGTCAGAGCAGACAAAATATCCTGGATTTAGGAAATGAGACACAGCAGGGATCACGATATTTTAATCGGTCACTACTTCTTTTCTGGTTTGTTTTTTCATTTAAATAATGCATTCTGATATTTGCAATCTCCCTCCCTTTGTCCCTTGGTGCACACACAGACAAATCACAATTTCGTCGTCTTAATTAGCGCCTTTAAATGAATTTACAGAGGGACATTATAACAGCAACAACCCAGCTGCTAACACCAGAGTCCTCAAAAACATTTAGAAAGAACAGTTTAGACTTGCTAACTTATTTATTTTTTCCAAAAAGAAGTCTAGCACCAGCAGTTCTCCCTAATCAAGTTTTTCCTTTTCTCAAGTGAACAAGTAGATGAAAAGCAAGGAGGCTGGAGAGAAATGCAGTCTGAGTGGAGGACATTCAAGAAGTGACTAGAGACTAATCAAATGGTACAACTGTACCTATTTCAGTGATTTTCTGCATCACTCTCACAGTCCTCTCCTCCCCTGTAATGCATCCTTAAAACAGTTTCCCCATATTGCTTTCTTCTTTGGACATAGTTGGTACCTTCTGTACCAAGTTTTATAAAATAAGATCTCTGAGTTACTGTGCTAATTTTATTTCTGTTAGAGAGGTATAATCTTCCATTGGTACATATATGGTCACCACAGGAGTACACAGAATATGAAAGCAATCATTAGACTGTGATAGAACAGGAGTGGAAAAAAATCTCCAGAAAAAGATTCCCAGAAGAATCCAATTAGCAACTTTTTCCCCTTCTGATTAACCTAAGGAGAGCCAATTAAGCATCAGAAGTAAGAATAATAATTGAATTTCCTGGAATACCTATGTATACTAAAGAAACATTTATTTCTGTCAGCAGAAGACTACAACCAATTATATTTGCAAAGATAGGTTTGAATTCCAGCCCTCCTTCCCTTGAATAAGTCCAGTATACTTGTTGGAGCCTCTCGAAACATATAGGTACATGGAGCAAACTTTCCTGATGTGGGATTAAATTAACTGAAATAAATTACAGCTTTAAACTCTTAATAAAATGAAATAAATCCCAAACTAAAACCACTTTTTAGGGTTCCATTCTTTCTTTGTATCATCAACTGAGGGGCTTTCTACTCTGAGCATCTGGGAGCCATCATGTCAAGCTCCGGATATTAAATGTACATGTAGTTCTCTGCAGGCCTAATGAGTTACAACAGAGGTCACATTCTCCACTGCCCAAATGCAATTTGAACAATTCCTCACAACAAGAATTGTGACACACCTGTGTATAAACACTTCTGACAGTAAAAATTACAGTAAATTTTGCTATTTCTCTTCTTCTCTACAGCAGAAATATCCAGAATAGCAGTGTAGTTTCCCTTATCACTGCTAGTATCTGTGACTTTTTCACATTTACTGCTCCGAGTAAATTTTTCTGAGAAAGTTTCATGTATTTTCATAGTAAAAACATAAGATCTGAGATGTGAACTATATTTTGAGAGTTTGGAAACAATCCAGCTGCTTCTAAGTAGTATTCTTCAGTCTTGAGATAACAATAGGTTTATCTAAACTATAAACAGTGTGTTGCTTTTCAAGTAACTATATTTTTCTCTGCTTTAACAGTGAAATTAAGATCACCCCCCACATTACAGGGAAAAGAAGAAAACATATTCAAATATTGTTAGATCAAATAAAACATTTCACATATGGATAAATGCTAACTTTCTAGCATGGCAGGAAGACAAGCTGAACAGGATCATTTCTGCCAAAACCATTAGCAAATTGCCTTACAGTGATTGGCTTGGCTGCGAGTCTGAGGTTTTATGGGTTTGGGATTTTTTTTTTTTTTTTCCTCCCCTGCTTTGTTTTGATTTTGACTTTCTTTGAGGATGGAGATATTGGGTAGGGGGAGGATCAGGGAGTTACATTAATCCACACATAGCTTGTAAGTTAAGTCATTTCTTCTGGATATTTTGCTACTTAAGTACATCTGGCTTTGTTTAATGTCAGTTTTTTAACTGAACCACATTTTTGCTGCAGTAATCTACAATACAGTAATGAAAAGCTTGAAGTAAGTAGAAGCAAAACACAATTCATCCATTTCTTCCCATTTCACACTGCTGCCACAGTCACTGACTGTGTAAAAGTGTATTTGACTCTTACTACTTTCCTGGAAACTAGCAAGCCAGAAATACATTGTAAACATGCACGCACATACATACACACACACCTTTGCACACCACCTATCTCTTTCTGGTTTTCAGCAAGTGCCCTGGTTTTTTGCTGTTTAAAGAATTTTTCTGCATTCTCCACTACATGACATCATTTGCCATTATGTATATCCCCTGCTGGAAAGCAGCCAGCACAGATTTTTCTGAACCCCCTTTCTCCCTCTCACCACAAACTCAGTTTCAAACCCTTCCTTGAAACACTTAATCCTTCTGCTATTGTGAACTTAACGTTAGGGAGGAATCTGAAGCCAATGACAACAGCTTGCTTCCTGAAGACTCTGCTCTGGGCCACTCTGGAGGCGACCCCACTGCCCAGGCCAAACAGTTCAATGCACTCAATAACAGCTTCTCCTCTCCATGTGGCACTGGATTTAATGCCCTTCATTTAACAAGGGAATCTCAAAGTGTCTGAAATTTGAGTACACCTCTGGTAACTGCATGGATGTTCAGAAGTTTCTTTGGAGTTTGCCAAAGCTTCTTAAAGTTCCATCCATCTTTCCAATTTCGGTGAGAGAAATTGGTATTTCTGACATGGTGAATTCTGGAGAATTTGTGTAGAATTGTCTATTTGCAGCATTTAGATTCTTCTGTTTTGTCAATTTCCAAATGGTTCAAATTGTAGAAATTTAATAATATTTAAACAGACTGAAAGCAATCCACAAAATTCAGGCAAACAGCAGCTTAAAAATAATGATAATAAAATGAAAAAAAATGGCAAATACAAAACAAGGAACCTGCCACCTCAGGTTCTAATTTCAGTGACAGTATGACAATAATCCAGAACAGTGCACATTAACAGATGACAGAAAATTCTTGGATATACAACACGTGATTCAACCTGCTGAATTTATTGACATGTGGTTTCATCAAGACTTTTGGCATTTCCAAAAGGATCATGTATGTGTAAATCTCAAGTAATACATAGGGTAAAAAAAATTAGAAATATGGCAAAATACACACATTATAATGAATAGAGATCCACTTTTTTCTAGTAAAAGTCATTTTCTAGCCCATTGAATATTTAGGATAGTAAATGTTTGACTTCCCCTTTTCCCCTCAGTGGCTAGAATAAAGCACAAAGTGGACAAGGGGTTTTTTGTGAGAACTTTCATGGATTTAGATCAATTAAACTCAGAATAGAGACTTTCATCTAGATTCATGGGGTCACCAACTCGACGATTCTGCACCTAAGTATGGTAATTGAGCTACTGAACTAACAAGACAACATCCAGAGCCCTGTCAGTCAGCATGAACATTCCTTTTAAAAGTAATGAAAAAACAAACACTCCTTCAGCAGCAGAGATAGGAAGAAAGCTGGGTGTCCCAGGACTAATGACTTGGCATTGATATCCAAACAGAAGTGGAGAGGCAGTTCAGTTTTTCAGAGCCTGATTCTGGGCAGCATGAGACTGAGGCATGCACAGGGTGTTCTGCAAACTCTGTTGGCTGCCTGGATTGTTTGTTCTCCCTGCACACACTCAGGAAACACAAGGTACAGGGAGTTGGTCAGGGAGAGAGCAGAATCAGGAAATGTAAACAAACTAATGAGATCAGTGCAAACAGCAATAGCACACTGTGTTTCGAGATGTGTGTAACCTATTTGGTAATTTCACACTGTCCTTATAGCATCCCTGGTCTCCTCCTTCTCACTGGGGCTTCTGGGTCCTAAGCACAAGCAGATGAAATGTTTTGGCTACAAAATCCCTCCTCAATAAATTTCACAAGTTAAAAACACACCAGCATTAAAAGTTGTCTGTCACACTATATAATTGCAAACGCATCCTGCAATGTTTTCAGTGCTTAGCAAACAAAAATTATTACATATTTTATATTTGTGGATGTGAAAAAAAAGATGTTCCTAGACATTCCATCTCCTTGTCCCAAAACTACGGTGCCAATGATAAGGGGCTTTGTTAATACTGTTTCATTATATACTCTCTTGTCTACACTGATAAGGACTTCACATAATATTTTATGAAGATCAGAGAATATGACTTCTGACTACAGAAGGAATAGCATATCACTGGCAGAAAAGGTCTTGAAGAAAAAATAAAAAGACAAAAAGAAAAAACCAAAATAAATCAACCAAACCCCAAAAAACCTACCAGATCCCTAACAATGGGTGCTGCAGTTATTCATACAGTTGTGCTATCTTCAGGGACCCTGTCTGAAAGTAGCAGGATCACACTGTAAAACTGCAGTTTTTTTCCTGTATACTTTGCCAGTGGATGGTATGACACAATGAAGGAATAGAGCCCGTGGGACCAGCAGCAGCCAGAACAGGGCTTCTGCCATTCTTCTCTGAGTAAGGGACATGACTAAGCCCCTTCCACCCTCATCTCCACTTCTCCAGAGACACAAGGACCCAGAAATGAAAGGTGCAACGACATCTACTGTTTCTAATTAAAAGTGATTTGCTTTTCCCAGGAACAGACACATCTACAGGTATAGAAGACTAACATTTCAGTTTACCATGGGAAAACTGAGGTTTACTTATAATTGTGCACATAACAATTAGAAGAAAATTATTTTCAGAATTTTTTTCTTGTGGTATACAATCATGCTACTCATGGAAAAGCATTTCCATTTACAATCTTTTGCCAATTTTGAATTATAGTCTAAATTCTACCCCACATGCAGACACACTCATTGTCACTCATACTAAAAAATAAAATAAAATAGCTACCGCATCTGAAACACTTATCAGTCAAAAATTTATTTCAAAATATTAACAAAATATTTAAATTATTAGTTTTTGGACTCAGTTCTCTCTGAAACCAACTTCTTCACAAAAAGAACTCCCTGCATTTTTTTCTCTTTTTTTTTTTAATTCATAAAAATTGTGTCTAAGTCGTCAATTTTAAGTGACCTGAACTTATTTACATGCACACAGCAGAGAAGAGAGTGTTTATAATGGCTCAATACAGGCAGCCCCACGAAGCAAGCCAAGCATTCCTGCTGGTCTTACATATAATCAATGAGCCTGCAGTGCATTCACTGATGAATTGGACAATGAGACTGAGGGTCTGAGTCATATTCAATCAACTCCATTTCCAGCAGCCTGTCAGGGATGATGGCAGACCTATTTTGCAATGCTGTACACATCAACTCATTTGGGAGAATGTGTTTTTATGTGTATCTGTGTGTGTCTGTGTGTATAAATGTGTGTATATATATAAAACTAGTGTCTTGGTGTATATATAAAGATAAATTGATGGATTTGTTCAAGAGTACATTTCAATGCAGCTCCTTGTTTGCCTTTTCTTAGCAGCTGCGTGTCCACCCAGAAGCTTTTTTCCAGCAACAAGAAAATTAAAGTACAGAGAAGCATATTCATAAAGCTGCGGCCGTTCAGACTGAAGATAAAAATATTACAAGATGGTAGATGCTCAGCTAAAGAGATGTGTCTCAGGGGCAGACCTCTAAATGGTCTATTAGATAGGATGAGATAGTAAATCTAATTTGCCAAAACGCAGGCGTGCTCATCAACGTTTCATGCTGTCAATATTCCGTGCTAGCTTGCAGCCTTGATAGAGTTCCCATAGTAATGAGCCTGAGAGCTTGGGAGGATTTGGCTATTCTGTAGCCAGTCACCCTTTGTCTCACCAGTGAATTAGAACGCCAGAATGTGCTCCACACACTGGCTGAGCAAACAGCCCTTCAGGTGGCAGAGCTATGGCAACTGACCACTGACGTAAAATGCAGGAACAGTTCCAAGAAACACATGCTTCCTAGATTTTCTGTGCTGGAAGAAAAAAGGATGAAAGGAATATTTTTTTTTTTTTTTACTTCTCAAAGTTCTAAATATGGTTTCATTTGGAAAACGGACAGTGCCTTGGAAGGAATTAGGCTGCATTCTAAGAAACAAACATTCAAACATTAAGAAAAGTGGTGCTGAGTTTTTCATTTTTTAAACTTGGGGATTCTCCTCTCTTCCTTAACGTTTCTTAAAGTAAAGTTATTTCTTAAGATTAATCCTTCATGTAATTCAGGTCCCAGATCTTTCTGCAGGCCTGCTTATCAGACTTCAGGGTTCTGATTTCACACTGTTTAGGCAGCATTCACTTCAGCAGAATATTCTGAGAAATATTTAATACAAATTTAAACAAATGCTTCTAGCAGAACAAAAGTACAAGCAAAACAAAAGAATAAAAAAGTAGAGAGAGTGTACTGGATCATGTGGTACATTGACCAGCCCTGTCTTTTGTTTCTGAAAGATATTTTTCCAATTCCTTTTGAGAACCCTAAGTGTGTGCTTTTGTGTGCCACATTAACAATGCCCTGGTGCCAAAGTAGGAGAAAAACTCTTTCTGGAGCATAATCTCACTTCTTCAATTCTACCTGCTCAGATACACATGAAACTCCCTAGTGAACTTACATAGCACATTAATCCAGCAATTAACTACCCAAGAAAGAGAGTATCTGGATGATACTATTCTAGCTTTATGGTCATCAGAATGGGAGTCTTTTTCTTACTCTTACTTGATCTAGATGCAAATGATGGGAGTGGTCCAAACTGAATGATTTTTATTCTATCCCACACAGGAATAAAGAGTCTTAAAAAAAAACGTTTGGGGAAGAATAAGAGGCAAAAGCAAAAAAAAAGTCTCTACCTGGACAAATCCAGGAACATTCTGATGTCAGGTATACAGGAAGTGGATGCAAATTGAATTCCCTGCACTCAGCAAAGAGAAGTTTGTGTTGTAGGAGATTCTCAGCTGACAGCACCTGTAGGCGTTACCGTGGAATTTTCCTGTGAGGAGCACCACTCATCGAGACTCAGTGTAGGGTGGTTTTGAGGGATTTTTCAACTTCTGCATAACATCAGATGCTACCCTGCAGGTCTGTTGTAGAAAAGCAGCTTCTAAATTTGTTGACACTCAATAGAAATCGGGTTTGGAGCAGAGGTGGTCCAATGAGTTAAGATAACGAAGGTCCAACCCTTATTGGTAAAAGGGAAACAAGTTGTGGGGTATTAAGTCAAAACTGAGGACCATAATGCTACAACATCCTACATTAATTGTCCACAGTTCTTCCAATAGCTACTGCAAATGGCTGATTTTAGCCTACTGTTACAGACATCTATAATATCATTAAAAATGCATAATCCTGGTCAAACCTTTTCAGAGAGTCATATTAGCTTTTATGGATATGTTGAGTACCTGACATTGCTTGACAATTAACTTGAAATAAAAAAAAAAAACTTCTGGTGTCGACAAACTCCTTGAAGATTTGTACTTTTTGTATCAAGACATACTTTTTCCAGTAAAGACAGAAATCAACTTGATACAAAATCTAAAAGAAAGCAGCAGCAATAAGTTTATGGTGTGAAATAAAAATAACCTGTGTTTCACAGTTACTAAAGGAATAAAAAAAAATTTCTTTCTACCCCTGACACTTTTGCAGGACTGAGTCAGCACATAGCCTGTACTAAATGCTGTCAAATGTTCTTTAAGGATGAATTTTCACCAGGATGCTGCAGTAGAAAGTCAGAAAGATGGTTACTTCAGCAACAACCTGCTCAATGCACTTGGAAAAAGCAGTTCATATCTGTATTCTCCTAATTACATTTTAACCTTGCTTTCCCTTTGCATTTGTTTAAACTAGCACAGATTTTTCAGATTCTACTGGGGTAGATTGAGAGCTTATTAATGCACAGAAAACCCAGACTCTGCATGCTGAAGAATACACCAGAACAACATGGGACGTTATGAACAAAACACTTTTCTAAATATGAAATCATAACCTTAAGTAGACAGTGGATTTTACTCTGTTTTATACTGAAATCAACGAAAGTTTTGACAATCTTGAATTCTGCTGGTATTACCAAAGCCAATAGTATTCCATAAAAACAATATGCTTTTTAATGCCTTCTTATATCCAAATAGAGCACACTGTATCTTCTCTCTGGGAAACCAGTAAAATACAAAAACATCTCCTGTACTTTGGTTAGGGATATCTCAGCAAGAAAGTAGATACAGATTTTCCTAGGAGATATCTGAACAGTGGGGAGAGAATGGTTTGCTCTTACAATATTTCAAAGCAACGAAGCAAGAAGCATGAGCCACGGAAGGAGAATTAAATAAGGAGGTAGCTAACATACATTTCTGGGTGAGCCACAAAGAGAAAAAAGTTAGGTCAAACAAACTATATAAAGGTGGTAACAAGGAACTACTTAGAAGCTACCTGAGGCAGTGAATAAGGCATGGATTTCAACTTGAAAGGTTTATCTTCAAACAAAACTTTAGGGTATGTGCAATAAACATGAGGTTCTAATGTTGAAATCCATTTGAAGGGCATTTGAAAACATCTGATATTCATATTTCAGTTTTCAGCAAGGCTCTGAAGTTTTGATCCTGCACTTTTATCTTTACCTGTTCTTCACTGAGTTTGTAAGAGCCTTCATTTTCCTAGTGTACAGTTCTCTGCCTTGTGTCTTTCACCAAGTAGCTGACTCCTGCACTTGGATTGAACCATTTCTTGTTATTGGCTGTATAGAGTTTGCAGTTTGTCCATTTCTAGCACAAAGCAGTTGCTCGTGTATGTTCACTGGCATGCAGGCTACCCAAACCTCATATATCCACCACCCTGCTTTTTTACCCCCATTGTGGATTGTGTCACAGTTCAGTTAACACAGGTACAGCCAATTTGCTTCAGAATCATTAAAAAATTCATGAAGCCAAATTACCCCCAATAAAAAACGACCGAAAGCAATGTACAAATAAGTAAAATTGTATGTAACTAGCCCTGAATTCCCACTGTTCCTAAATACCTGAGATATTGTTTATTCATTTAATGATCTACGTGTCTAATTAGATTCTCTGTCCCTATACCCACAGCTTGTTGGGGAATTGTTGGTTGTGTAGGCAAACACAAAAATCTGCCACCATTCCCATTATATCTAGGATACAATATTCCAGGATTTACAATGAATGATGCCTCAAAACTAAAACGTGCCTTATGAGTTTTCAGTTCAGGGCATTTCCTTTTCACCTCTTCCCCTTCCTGAATTACAGCTAAGGAAACAGATACATTTGATTTTTTCCATAGAACAATAGTAAAATTAGTCAACTGAATGGTTCAGAGTCTAAGGGTGAAATCTTATAATTCTTTTGAGTTCTTTGTTGATTTTTTTACATGCAGAATTTTTTTCCTGCTTGCATTTTAGCTGGAGTACTTTGCTGTGAAATCGAACATATTTCTAGTATTGCATCACATCAAGATTTTTTTTTTTATATATATATAGACGGGAATCTTGTTTCATATTTTAACTGTTTCCTAGAAGGCATTTGTTATACTTTTCTCACCCTAATCAGTAAGAGAAATACCATAATGCTGTAATACTATAAACCAGTAACTCACAGTTTCCAAATATTAAAATTTCTTTACCAATTTTTCACAGTTAGATTTTGCAGAATATACCTGGTTTAAGTCTTGAAACTGCAGCTACCACCTTAGTAAGAAGCCAGTCCTGGACTAATTTTAGCAATCTTGTAAGAAACTTGATGTTTGGATTGTTCTTCTACAAGAGGCAAAATGACACATTCTGTCCCTGTGAGAACTATGAGCACAGTAACCAACAGCTGTAGCACCATGAATATCATCTGCAAAATGGAAAAACCTGGATGCTGCAAATGTTACAGCCCCAGAGCTGACATCCAGGGAAGTCTGAGATGCAGGAAATACAATGGATTTCACAGCTGGGTAGTCCCTCAAACACATTAATACTTCCAACTTCAGTAAGTGCAAACTTGCTGCCTGTATCCACTGAAGTGTTGTGGTTTGGTTTGCAAATAACTCGCTTATTTCACATGATATCATGAAAGAACAAAGAGAAAACATGTGCCTACTAATGACAGGGCAGAAATCTCCACAAAACCTAAACACTGCTCTCCCTTGATAAATGAGATGTCTGGATTAGTAGTCTACAGATAGCATCAATAGGCTATTTCTACATTCTTCAAGTATCCTTTTTTTATGACAGGAAGTCACAGGAAGGAAAGGTCCTAAAAAGAGATACAGGACATATTATTAAAATCTCTGGCAGGCAAGCCTGATGCCCAATGGAAAAAGAAATAAATATTTTGGTGAAAGATATGCAACTAATCCTATTTGTCAGTATTGCAAAACCAGAGAGCCTTCACCAAGAATAGAAATTACTCCCTAATCATCAGAGTAGAAAGCACAAGGGTTTAATGGTGTCAAGAAGCTATGAAGCCTGTCACACAAACTGATCCGATAGTAAATGATAGACATTTGATTTAACTACTCCATCTACTGGCAAATAATTATGGCTAGTGTGTAGAGATATAGGAGTTGCTTATATAAAGCTTTGTCTACAGAAAAGACTCATAGAGGCATTTTTCTCTTCTTTGAACAAGTAGCAAATGCATTATCATTAGTGATCATTAGTGTAGTTCCTTTCCAGTTTGCAGACCCTGGGGTTTATATTAACACCACATCCCAAATGACAGTTTCAAGCTGAGTTTTACTTGAAGGGTGTGAAGACTTTTTTTTTCAGTATAGCTCATAAACACATGAGATTTATATGACCTGTATCAGGATATACTTAACTTTTATTTGTAGTCCATCCAGATGATTCTTACTTTGATTGCCTGGGAACACATTAAATCTTATGGCAGATTACACAAAGCTCCACCTAAACACTCTTCATCACAGCCAGTGTCTTAAGCCACAATGATTTCACAAAGTACAGATTTTCATTTCTTTTCTCTTAAGGCAGAGTAGCAGAGGTCTGCAGGAACATGTACCAAAGATCTACAAGATAGAACCTGAACACAGGAACCAGAAACTGTATTTCCTTCAAATAAAAGTCTCCTAATACTTCTTCTCCAAGATGCGACGGCATCTCTGAAATGTCATCTTTGCTACCCTGAACATCAGGGCATTTATAATTGTACGTGCTTTAATTTTACATAATGACTATTATAGAATGACAATAAGTCTACAATGTCATATGCAATTAGTAACATTACCTATTTAGTTTTTTCTGCCTTTCTTTTCTAAGAGTCCTTTGTGTTCCTAATTCTTCAGTTTTCTAACATAAATTCAACACAACAACAAAATAGGCAATTTCCTTCACCCCCGTGGAGGGAGAAAATTTGTGAACTAGACCAAACCCTCTTCTACACCTCCGGCTAGCCTCCCAGGAAAATGTTTCCTGGGTATAGAGACCACAAACACACTGTAATGTTCCTCTGAAAGGCCCAGAAAAGGTTTGCCAGAGCTAGGGGTGGAGGTTTTGGGAGGAGAGGGGGTGACAGCTGAAGAACTGTATAGGTCATGGGTTGTGAAGTTAAAACCAACAGCCCACCCCAAGACAACTGCTGGAAATGTGGAACAGCAGGTAACAATGGGCTTCTACCACTTCTGGGAGGTTTCAGCCCTTGCAGAATTGTGACAATCAAGTATGAACAAGAATAACAGAATTAGCTTTTATCTTCTGTGTCATCTCTAGAGATATTTCTCTTAGTCCTGGAGCTGCAGCTTAGATAAGAGAATTAGACCTTATAAACACAAAATACAATTCTCTATCCACACACCATCATCTGCACCCTTTCTTATAGATTTGGTCCATGAAATCAAAGTTTCTAGACACAATTTTTTTTATTTTATTCACTGTCCAACAATTTTCCCTAATGCTACTTACTATGGATAAATACTTCCTTAATAAGACAATTTCAGTTTGGAACATAGTCATTGTTTCCAAGGGGACAAAGCTCAGAGACTAAGACCAAGAAGCACCAACTCCATTATGTATTTTATTTCACAGCTATGCTTAACACAAATGAAAGCCATTGGTATAATAATATTCAAATAGTACTCAGGACAAGAACTGCAGTCTGATTCCCAAAATGCTTCCAAGTTAAGCAAATCTGATGGCTTTTATGAGCACTGCTGAACAAAGAATAGTTAACAATGATCAACCCATATACTTCATATATCTTTGTCAATTATTATTTCATCATCATTTATAACTTTGCAGTTCAACACCTTCTGTGTGATGATTCTGGAGGATTTGATCTGTGTGTCAAATCTCTAGTTTTACTTTACACTTATCAGGGTCAAATGAAACTCTGGCATACGTTTGGTTGTAATAGTAAGTACTGGTATGCTTGCATAATGAAAGGTTTCACAATATAAATTGGGATTTTTGTGAGGACAAAGTGCTGTTGGATTTTTTAGAAAAGTAAAATAAGTTCTTGAAAACTTTGCTGGATGCTGCCACAGGGGGGAAAATGGTTATAATAAAACAACAAACATTCCCCTTTTCCATAGCTTTGAGATACAGACAGGGAATGTGGTGAAGCTGTCTGTCTCCTCCTCCCTCAGAGGGCACCCAGCAGGGAGCTGTACATTTACGTGAAAGCTTCAGTCCTGCTCCTGGTCCCTGCTTAGAGCATCACACTCATGTGCCAAGTTCAGTGCTTAAGAAAAACTGGTTTGTTCCTTTAGCAAAAGCCGTTCAACAGGGTAAGAAAAAAGCGTGATGATTTTCAGTGATTATTTCAATAGCAGCATACATTTTCAATGTTTACTTTTTTTTGAACTGGACTATTGGCCGCTCAGACTCTGACCTCAGGAACATCTCTCATGGTTTCAGAAGGGATCTCTGAAGTTCTTGTGTTTAAACAACTAAGAAAGAAATCTTGTCCATATTTCAAATGTTTCCCACTGCTTTAAGAAGACAAGTGAAAGTCTGTTCCACTGAAGTTGACAATAAATGTTTTAACAGGATTGGGACAGGAGTTTGCTAAATTTCACTAAATTGTTCCCATCATCTGCAGGTTCAATGGTTATAAAAATTAACTTCAGGAGTACATTCACATCCTCTAGTTCAGTACAAAGGAGAAAAACACTGAAGTGACTTTGGCATTTTCAAAAATATCACCTGTTCTTCTCATACAAGTGTACATTATAGACAACCTTTTCCTCTATCTTCTGAAAAAAAAAAAAATCAACCATATACTACATCTTTCTGTTAATACATCAGATTTTAAGTGGAATTACAAAACCTGCTTGACCAAAGCATTAGCATGAATCAGAGGTCACGGATCTACATTTTTTCCTACATATATTCAGGTACCCTGAACCTGGATTTGAACATGCATTCATTTGAATGGAGAATGCAACCTGGACTGGTTTCCCTGTCAGGTGCCAGAGGATGTCCTTGATCTCTGAGTGAATTCTTTGTGCACTCTCCCTTTGAGATTTCAGGATGATTTTTTTGTTCAGATTCACTAATTTTTCAGTAGTCTTCTCTTCCTATGGAAGTCTCTGAAAATAACTACTATTTAAAACTGCAGCATTTTACCTCACCAAATGCCTCCAGGCAGCGGAAGTAATTGTCAACAAATATCATTGTTAATTAATTGGTAGAGGTGGAGAAAGACAAACAAGGGCCTTGTTAAGATTTATATCAGACTCAGGAGTACATCTCCTCTTCAACCTTTATTTGTTTTGTCAATATATAAGTGTCTAAAATGTGCAAGTGTATAGCTTCCAGCTAAGGAAAAAACTGCATAGCATAATATATCAACACAGCACCTTTAGGAATTTTTAAAAATTTTATCAGGAAATCCTTATGGATTCCTGAAAATCCCCTGCACTTGTGCATTATCTGATTCAAATTAGCCTGTTGAACAGCACAGAGAACTTGAGCTCTAAAAAAGGAGCTTTATAGATGTTAAGAGCAACAGTCAAATACAAACTGTGCCATCCACACCGTGCATAATTATATTATGAATTACTATTAACTGTTAACACATAATTGTCAGCTATTAGCCTAACTATATTGCAAGAAAATTATAATATATGGAAGAAATCAACCCTCTCAAATAATTCCAGTGAATACTGGAGTAGTTGCAATGTCTCTTTACCCTTTTGCCATAGTTGGAGCAACACTATATTCTTTACACTTTTGGCCAATGTGCCTTTGGGTCAGGCCCCTGTTCCTACCTGTGTCAGTCTAAATGGGGTAAATGCCAGAACAAAGAGTGAACAAATAAGAAGGACAACTGTCTGTATGCACTCACAGACCATTAGCTACAGTTACATCATTTTTAATGTATCCTGTTATTAACAGAAAATTTAATTTTGAAAAACATATTTTAAAATGGCATTTACCCTATTTTATTGCCCTACACATGGTAAAAGAAAGGTGAGAGGTATACCTCAATTTGGTACGCATTCATCTGGTTATTTCTCTGAGACTCAGAGGCAGACAACCCTTTGACATTCTAATTTAATTGTGAGTTAAGGAAAAAAGTAGAATTTTAATGGAGATAAAGTTATTTCACAATGAAGAAAACAATATCTCAGATGTTTTATGCCTTATTTTTATTTAACTGTTTTGCAAGAGCTTAGACATGCACAGAACACTGTGAACTTCAGCTAGAGCAAAACTACTTTTAGAGGCCAGAAAAAGCCATTTCAATTAGCTATTCTGCTCTTTCACATCACAGAAGATACAGGTCTTCACCAGCAGTTTCTGTATCAAGATCAAACTTCAGACTGAACAGCAAGCTGTTCAGTCAAGCTTTAAAGAATTCAGTAACATGTGGTAAAGGAAAAAACCAAAACCACAACCAGAGGCATGAAATCAAAGGAAAGCTATTACAGACCTCAGAACATGTAGCTCATTGAAGTACCCTCATGGCAGCATTTACTTTTACCTGAGCAGTTTGGGGCTTATGCTTATCTAGTTGGTTCAATACCCTGTAGAATGTTACTTCTACAGTCTCCACTCCTTAGTTTAGGAGACACATAGATGGGTTCCCAACAAACAGCTGAACATGACCTATATCAATGGCAACAAACACATTCCTTTGGTGTGGATATAAAAAGAACATGTCCTTAATTTAAAATATTAAGGGCTTTGGAGCCATGTCTTTTGGTTTTAATTATTCAGACATCCTTAAAATATTTAAATTGATGACATTTCTTATGAAAGACTGAAGGTAGACTGGACAGAATTGTGAATTTTCCCCCCTCATTTTGCACAAGACTCTGGTAAGTTATTTATTGTTGCAACTTAAAAGTAACTCTCATTTTTAAATTAGAATGTGTCTGAAAAAACAGTTCTGGATTTCTCATAAGGCAGTTCAAAGCCATCATGATCTGAAATAACCTCACTCCACACCGACTTCCTGAAATAATTCTATGATAGTAGAAACATACTCTACCATAAAAACCTATTTCCAAACCAAGTTGTCACCTTATATTGTGAATTATTCAAATTTGGTTTTATACGCTTCATGGTACTTTGCCCATATATTAATTGCAGACAGTAGGCAACACCTGGTGGAGGGAAAGCCAAGGCAGAGTTCAGAAGGCCTTGTGCCATTGCTGGCCCATGGAGGGATCTCAAACATGCCTCACTACCATACCTCATTTCCCCCTGGTGACAGCAATGCCTCATAAAGCAGAGCTTGCCAAGCAGAGAGCAAAAGAAAAAAACAGCAGCTGTTTTACCTTAAATATGGAAATTTTTTCTTCCTGCCACTCAAGCACCAAATACACCTCCCTCTTTTCCCAGATAAAGGTTTCATCTATGCATTGCATCACTCAAACACAGAGATTCGTCTTTTCAGTTTTTTGTTTCAGAGTAGCCCCAGACAAGCAGGAACATCACAACTTTCAAAGGGAATGTTTGTATTTAAAGCTCAGCTGTATGCTACAATCTTTTTAGGTCAGGTCAGTTCGAACAGGGGCTGTGTATGGAGGGGGGAACAACAAACATTTTTTAACTGTCAGCTGGAACTGAAAGAAACAGCATGAAAAGAGGCAGCTTAGCTATTGGTTTTGAAGCAATGGCATTTGTCTGTGAGCACATAGCCTACGAAAGGCGACAGGTTCTAAAATAATGATACTGTAGCAGGCACTGAAATGTAAAACATATGTCACACTTTTCCCTGCTCGTAGAGAGGTTTAAAATATTTATAATGCTGCACCTTTCCCTGAAAGCTTTCTGCAGCATTCCTGGGTTCACGGGTAGGTGAATCATCTCCCTAGAACTGCAAAGTTTATGCAGATTTGTTCCTCTGCATAAAGCGAAAGGCACAAAATTTAGGGTGCAAAAGCACGGCTAAACAGCAGCCCTCAAGAGCTATTTTGTCAACATGCAATCATCCTGATGCAATGTTAGCTTCCTCAACTGGATTTTTTGTTTTAAACTACTGCTTCATTCACAACACAACCTGAAGCACTGGTATTATTACTTCCTTATGTGAGAATACAACAAATTTGTCAGGAAAGTGAGATCTAGGGCTTTAAAATCAGTAAAAGAACACAGAGCATTAGTGTGTGCCTGTGGATCCATAGACAAGGATACAAATGCAGGTGATATGCTTTTTTTCTTCAGAAATGTTCTGCAGTGTGCATTTGATTTGCATTGGAGAGGAAATTATTTTTTATGAGTAAAACTAAAAGGGACATAATCTACTTTTCATCGAAGGAATTAGAGGGTCTTAAGAACCATCTGCTCACAAGAGATTTAAACTGTGAACAAACATACCTCTCTAACCCCAAGCTGTAAGAAACTAAAGGGTTGGCCTCTATTCACCAAGCATGTAGAAAGGGTCAGATTTCCAAACTTAAAAGCTTTTTAGCAGCTGATGTAAAAATTTTTCGGTATCCAAGAAACCTGGAAGCCTGTAAAACAGAGGCAGATAGGATGCATGTGCAAAGTCTCATGGGAATACATTAAAAAGTTCCTTTTGAGTCAAAATGAAGCACACCCAGTCAAACACAGGTATCCTGCTTAAGACCTGTTGGAACCCAACATATTATGGACACATCAAGTCAAACTTTGGGAAAAAAAATGGTTGAAGGCATGTTCTGGCTCCTCATTTGCACAGTGATTTGGAGGAGGTATGGATCTCACCAAGAATAAAGCACAAAACGTTTCTGTGATTCCTTGTTCTGCTCTACCTTCTCTTACTAGCAAGAGCATTAGCAAAATTTGTAGAGGTTTCTTTAGAGTGGCACTAAAGCACCTCTAGAAGTTACTGCATTTAGTTAGAACTGCAGTATTAAAAGTAGGATCAGATTTATGACAGAGATGAAACTCACAATTAATTTAAAAGAAATTGTAGCTGAGTATATCACATCACATTTTATACAATTTTGCAGCTCTTGAGATGGCATGATACTTCCCAGACAAGGCAGAAATGCAGCTGAATGCATCTTTGTGCTGCCACAGCAGTCCTGGATGTCACCCATTCTCTCAAACTGAAGTGATATCACTTCAGTTCCCAGCCAGCCTCAGCAGGGTTCCCCTCACCTCCTTCCTACTTGCAATCAAATAGTACTTCTGAGACACCAAACAGTCAAAATAAGAATGAGAGAATGAAACAAAAGTGTGGCCCAGAATCGGGAATAGGGAATATTTCACTAACAGGAACAGGGGAAAACTCTAGGAAACTCTCTATGAAGATTGGTTTGGACTATGCACATTGGACTCAGAGATAAATGAGCCATATTAACTCAGATATTAAAATACACTGTACATTCCTTTCTGAAACCATTAGAGTGGTCCTGAGCAATTCCTCTTTAATTTTTGCAACTACTACCAAGGGGCTTGACTCCTCAGGTTTCATAAGTAAAAGGAGGATTACATACATGTAAGGAAAATTGCATACAAAATGTAATCATTTCCAAAATAAAATGCACAGCAAGGAAGTCAATGATGAACTGTCTTGGTGTAGGTTTCTAGATATGATGAAAAGGAAAAATTAGGTCACTCCCTTGGTACAGCAAATGATGTGCCCAAGGCCACTTATTAGGGACAGCTTTGCTCCTCACACATTTACAGGTGTTAGCCTGCAAAAAAGGATAATGGCTTCCTCTTAAAATGTTCTTGATTTGTAAAAGGGAAAAAAAACAGCATCATTGCTGTGCTCTCCCACACAAGAGGAAATGGGTGGAAAAGGAAGTTGCACAAATTTAAAAAACACTTCAAGCTTATCCACTGTATGACCATAATTCAATATTGTTCTAGTCTGTGAATTTCTAGTGTATACAAATTTCAGGCCATAAACTAAAATTTTAACATTGCATCCACTTTTGTGCAAAATTCTGACTGTTGAGACAGGTATGGAAACTCAAGTATCAAGGATACATGAAAACACCTCACAGGCATTTAAATATGTAAAAATATTAACTGAAATTTCTTCATCTGCTCATATCTAACTTCTGCCTGAATTATACCAGACTGGAATTTAGAAAATGGATTCCAATAAAATTCATACAGTCTACTGAATCCAATGTCAAGATTCTTCACAATTTCCAGGAAAAAAAACGAGTTCCTCATAATAATTCTGATATTTTAATCAGAAAACATTTTTATGCGTCACTTTTTCTTGGGCCCCAACAGTTACTGAAAATATCTTAAAGTTACTGAAATATCACCAGAAAAGCATATTCAAAGATGAGCTGGGACACATTCAATGAAGTATTTATCACAGTCAAGATTCCAAATTATTTTTAGTCCTGTGCAACTCATTTAAGTTTGTATTAAACTTAGCCAAGCATCTAAAATGTTATGTATCAAAACCAAGCATATACCAATCTCTCTTATGTGATGCTAATCATCATTTGAGAGCAATGGGCACTCCATACTCAGACACAGGCTATTAGCAGTCTCTAGTTTTCTAATTGAGAGGGGAAAAAAAAAAAAACCAAAACAAAAAACTACAAAAAAACCCCAACAAACCCTCAACACTTTTCCCTGTTTCTTTATACCAATGTGTTCCCCACTTTTTTAATGTTCTTCACATAGTGCTTGTATGAAAACCCACTTCCTCTTTTTAAATAATACTTTGCTTCATCTAAGAATCAAGTACCTGAAGATCTTTTTAAGTATCTGGTTCTCTAATAACATTTACCAAACCATTTCCTTCTCTCCACAGTGAATTACTTCTGGTGCATAGTAGCAATTTGGACAGCAGGCTATGCAGACAAATTTTTGTAGATAATTAGCTGAGAGGATATTCAGCAGAAGTGGGTCATACTGTACTTGTTCACAGATGGTTCAATAGAATGGATTTCAGTACATCCACTTCTCTAACTGTGTAACATTTTGAAAGAGGAAAGAAGGAGGAAAAATAAATAATTTTAACAGTTTAGGAAATGCTAGAGAATATATCCTTTTAGAGCCGATAGATAAAAGGAAGACAAAGGATTTGACACATGCAGTGAATATACTGCATTGTGAATTAGTAGGCAGACGCTTCTAGAAGAAACTCATCAAGGAGACAGCAACTGTTGCACATACAGACTCTGCTGTCTTACAAGTGTCAGTGAAGTCTGACCAGAACTGTCATTTATCTGTACACACACCCAGCTGCAAACACTGCTGACTTACAGGGTAGCACCATGTTTAGGCAGTGCACTCACGGGCACAGCCTGCACTCTGGCTTGAGAGGAAACCCCCAGTGCTATTTCCTACTGCAGCATGACTGCATCTCCAACCAACCAACCCTCCTCTGAAGTCCAGCAAAAAGAATCACTACAGAATCATTATAAATTCAAAAGCACAACTCTTCATTTTCCTAGGATAATTCCACACGTGGATGAAACATCCTGTAGAGCCCAGTGACAAACAGCACAAAGATACGAGGAGAGAAGACACAAATAACCGAGCTACTAAATCCTTCAAGAGTTATTGCCAGTCTTTAAAACCATCAGTGGAAATTCAAGGACTTCACAACACTGTGGAGTCCCATCTCTTTAGTAAACTTGTTATATTTCTCCACAAATGTAATTATATCAGTGACATTAAAAGATGGAGAAATCTCTCTGTGGCATTTGTTTAGAAAGGTAGTAAACCTATTTTCTCTTAACAACAAGTGGTTGACATAAAATTTTCACACACTGAACAAAATTTACTTCCAGATAATGAGACACCCCAAAAACAGTAGCCTGTGCCCTCAGAGTTTTACAGTTGTCACTGATGTTCATTCTGCAGTTTTCCTGTTTCAGAGCTCAGACTGTTTTGAAGACTGTTTGCAGAGCAGGTACTGCAGAGAAAAATTAATTTTCATATTTTCCAAAACATGCAACTGACTGCATACCCTTTCATAAAAGGAACAGGAGATCTCAAATGTTAGCATCCAGCATTAAATCACTTTTTGCCCTAAAAGACATATCTCTAACAAAGGTTTACTACAAAGAAAGGTTGGAACAATTTACTTGTTTTATCTTTATGTACACAAACACAACAAGAGTCTCTTTCTTGATAGTGGCTCTCAAGATTTTGATGTACTTATCAAAAAATACCCCCCAAAAAAGTGTATATATACAAAATGCTGAATATAAGTTGTCTGTAGTATCACTTACAGAGTATCACACAAGTACTGAACACATTCACAGACATTAGATTTTGCCCAACAGGAATTTAAAAGGTGGATCAACTATTCAAATAAATAATCAACAAAAAATTTAGCAGAATGTATTAACTGCAATGAAGCCCTTGATCATTATGCTTATTTATTTTCTCACTGTACCTTTCCTGGTTAAAGAGGATTTCTACATGGCAGCTACCTTACATCCCAAAGTTTTGTCCCAGATAACATCGTGTCAGATGAACTTTCTGTAGCAGGACATCATGTTCTTCTCAGGTACATGCAGTGTCAAAAATCAGTGTGTAAGGTGGGACTGAGCATTTTCATAATGTCTGCATTCAGAAATTACAACTTCACTGGTTGACATTTAGCTGTTTTTATAGTGAAACATTTAAAAATTCACCCTTTCCAACAAAACTGTTAAAAGACAAAAGATTGAAACACATGGGGAGGGAGGAGAGAGGAAGTGTGCCTTCCAGATCAGCAATTTCAATTCCAGGAAAATAAGACTGAGCTTTAGAGCTGCACACAGAGTGAAGCACTTAAAAATCTATAAACCAGTGATTTAACAAACCACTAACTAAAAGGAGCCATCTGATTATATAAAATTACTAAGCAGATGCCAAGAATGCTGTTATAGTTTCCAATCCTTTGCTGCCTAAACTTTGCTCCAAAAACTCTCCTAAAGCAGCTCCAAAATCTAGCCAGCATGGTGGTTGGGAAAATCTGGGGAAGGGAGGGAATATGACATGACACCAAACAAAATCAGAAAAAGTCACCGCACCCAACTCATTGTCTCTTTCCAGTATTTTCCACTTTTGCCTTTCAAGAGATGAGGTATTTTAGCAACTCAAAGAATCAGCACCTAAATTAGAAAGGACTGGTTCAAGGTAGGATTGAATTAAACTTAATTTGTTACTCAAGTTTAAAAAGGGAAGGCAGCAAATTCACAAAAGTAACAGGCTTACAATCCTTTGAAGAGTTTGACTATTAAACTTACTAAAAATGCTTAAAATTCACCACTCATTTATACAAATGTTAGCAGAACACGGATAAGAATCTAAGATTTAAATAAAATCAGCTTTTAGTGAAACATCAATCCATAATCACCTATAATTGTTTCAAATATTACACTCTAAATTGTTTTAGAGATAGCTAAGATGCAGTAAGGCTGACCGGTTGCAAAACAAATGATCAGTGTATTCATTAGGCCTGGAAGTTGTGACTTGCAGTATAAAAATATACATGAAAGCAGGAAGAATTTAATCATTCACCATTGCATAATTCACAGCATTTTTCTGACTTTTGTCATGGTGTGCATCCTGTATAAGACCTTTCATAATTACATACATAGTACAACATGATGAAGTCGCTATTCTGAATTATAGGTTGGTGCATTTTTATATGCACTTGATAAACAGCCACAGTAAGCCATAATCAGTACAAAGAATATCTGAGGGTGAATGCAGTATGCTACACCTCATGGAGAAGTCAGTATCTGCAGTGACATTCTCATTCCCTTAGGAAAAGTAGGTCCTTCATGGACTGCTCTTTCCCAAGTAGTCATTTGAGCTTAATTTTCAAAGCATTAACCAAAACTTTGCTGGATTGGGCTATGCCACTTGGGTGCACATAAAAAAATATGATAGAATGTTGTGTATTTTTTTCCAGAAAACATCTAGCTGATTCATTCTAACAATGTCCCTAGGTGGTCATTCAGGGTTTAGTGAATGTATTCCATCTTACATCAAACCATTAGGAATAAAGGCATGTGCTATTTGCAGTTTAATTCTGACTCATCTCACTTCTTTTTGCAACCCTTCACACTTCATCTTGGCAATGAAAAAACAGGAAACATATACAACTAGATGTAAAGTGCCAACTCATATATTTTGTCACAAAGATAGGAGAAGAGAATTGTCCTTCTTTCAGTTCAGTCCCTTTATGCAAGAAAAATAGAACACATTATGAAATAAGAGAACAAACTGAGGATCTGATAAAATGATTTCTGGCTTGCATGATATACAGAATCAACTCCCCATTGCTTAAAAGTAATCAAGTCAAGCAGTGGGAACAAATTTTACTTAAAAGCATTTCATGGTTTTACAAGCGGTAGCATAGACAGTGAAGAGATTCAATCCAAGCTGGCCAGGATTATTTAGAGCTCAGAAGCCTCAGTTCTCTCATGGGTCAGAAAGAAAATTCCTCTGTATTATGAGATGCTTTAAAGTAGTGCAAGAATTATGCCAAGGGAATGGAAAGGAGGGAAGAAGATTATCTCAGTTTGTGTTCGCAGACAAATAGGAACGGACTGCAGTTATTCCAAAGGGACTCTGTAAAAGTCTATAGAAGTATTCTACTTTTTCACAGTTAGTCCTCATCCCTTGTGTCCATTATACATGGAGTGCACAGGCTACAAACCCCACCCATGCTCAGAGAACAGACTGCTCACTGCTGCTGCTGCTCCAGGAAGATGCCATTCAGTGTGCATGACTGCACACCTGCTTCTCTGTTCTTTCAGCTCTGCTGCTGAGTGATGTCAACTACCTGGGGTGAATTCCATCACAAATAACCTATTGTTCTGTTGCTTAATGCAAAGCCAAAAAAAATGCAAACACTTGATTTCCCACTGTTCTCAGCTGCTGTTCTGGGGAGTATCAGTAAGCCAGCTCACTTCCCAAAGGATAAGAACTCCCATTGCCAGATTCTTCTAAGGTTTTAGGGATCCACTGATGTCAAGGGAGATGGAAAAGGAGGAGGAATATGAGAAAAGAAGACTAATAGAATGATATATTTCCATACAGTTTTATAGCTTTCAAGAACAGTAGAAAATATCATGTCTTGAACTCACCCACTATATGAAAGGCCATTATATTCCACCCAGCCATCCCCTGCTACTCCTGCTTTGTTAGCTTATCTTCCAATTTTGATACAAGAACCCATCAATTCTCATGGTATTCTATTCAAATGGATAATCACGTTATCTGAATGATAGATAAGCATGGATCTCTACAGTCAATGCATACAAGTCAGCTCTAACACAGAACCTCTCTCTATATTAGCCATTATTTCTGTAGTCCCTTGAACGTATTTCACAAGCCACTACAGGCTGCTCTGTGTTAACTGCCCATTACAGCACAGACACCTACCCAGAGACAGAGAGGAGGAACTGTGAACTGCTGAACTACAGGAGACACCAAAAAATAAATGCCACCTGCCACCACCATGTCTGCTGAACTGCCATGCAGTGATAGCAGTCTGCTTCAGGAGTTCCTTGTTCTAATTTCTCTCCCTGATGTTCCCATAGTAGCTACTTCAGGGATGATCTGCCACACTCAGTGTAGATTTGCTGTACAAAGACACTGAATGTACTTTTATTTTAAATTGACTCATTGATGCCTGTAATTAAATTTCAAGGCTGCAATTGAAATACATGAAATCACATGCAAAACTATTATAGATGGATAACTTGGAATAAAGCCCAACACTTAAAATTAATGTCTGCAAAAATTTGCCTTCACATGTAGGGAGGATTCACACAGAAGACAGGTGTCAATGGATATATATAACATGTACAGTTACAGAATGAATCAATTCTTCTAGTTTCCCTAGGTTTGCAACAAGATCCTTTTTTTTTTACCTCATACTCATGGGGTTTCCATGGCATTTCTAGGATATGCTGTTTCCAATTTCCTCAGTGGAATCACACACTGCCAGGTGCACAGCTGACACACTACTCAGCATCTTCAGGCACTATCAAAGATGCTACTTCTCTCATTCTGCAGTTTCCCCCAGATTTCTTAGTGTGAGGTGGAACCATTTAAATGGAAACCAAGACAGTAGTAGAAACCAGCAAGCTGAAATTTAACTCAGTTTTTTAGCACACACTTAATAGTACTAATGATTTGAGAAGAACTGTTGACAAAATTATTCTGAAAAATACGAATAGCTTCACTATTTGACCCATCATCTCTTTAACTAATAATTACCTTGTTGTTTTATGATACAGAAACATAATTGTTTATTTGAGCAAGGTCCTGGAAATGCAAAAGCTGCTGAGGATTGTTTATCAATCCTCCCATATGGCTGCATCTGCTCCAGTCCTACTCAGAGATCCTGACTGCTGCACTGAAATTACTGCAATGTAGTATCTGATCTGAAAGTTGCTTTGTAACAATGTAAATGCATTTACGTTTCAAAAGGAAAACACAGTATTTTTTTTTCTTTACACTGTTAAAAAAAGCCCAAAGGAAAACAGGAAGTCCAAGAGACAGATTTGATTACAGTCGGGAAGAATGGATACACAGTCTTTGATTATCATGAAAACAACGCCACAGGCCTGTGACGACTTTGACTTAAAAGTAATAGTTCAAATCAGCAGCAACCAAAAGTCACTGGTACATTAAAATGCATTGACAGTAATCTGATTTTAGCTAAGTAAACAAGGTAGCAAGGGTTGGGTTGTTTATTTGAGCTATTTTTTGTTTCAAGAAAATATTTACTGTGTGCAAAGAATGAATTTAGTCTTAATTAACATGTGCAAAATTGAAATTGTCATTGGATCTTTTCTCAAACATTTTACATCAATAATGAAAAAGGCAAATACACACCTTTTATAAGCACTGCCCTTAAGGAATAGAGTTCAAACAGAAGAGAGAAATGAATTGGAGGAAAGACATTTCAATTCCTTTCAAAAGCACAGGAAATTAATGAGAAAAACCTGGATGCTCATGTATTCCAGCAATTAAAAGACACAATGATTAGGAATTATTTCTCTAACTCATAGCTGTGGAGAGCTGGCAGAACTATACTGAAATAATAAAAAACCCCCTTAGATTCAGAAGAAATCTATGCCCAAGAAGGGTTTGCAAAAAGATTGTTAACATCACTTAGGTTTATTCAAAGTGATTGGTGAAGAGTTTCCCCATCTTTCCCCATAAATCTTTCCATATCCCCAGGATTAAAAGCACTCAGAAAAAAATGCAGCATCACATAGTAGGAGTACCAGAGGGGACTGAACTCAGGGCTGTTTAGATTCACTCATCAAACAGCAGATATGTAAAAAACTGTGCAAAGTCTCTTTTGCTTTCTGAGCAGCTTCATGGCCTGGTATTGTTAATGCAACAGCAAGTTCAGTTTTGCAGGTCCTAAAATTAAAAAGTTGCAAACAGTGTGATAAAACAGCCTTCAAAGGCATCCCATGCTACTCTGTCTCTTGGTCAGTCTCAAAGCCCAGAAAAACTGAGCAGGAATCTGCTGCTGTTCTTATCTCAAGTTTTCTGGCCTTCTAATTCTATGTGGCTCATATTCTGAATTTTTTGTGCTGCAACAACTGGAAATTTTAAATTTTTAAATTGCTAAGGAGAATTTCAAACATTCTGTTCATTGTAATGACAAGTTTATAATGATCCAAAGTAGTTTTGGAACTCAAACGGGAAACATCTGATCATCCCTCTTCTCCCTTTTGCCCTGTGACTTGCAGCACATGGAAAAAAAATGGGAAAATTTGATCCCCACTTGACTTGCTATTCTTAGCACTAGCAAGAAGCACTGAGAAAAAACCTCACAAATTAATACAATTATGTTTCAATCCATAAAATGATCTGGCTAATTTCTATGATCTTTCTTTCATTTCTAACCTTTCCTGGTTTTAACATCTCCTGCTTCAATTCACTTATTTCACCAGGAAACATCGTAGAAGCTTGGATAACTAAAAAAAAAAAAAAAAAAAAAGGAACAAGTCTCCAAACTCCTTAGGGACAGCTTAGGGCAGAAGGTTCGTGGAAGCCCTGTTGACATGTCAGCTACCAGGCTAAACCCTCAGTTTCATCAGTGAGAAAACAGTGCCTGCAGAACTGAAAGCAGCTTTAGAATGATAGCTGCATGCCCACTCACACAAACCACTATCCAGGAGCCCAGAGCACAGCTGCAAAGGCAAGAACTTCAGCATCACGTTTCATGATACTACCCTGGTTTACTTAAGAACAGTCTGCAAAAGCTTTATCATCACTTTTCTGAAGAAGTCTGATAAATTAGAGGACAGAATCAGCTACAGGAGAACAGTGATTTGTTTCCATCACTGATTTTTTCACCCACGTGTAGAAAGCACAGGTACATTATCCATAAGAATCAAAACCAATACCAACTATTACTGAACCCAATAAGCAACTGCTGAAAGGCACAAACCTTGGGCAAACTGCCTTGTGTCTTGCACCTCCTTGGGCTACAGCTAGAACCAACCAAAGCTCACATATAGAAATTAGTGGGAGTTACTGCTGGATACAGCCAGATGGCAGAAGACAGAAGGCCAAGATAATTTGGCTAGAAACTAAACCTCTAACATTCATTTTGCAAGTATCATTCAGCATTTTCTGTCTCCCTTAACAAACTGAACAACCACCCTGCAGCAGAGTGATGCACTGAGTGCCACTGGGAGGGGCAGCACGCATGCAACAGAAAAGTCAGGATTTGAGGACCTACAACTAAGCCATCTATAACAAGAAAAGTAACCACTTCTACTTCAAAGGATCATCATACCAGAGTCAAGGAGTGAGCAGTGGTGCTTCCTACAGAAGATTGAGGGATTTTCTCAGAATCCAGGCAATTTCCAGTATGCTGAGAAACTCCAAGCATACAAAGAAAACTCTAAATTAAATATCTATACAAAAGTTTGGCAACACAGAACACATGGTGAATTACATGAGCCTGTATACCAAGAGGTCAGTTTTAAATATATGAAAAGAATCCAAATGTTACAAAGTAAAATCTATTTTGATCTGCCGCATACATGCAGTAAGACCTCCTTGAAATCTTTTATATGGTGCAATATATATAAAATGTACATTGTATCACCCAAGCTGTTTTTCTCAAATATTTTAAGTTTTGACTGAATGGTCATATTCCACGTACAAAGTGTGAGCCCTGTAAAGCAATACAATTAAATGTCTCGCAATATTGAGCAGGATCTATCCAGAATTCACTCAGATTTGCCCTGGCTGTCAAAAGCTTTGGTGGTGGATCTGAATGCAGGATGGAGAGATATGGACCTAAGGTACCAGCCTAAGACACAAACTGGTCTTACTCCCACTGACCACTACACAGTTGGTCAGAAATATCTGATTTAGTTACATATGATCCAACACATACTGTCAAATCACAACACTGTAAATTATTCTTTTTACTAAATTCTTCTTTTAAAGGCATACAGACAATTATAAATCTATTCTGTTGATATTACTAATTAAATCATATCCATATTACTATGTAGGCTTTGATTTGCTTTCTTATTTTATGAGACTGGTTCTCCGTTTGGCCTAGAACTTCTGGAAAATACATTTATCTGGGAATTCTCTCAAGCAGCTCTAAATGGCAGTTAGTTATAAACATATTAAAATGGTAAGTAAAGGCAGGTGGTTATACCAATTTAAGTTAATCTATGCTGATGTAGACAAGCTACAACTGACTGCATATGTATGTATACACATCAAGCACACAATTTTTCTTAATCTACAATTTAATTCCTATTTTTTTATACTTATGATTTTCTTGTTAGAAATGTAATATTGGCCAACACTTACAATAGTAAAGCTACAATGATGAAGGATTTTGGTACTGGAATGAAAACTGACATTACTGTAAATCTATTTTGTAATTTAAACTTAACAATAAAAGTTACAAGACCACACACTCCTTTGCCTTTTGGGAAATCACTGATTTATATTACCATACAGGGCACTTAATTCACACTTGTGATCTCGGTTAAACAAGAGGCAGACACCACAGAGTGTTAAATACAATGGTGTGCGCATTATTTTTTAATTGTCTTTGTAGGGATAACAGTTCAATCTCTCTGGACTATTACTGTGCTTCCTAAGCCAAGTAGCATTCCTGAGTTTAGAAAGATTTTCCAGATTAAAGAAAAAAACACAAACAAAACCTCTTGAATGCCTGGGAGAATACATAGTCCAGGGAGAAGGAAGGGGAAGGGAAATCATCTACAATTTAGAACCGATTTACCAAAGGGAAAATGGATAGAAGATGTGAGACTTTCTGTTCTAATTCACTTTGTATTCCCAAAATCTGTTTGAAACATGGCCCGAGGTGCTATCAATGAGTCCATTTTCAGTCCATTTTCCCCCTCTACCTTGCTCCTCCCTGCATAAAGCCACCACTGCCATGGTGTGCATCTGAGCAATCTCATCCTCTGGCCCTGCCTGGAAATGCTGCTTCTGCTTCAAAGCCACCCTTCTGCACCTCACAGAAAACACACCTCACTACCGAGCTGGGTGGGAAGAACCAAGACACTTTCAGCAAGAACTAGTCCCTTCCTTTACTTGGAGAAAGTAACATTAAATAGGCGAACCCTGCAATCACAGCCCTGTTTTGCAATGAAATAGCAATTTTTGCTGCCAGTTTGGGGTCAGACGGTGGGAGTCAGGAAACCTGACTGAAAAAGGTGAAAAGAAACAAACCCTATGTAGATTCCACACATTGGGAAACAAAAAATAAATCCTTTGGTTAGTTGAAACAACAGCTTCACATGACTTGGCCCCACGTTGTTAACACTGAGCCTTGGAGAAGGCTCATGCTGGACATCATTTCCATCATTTGCTTGCCTTTCTGGAAATACCAACATCTAAAAGGATTAGAATTATGATGCAAAATATCACTCACTTTACCTAAACACTGTACATATGCAGCTTTATTTATCTTCACCCTCCTGTTATCCATGCCCAATTAGTTACAGCAGGCACGCCAGTACAACAGGAATGTTGCCTACGTAGTTTTGTTTGCTAAATAACCTTTGTGACAGTTTCTTGGCAAGAACTGCAGCAGAGAGGTTAACATATGTTAAGAATACATACAGCAGGCATTCCTAGTTAGAATGCAAGTAAATAGGAAACATCTCAGCAGTAGCACTTCCCATGCCCACCATCCAAGTGAGCTTGCTTCAGAAGTTCAAGGCAGATTTTAGCAGCAGAATTTGCCACTACAAAAAGGATCTTTGTCCACTGATTTATATTCAAGAAGTTTGTTCATTCGTGATACTAATTCATAACCAGCCTCCTATTTCAAAGACATTGGTGTGAAAGGTAAAATTACAGGTTGGGAGAAATGAATTCTACTTAAAGCACATGACTAAAAGAAAATATCCTTTTTAACCAAAGATTTGGAATTGTAAAAAACATACAGGTCTTCTGTTCTTCAAGGTATATAAAATATGCCATTTGCTTAGAAATAGCTTCTCTATTAGCACCAGGAACAGCAATGTTCAAGGTTTTTCTCCTGTTCTTGTCATAACCGTGTCCTTTCTTTTTCCACACCGGAAAATGCTCATCTTGTCCTTCCACACTGGCAAGCAGTACAGAAGTGTCACTGTGTACTGTTGTCAAAAAGGGTGAAAGGTCTAAGAATGGAGGCTCCTTAGAGGCTGGAAAAGTTTCTTTGTCCCCTGAGAGGTGCCTGGAAGAAAGACAGCCAGGTGAAAGGTGTGAGGAAGGGAGCCTGTGGTCTCATATGCAGTGTTAGAATCATCTCTTCATTCTTGTCATTATAAAACCGTTGGAACTACCACAACGTCCCCCACAGTCTTATACAGAGATACCCTGACAGTGTCTTCCTTACCAACATCACACAAATCGTCTTAACTCCTCCAAAATCCCCTTTCTCTTGGCTGCTGCAGCAACAGATCCCCTTCTTCCAAGTCCTAACCTGTATCCCAAATCCCTAAGGAAAAGCAGGGATTGAATGAGAAGGATCTCTGAAACCAAGAAAAGTGTCCCTTTTTTGATACAGATATTTTTCCCACACTGTCACTCTTGCATGTTTCATAAAACCTGGAATTGTCACTTTAGCAATAAAGTTAACTTAAAAGAATCCTAGGACTGTTTCCTGACCCTAAGCAAGACATGTACACGGATAGTGCCTGAAATACGCAGCACAGGGCATTCAGCTTTTTCTATGCAGCTTTTTATTTAGTTGGGAGCTACATCTAGTTAACATGTTATTAATTTGTAATGAAAAATGACCACTGAAAACTTTTAAGGTTGAAAAGGAGAGATAGAATTTGAATGTAGCCACACAAGCGTGTTACAGAATAGTGTTTGCGAGAATCATGTGTAAAAACACACACAGGATGCTTCACCAGAAAAATTCCCAATGTTAACTAAAAGATCATATAAAGGAGTGTTTCTTAATCATTACAGATTTGTGCTCTCTTCTATATTTCATATTGGAAGTGTAGTCTAGACAAATTGATTTCTTGTCATTACCCATGCAAGCACAGAAAAAAAGAATGGATCTCCTGAGAAAGAGCTGGGCCAAGTTTGGATTTTCCTGGGCTACTCTGGAAAATCTAGTGTCTTTTACAAAAACATCAGGAAATGAGCAGAAAATGAATCATGACAGAAATCTGCTTTTAATATTTTCCAGAGTTTTCAGTTTTATGATGGCATAACACTGGCATTTGGAATGAAAATTGGCTGTTTCCACAGCCTTTCTCCATGATTCAGCTGTTAACTTCCTCAAGGAAAAAAAAACCCAAACAAATCCTGACCAGAATATTCTAAAAATCCCACCAAGAGAATCCTTTCTTCTCAATCAGCGTTTGAGGCTACAGACACATGTACATTTTATGCTGGCATAAACTAGCTCCCATTACTATTAAGAATGCTGCTGTTCACCCCATTATCCATTCAACCCAAAACGGAAGGAGTGGAGATGATTTTTGTATTGCTGTCCTTCCCTGTGTGGCCTCACACCCAAAGCCTGCTCACTCAGCCTGTTCAGACTTGGCAGAGGTGGGAAGGAATGACAGGAATTAAGAAGCTTTCTTCTCACAATACATTGGCTCAGATTTTTGGAGCTTTGGAGGATGCGCATAAACCTCAAGATCACCCAAAATCACCAGGCTAAGCACAGATGCAGTTATTTCCTAAGAGATAGCTGACCTTGCTACCTAAGAGCTAGTTGAGTTATGACTACAGATAACTTGATTTTTTTAATGACCTGGTTGTAAGTGTTACACAGCAGGTCACACAATAATAGCCCCCACAGAGCCATTTCCTTATTTGCTCACTCTAGGGAACCTCTCATCCCCCTTTGCCCAGTCTCCTTCCTTTATTCTTGTTATTCCTTTTCAATCAGTCCCTCTGCTTCCCTTACACAGTTAATAATTTGGGTTTTCTTTCTTTCTGAAGGTTAAATTTGCTATTTTTTGTTTGTTCTTTCCCCAATATCTGTTAGTTTGCTTCACCATCCATGTAAATTTATTCCAGTACTGATTTTGCCCTCCTTTAAACTCTCAGATGCACTTGTGTTTGTTGCTCCCTATTCCCCTGATCTGCTCCAGCTTGCCTTTACAAACCTGTCCCTTGCTGCTTTTCTCACTAACTACCACATAAACAAGTAGTCTGCAAACAGAATGTTCTGTGGTATTTTCCTGGAAGTATTGTATCATCTATTCTCAGTACGGAGGGCTGATGCCAAGAAATGAAATCGCTCTACCAGAAGAGACAAAAAACATTTTGCTGATAAATTCAGACACAGTAGAAGAGATGAACTCCCAAGTGACTACAACCTCCTTTCAGGTATTTCTAGGGAGAAATGAGGACTCCCCTCCTCCCCCCCCACAAGCCTTCTCTTCTCCAAACTAAATCACTTCAATTCCCTCAGCTACTGCTCGCGGAATACATTTTCCAAACCTTTCACCAGCTTCACTGCCCTTATATACCGGATTTGTCTCCTTCTCATTTTAGGAGATGAAGGGAGAACCCATAACACTCAAGCCAGGCCTTTTAGAGAATACAGGAGGGCTCTCTTCCAGAATATTTGTCAGAGAGAATTCTGAACTAGTCAGGTAACTTAGTATTTAATTACTAATCAAATATAATTACTAGGAATTATAAATTAATAAGAGAATTAGCAACAGCATTTTATGTGCATTAACATCTACTGAGTCAAAATTCATAGAATACATATTTTTATAATAAAATGTGAAGCTATATAATCCCCTTGAGGATACTCATAGAAGTGCTTTTGGGCTTTAAGAACCAGATCCTTTCAATCCACCCATGTAAAACCATTTCAGGTTACATCAGGAACTATACTAACACACAGTAGGATGTGTAAATTAATCCTAAATTGTGATATGAGCTCCAAATATGAGCCCATTTTCACAAATTACAGGAATAAAACCTCCTGAGGAGTACCAAAGGTTTCCTCTCCCTCGAGTCTAGTTGAAGGAAAAGAGCTGAACCTGGGTGTTGATTCATTCAGACAGGACAGCTGGCCTCATCACTTTAAACTCAGAAGCAAGAAGAGAGAGAGACAGAATGGCCTTTCTCTGGAGCCTCCTACTGCCCACAAGGCAGCACAAGGAGCTCTGGGAGGCAAGGACTTGCACTCCATTTGGACAAAGTTTGTTGCGACAAATTTTTAATTCTGTTCACTTAATCAGCAGATATATATATATTTTTATATATATATATATATATGCACTGATGATCTGAACTCTAATAATGTGTATTTTTTTTAACATAGCCTGTAAATACAATTAGAATGCCAGCAGTTCTTTCAGCTGAATTCCTGGTGAATACTTCTCTCAAGCTGAACTGACCTCAAGGTCTTTTGTGGGCCTTCCTTAAGAAAGAAAATAAATTAAATTATTCTCCCAGATGGTGAGCCCAGCAACTCAGAGACTAATCCCCCAAGCTCACATCAGCCCATTCACAACACATCAAAGCACTGATCTTTTTTCACTCCCTAGAAAACATTCAAGCAAGTGGAAGAGCTAATATATGCTTTAAAACAAAATTGTCAATCAAAATGTAAAACATTAAAACATTTGAAGAGAGGCAGAAAACAGCCTGTTTCTTTCATAGCTAACAACTGAAGAACAGAAAACACCCCAAATTCTGAAACTGCTGTAATTTCTAACAACTACTTCTGTTTTTAAATACTACTGTAACATATAGTACAAGCAGCGTGAATCATATAGAGTTTCTGTACACATGCTGCTATAAAATTCCAAAACACAAATATTTGGCAAGCTGTTTTTCTAGTAACTTTCCTGTAGTGTCTGCTGCACAGCAACTAAAGGTTAACCAGGCCTGCAAGGAGGCTCAGGGCAGAAAGTGCATTCTGCAGCTGACATCAGGACTAATAGTGGACCCATCAACAAGATTGTTACAGCTAACTGGTTTTCATTTAGAAGTGTGGTTTTGCTTCCTTTCCTCTCAGTGCCCTTTAGCAAGTCAGAAGTCAGGCTGTTCATTTTATTGCTGTGTGCTACAAAGAACACTTATAGTTAAGGCGAACACACAAAGTGGGGCTCCTTACTGAATATTTATTGTTATGGAGAAGGGAGATTTTGTCACACTACAGATCTTTAAATAGCCTTGCTAGAAAAAGAGATATGAAGAGTTTTATAGGTAAGCAAACACAGCTCCTCTGAACTTAGGCCACTGCAAATAGTAACAGATTTGACAAATTCCAGTTCTCAGCAGCTTCAACCAAATACTTACATTTCCCTGTTGTTCTAGCACAGAACAAGGCTCAGTCAAGGAATTGAACACCAGCTTACAAAACACCCTATTAAACTACAGTTGTCTAAACTACAGGCTGCCTTCATTTCCTAAAAATTGTATTGAGCACTAAAACCAGTATCATGAGGGAGGCATGCACCTTGTTTCCTAAATACAGCTAAGAAATAATGGCAATGCCAGTAAAAACCTCTTTGTTGGATTCTTTTTGTCTACACAGAAGAATTATAGCTGGCAGACATTACTAATGAAGGAACAAAGCAATTTAGAGTAGCTACAATCATCAAGGGTGGTGAGTTTTTTGAACTTAATAAGTTCCATCTTCTTAATGGAGATAAGGCCTAAGTGGAAGGACAACTTCTCATTTTGAGCACCAGTTAGAGTGTAGTGGAGCAGACCAAGCCATAGGAATTGTTACCAGTGATGCTGGTTTGTACAATCTGCTACAGACTTCTTGATGTGGAGGGAGACATTAAGGACAAAAAGTGTTGAGAGGGAAATTCCTCCTCATCCTTTGAAGAAAATTCTTGCTGGGTCCTTCCCAGCAAGAGGAGTGGGTTTGCACTGGTGAGATACTTGGAGGAAGATTCCTAGTGGGAGAAGAAGAGCTGTAAGAAAAAGGAACAATGAGATTAAATAGCCTAAAATGACAGGTAAGAGCTGAAGGTTTCATTCTCACTCAGTGCAAGAGCACCTGCACAGGGAATGTTCTAGCTGTTCACTAAAAAGGCATCACAGTACTGAGATCATTCTGCAGTTATTCCCCCAGAAGAGAAATATTTTCTCACTACCCATATTTTTTGATTCAATATTGATTGTTCTAGTGTTGCCAAAGTCAGAGGTGAAAGTAAAAAGTGCCTCAGAGGCAAAGCTCCTCAAATGGAAGAGCTCAGTTATTTAATAATCTCTTCATTGATCTAGCTCAAATTAGGCTGTGACTCCAAAAGCAAAGGGATTCTGGCAAGTCAGACTTAGGGACGGGGCAGAGTGGCTCAAAGACAAAAAAACTTCCACTTGCTATTTTACACTGTGGGGGTAAAAAGAAAAGGAAAAAAAAGATCATCCAGTGTGCCCCAGACATCATAAGTAAAACAGAGCCAGGACTGCTGGGGATTCCAGCTTCATAGAATCATCCAGACAACGAATAAAAAGCACATGGGTTAGAAACAAAAACAAATCCATATGCTTCCTAAGGGAGGAGTGCTAAGCAAACGCACAGCAATACATTAACATCTTTTTCTCTCCTCACAGCCAAGATTCACTTCATTAAAAATGCCACAATGATAGCCAATGATATGATTATTTTTAAAAGCCTTTAAAATTAAATTCTCTAAAAATTAAAAACTATTGCTCTAAAATTATTTTTCAAGACTTTTGATGACTTTTCTGTTCACAAAACAGGATAACATTTTTGCATCTCAGGACTCCTCACTGAGCACACAGTCTCAAGAATAGCAGGAAGAGCAGCAGCTTTCCTCTCAAATGAATTCTCATACAGCATCCATTGCCTGTATTAACACTGTTGTCCAAGCAGGGTGCACACCAGCAATAGTTCACAGCAAAAGAGAGTTTACAGATTCTTTTGATAGACTCTGCCCTTCACTGACAGCAACAGAGAATGAGGAATCTGCCCTGCAACATTCAGGGAAAACAAATACCCCTGGTTTTCATACAACTTCTCACCTTGAATTCTTGGGTCAGTACCTCCTGACCCCATTTCACTGCTGAGTTCTCTAATCTGCTTTAAACCTTCACTGACCCTCATCCCACCTCAGTAAAACCTTGGAAAAAGGAAATCTCTTAAATGCTGCCTACCATCAGCACAACATGCCAGCTGTACCATCTGTAAAATGCTTTGTTACACCACACCTTGATTTACGTTGAAATTTGAATGGCATGGATGCGCAACTGTGAATCCACTACAAGAATCAAGCAAAAAACTATCCAAAGAAGTGAGGATTTGATTTTCTTCTTTCCAACAAACAGAAATACATCCCTAATACAACTGAAGAGTAGTCAGTAGCCTAATGTGTAACACTAAAACAGGTGCTAAATCCAAACACTATCAAATGTTTGGGCTTTCATTTAACAACAGGCAATTTAATATTAAACAGGCAGTAAAAAAGTGCTAAATCTCCTGAGAGAGGTAAGACCATGCCACAACAAGACTGAAGCAACAGAATGAAAATTCCTCAATCACACAGCACAGCTCCCTGGGTCTGCATTGATGGAATAACAGCTCCATCCCAAGACTCAACAAACCCTCCTCCAAGGCATTATATTACATATACATTGAAATTTGATGCGTATTAAAGCATAATTCAAGAAGTTCACTGCTATTACTTGAGACCCACACCTATCACCTCCAAATCAGTCAGCATGTTAACTGCCCTTAGGTGCCATAAGAAATTGAATAAATGGCTTGGTGAGACAATTTCTGTACATACTCACTTCACAATTAACAGATGCTCTTGCTGAGTGCAACTGGAACCTCTTCCACTAGGTCAGGGGCATAGGAGAGGGAAAGAACAGAAATGGATGTGGGGAGCCACACATCTGAGCATCATGTCCAAGCACCCTTTCCAACAACACAGCATTACCTTGGTACTAACCAAAAACCCTACACAGGCACAAAGGGAATTCCACTTGAGTGGCAAGTCTCTTGTTCTGTCGTTTGTTCTCCTCACTGCCAAGGAGCTGACTGAAATGCCAGTTTGATATTTTTTTAAAAGGATATTTAGGTTTGAAGAAAATTACCTTTCTTCAGGTTGTAGTAACCAGGAAACAAGTAACTGAACCTGCACAATCAGAACTGACCAGTACAATCAAGTTCTATGCTACACATATTTTACAGAGATTCTAGTTCCCTCCTTTTATTAGCTTTCTATCACTCAACAGAATCATTTGGTGTACAATGGTTTATACCTTCATAATGCAAAAAGGTAGATTAAGAGTCATGCCATTCTGTAAACTCGAATGTCCCAGAAAAAGCAACCACCATATCTCACTGTCACAAAAATTAATTAGGTTGCATGACAAGATTTTGGTCTTGGAGTGGCTAGAGGGGCAGTTGCTGTGAAAAGCTGCCAGAAGCTTCCCCCATGTCCAATGGAGCCAATGCCAGCCAGCTCCACTGACCAAGGCCAAGCCCACAAGTGATAGTGGTAGTACCTCTGGGACAGTATATTTAAGAAGGCAGGAAAGTCATTGTATACATATTTAAGAAGGCAGAAAAGTCACTGAACGACTGGAACAACAGCCAGAGAGAGTAGATGGAATATGTGAGACCCCAGGGTCAGTAGAGAAGGAGAGGGAGGAGGTGGTTCCCCTGCAGCCCGTGGTGCAGCCCAGGGAGGCCCTTGGGGACAGAGATCCACCTGAAATCATGGAGGAGCCTCATGCTGGAACAAGTGGATACCTGAAGGAGGCTGTGACCCTATGGAGAGTCCATGCTGGAGCAGAAGAGTGGGAGGAGTCCTCCCATGAGGAGGGAGGAGCAGCAGAGATGAGTGATGCACTGACTGCAGCCTCCATTCCCTGTCCCCCTGCACTGCTGGAGAAGAGGCAGTAGAGGAAATATGGAGTCAAATTGAGCCTGAGAAGAAGGCAAGGGTGGGAAGGAAGGTGCTTTTAAGATTTGGCTTTATTTCTCATTATCGAACTCTGATTTGATTGGCAATAAATTAAATTCATTTCCCAAGTAAATTCTGTTTTGCCCAGTAATCAGTGTTTGATCTCTCCCTGTCCTTATATCAACCCACAAGCCTTTATATATTCTCTGCTTTGTCCAGCTAAGGAGGGGAGAGATACAGCAGCTTAATGAGCACCTGACATCCAGCCAGGGTGAACTCACCACAAAAATGGATTCTGTAACTTCCATCTGTAAAGTTCTCTTAAGAAATGGAAAATTGATTACATTTATTATGCTGGCTTCCCACATACATAACAAAAACCTGTAAAATATTTTACTGCATCTTCAGCAATTTTGGAACAAAATTTCTTTTTCCATTTAAAGAACAAGTCTACTCAACAGAGAAATCATATTATAATAGCAGTTTACTATTTGAAACATCATCTTCAAGTGTAACTTTATGTGCAAAAAACGTTTACTTCATGGACAGCAATGGATTTCCACCATACTTCCTAACCTCATATAATGGAAAATTAACACACCCAGGAATATGAGCTGAATTCCCTGATCAAATGTTTTGGTCTTTAAGTTCCAGCCATTTGCTAATGGCTGAGCCCAGAATGGAGAACTTCCCACGGATGTTACTGGAATCACAAAGATGATCTATTTCTGTACTCCTAGCTCCTTCACTGGTGGTGACACTGAGAGGATTCAGAAGGATTCAGACTAATTTTCAGATTTACATTAGCATCAGATTTTTCAAAACGTGTATTTGTTGAGCAGGGGACAGAAGCAGGAAAAAGCCATCATATTGTGCCCCTTCTATAAGTTAAGACTTTTAATTTGCTTCAGTAAGTTAGCATGTGAAAGCAAAAACTGGAGAATGAACTATACACCCTCCCACAAGAAAAGTCCTACTGTTCTAGGCCTTTGAGTGTTTCTTTAAAAGAAGCAGGGAAGAAAGTACCTAAAACAGCAGGAACAGACAGACATGGATCTGTTATTAACCTTTCAATATTTTGCAAGTCTGGCCTTTATATAGTTTTTTGAGGTTTTTTGTTTTGTTTTTTGTTTTGTTTTAACTATCCAGCAACTGTTGTCACTTCTCAAGGTCCAAAACACCTCGTAATGTTAGACAAATATTCATTCACTTGCCCTATGACACCACCTTCAAACTGAAAAATAGTGAAAGTGCCCAAAATAACTTAAAAACTGGAACAATACAAGCCAGCTTCAAGTTTCATGGCTCAGCACAAACATGGAGGATCAGATATTTGGACAAGGATTTCAGAATAATCCCATGCCATGTGTAAAATGAGAGATCTTAATTTTCCCTTACTGCAGAGGAATTACCCTCTATAAGTTTTCTGCCTGCCTTACTAGAAGCATCAAATACACAAAACACACATGAACAGATATGCACAGGCACTTCCTACAGATGTATGACCCACAAGCAAAGGGACAGAATGAGAATACTTCAAACTCCTTCAGCACAATGCAGAGAATTCAGCCCTGCAAGACTGTGACTTTGTCCAGGATTTAGGACAGCCAGTCTTTAAATCCTTGACACATAAATATTTCCCCCCTTCCAAATAGAAATCCCAGATTAAAAATAAGACCTCTTTTGTAAAACCCTACATAGCATTGCTTTGCTTGATACATTGCTTATATCAGTTCTTATCATCTGTATGTGAAAAATAAACAAAACCACTAAAGGAGGCAAGGAAGCAGCAATTTTTACATGATTCTTGACTGAAGTGAATTGTCCAACCCAAGGTTTCTTATCTGTCCTAAGTCACACACAAAACATCCTTCACAGTATCACTGGGCAAAGTGATAACTCTAAAAAATTACTGCTTATACTCCCCAAGTCAAAACTATAAGATGACTTTCCTGTAGTTGAAACTAAGTATCTGTTAAAAAAATACATATATATATATAAACAGAAAAGATAAATATCTGCAGAACAATCCTAAATTTAGTAGAAATAACTACAGTAATTTCATGATTATAAGCCGCACCTGATTATAAGCCACACTTCCAGGTGTCAGCAACTTTTCGTTCTTTGTCCATACATAAACCACACCAGATTATAAGCCGCATGTTGCAATACAGAGTGTGATAAAAGGTATCTGTTCTATCACCATCTGTTGAGGGTGGGGGCAGCGATCCATATCTCAACGGCAGATATTCTGCTAATGGGCCATCCATTGAAACCAGGCAGGGCATTGTTCTTTATCTTTTCACACCCCATCCTTCCTCCAGCCAGTCATTTTCTGCTAATGGCCCATTGAGTCCCACTGTGGCACTGATAAAATTACTGCATCCCGTTGGAAGTTGTTCCAGCCAGGGGGAAGAGCCCAACATTTCTTACCAAGATAAAAACAGAGGTTTTGGGACACTAAGGGAGCCCCTTTCTCCACTGACTCCAGAGGAAAACCGGATTTCTCCACATCACCACTGGACCTCCGGAGGGAAACTGCACCTTCTACAGAAGCACTGCTCCAACTGAATCACATCTGTCACTGCAGGAGGATGCAGCCACCATTTAATGGGACTGCTACCAACACCCTGCCTGACAGGGTGTCAGGCTGTACTCTGACTTTGTCAGGGTTTGGAGTTTGTTTCTTTGTAGTACTGTATTTCTATTTTAATTTCCCTAGAAAAGAACTGTTATTCCTAATTCCCATATCTTTGCCTGAGAGCCCCTTGATTTCAAAATTGTAATAATTTGGAGGGAGGGGGTTTACATTCTCAATTTCAAAGGGAAGTTCCCACCTTTCTCAGCAGACACCTGTCCTCCAAACTAAAACAGCAACTTTTTGTTCTTTGTCCATATATAAGCCGCACCTGATTATAAGCCGCACTTTGGGTTCGGACCAAAATTTTAGTCAAAATGGTGCGGCTTATAATCGTGAAATTACTGTAAGTGGGTGGGAAGGGTAATAACTCTAGCAATTAATTTAACAATAAATTTAAGATTGACTTGACTATTTTGGACAGTAAATACTCAAGCCATGAACCACCCATAAAAAAATAATGTCTCCTCCTATGACAAACTTTACAAGCTCACCCATGAATATACAGTACCTATTTAAATTACATGCACTGAGTTTGAAGCAACATGACCCTGCTGCACAAGAGTAAAGGCTGGGCTATTTGAGAACAAAAATATATTGAACAAAAGCACTGTTGAAGTAGCTCTACCTTGGTACACTTAGTGAATGCAGAACTGCATGAGGTCCTAGGAGTGAGCCTATTAATTTCTGCATAAGTTTTGTTTTAGTAGCTTTAGACTGAAAAAAGTTACACAAGTAAAATCAAACCCTTAACTTCCAGTTTCACTCCTAGCTGATTGATGATATATTAACTTTACATGCACTACTGCTGTGTTTTTATGTTAGAGTACAGTTGAGTGATTCTGTAGAGGTTTAATCATTTGTATGGTAACATAAAAGTACAATAACAACCCACAATGAGTTCTAATTAGTACTAATGAACTCAAAAACTGAACAGGTTGAGGTTTTCTCATAGTGAATTCAAACTTATCTGTACTCTTATAAAATTAAAAAATCGCCCAGAGAAGAAAAAAAAAGCCAGCAGATGGGGTCAGTTCTGCAAAGCAGTTACAGTAGTTTCACGAATACAAGCCGCACGGATTATAAGCCGCACCCCCGGTGCCTCGACAATGTTGCTGTCTTTGTCAATAGATAAGCCGCACCCCGAATATTAGCCGCACTTTCGTTCGTCGCGAGAATCCGTGCGCAGCTTTCACAAATTGGCCAATTAGTAACAGGATCGCGGCATAGCGGGCTTTACTGGCTCGGGGCGGGGCCAGGAAGGCTCGGCCCGCTCATGGTTGCTGACAGGGCCGGCCGGGTGGTGCTGCAGCCGCCGCCGGGCTCACTGGCCCCCCTCTCCCGTCAGCACCGCCCCGCCGCTGCGTTTACGTACTCGCCCTGCCGGCGGGCCAGCCACTGCCGCCGCTGGCAGGCATGCCAGCCGCCTCGCCGCTGCGTTCACGTACTCGCCCTGCCGGCGGGCCAGCCGCTGCCGCCGCCGCCGGGCTCGCCGGCCGCCCCCTCCCATCTGCACCGCCGCCACGTTTCCTCGCCCTGGCCGGCACTGCAGGCCCCCGCACCGCCGGGCTCCCCCACGCTGCTGGCCCCGATTCTGTTGGGCTTCCCCCGCTGCCAGGCAGCCCCACCCGTCGGCCTTCCTGCTTCTGCCATGCTCCCCTGCACTGCTAGCCCCAGTTCTCCCAGGCTCCCCCGCCCTACTGACCCGGCTCTGCCGCCCCCCTGCCCCGCCCTGCTGGCTCAGGCTCTGCCACCCGCCCCCCACACTGCTGGCCCCGCCTCTGCCAGGCTTTCCCACCTCAGCCGGGCCGGCCGGGCTCCAGCTTGGCTTGGGGCTGCCGCGGGCTCTCACTTCCGTGTTGGCAGCTTTTAGAATTTTGTTAATGTATTGGCCGCACTTCCGGGTTTCCACCAAAATTTTGGTCAAATTGGTGCGGCTTGTATTCGTGAAATTACTGTACTCTAAGGAGAAATGCCTCTGTAGAAGTCATTTTTACCGAGCACTTCAGAACATTTTTAATCTTTGCTAAAGTGTTCATCAAAAGATGCTGGAAAAGTTTCCAACTACATTTAGAAAACAGAAATTCCTAGGCATCAGGGTATGGAAAACCCCAAATAATTGCACTACAGGAACAGGGAAGAAAATATAATGTGATTTTTCCTTTTTCCATCTCTGCACAGACACCAACTCAAAGCCAAATTCTCTTCATCTCTGAAAGGAATAGAGAAAGTGTGGGGCTTTTTTTGGTGCTAGTAAGTAAATCAGCTGGCAGCCCCATAGAACAGGATTGGGGATTGAAGAGCAAGTTGCTGCTTGTCTTATAGGGAGAAGGAAGATGCAAACTATCTGGACAAAAAGCAGTCTACTGAGGAACATTGATATTCGTGCTGCTATCTTTCACTGACAGACTGGATTTCTGAGCTGACAGAGGAAGCTTTATTTTCTGATGATGTCTTGGTTTATTTGGCTACTGGACACAAGACATGAGGTCGTGTCACACAAGAAGATTCCATGACCCTCCTGCAGCATCACTGTTCCCTGTTCTTACACAGTCCTACAGCTCAGGGGGCCAGCGTGTCGTTTATCCAACCAGGATAAAGGACTCAGTGTTACTGTCTGCAGGTAGCACTTCCGCCATTTGTAAATTAAATCAAGGAGCTCCTGAGAGATCACAAATATTTGCTTCTACCTTAGAGAATTCTCCTCCCGGTTCAGAGCCCTTAGCATCTGATTAGTCATTTAAGACAGTTCCACCAGTTCAGTGTGTGTTCAGAGCAGAACACTTGTGCACAGCTCACCAGAATTTCTCTGTCTTCTTCAGGGCACTGTTCATAAGTGAGAACCTCTTAACTGTGATCATTTAGCTATCATATTTTCTCAATGTTGATTTTGACATTTATATAAGGAGAACATAGCAGAAATAGAAAACAATTGTCAATAGCTTGTCAAAAGCATACACTTCTAAAATCCCAAAAGATCACTAGGATTCATTCCCAAATGGAAAAAAACAGAAGTCTGGGTGACAGGCAAGTAGGCAGGAGAGTACTATTTATGAAAAGTAATCTCTGATCTGACTTGATAATATTTCTTATGTTCAGTATGTACAATATTAACTGGTCCCAAAAAAATTACTCAAACCCAGAGGAAGGAAAAAAATCCCATGTTCCCTCATCATCATTTCTGCTGTCTTATTTTTTCATTTTCCACTGTTGCTGTTACACTTTCCTCTTTCTTGTCATCTTACAATTGACTTACAAGAATACTTTTTCTATTGCTGTGATTAAACATTCATTCCCCTTCCCTCCCTGTATTTATTTAACAGAAATGTTTCTTTTCCTTATTGTGCTTTTTCTTGTTAAGTATTTTCTTTTTCAGTGGTCCATCTTAATTGCAATTGTAGTGAATTCTCCAAAGTGTGGTCTCTGAGATGACAGCAGGAATCTCGGCATGAAGAACATGACATAAAAATGTACATTACCACCACTTACCTTTCAGTCACAGCACCTCATGCTTGTCCAGAGACACCACAGCAGTCTGTGTTTTTCTGGCTGATTCAGTTGAGTAACAGTCCTACAGAACCTCAGAAGCCTGCATGACTAATACCCCCAATCACTTTCATCTCATTGTCTTTGCTGTTCCATCTTAGTTGAAGCCTGCTAACATTATAGATTTTTGACAGAGGAATTTGCCACCAATGTTTCTTCACTGATACTTGTAAGAGTAGGCTGGAATATATCAGCTCTACAGATTTTTTCCTTAAAGGTTACAGTCCTCCTTTCCCCAGAAAATGGTAGCATAAAACCAAATAATCAAAGCCATATTGATTTGAGACTAGATATATAACCAGTATTTAAGGGAAACCACTTCTTTGTTTAACTGCACATTTTTTCTTTTTAACTAAGATAGTCATACTATTTACAGGAAACATGGCAGCTTCTTCTATCTCACCAAGGCTTCATTTATAATGTCTACTGTGTATACACAAGTCCACTATTTTCCTCTTTTCAATATGCTTCCCTAAGCAGATTCTCCAAATATTTCCAAGGAAAAAAAAAAAAAAAAAAAAGCTGTTGGAGGAGGGAGGGATGGAACAGGACCAGGCCAGCAAGCCAAAGCTATTTTCCAGCAGATGGTGCAACAGGGAACAGAAAACACTTGGCAATAACAAAGGGTTTTCTGAACGTTCTACCAACTAGTTCAGATACATTCTTCAGCATCACCCTGGCAGCAGTGTAAGAGTTCATATTTTTTGGTGAAGTCACTTAAGTTATGGAAAAAGGCTTGAGTTATGGGAATAAGTTCAGGCCATCTGCCCTTTGTATGTTTACACATAATCATTCAGGTGCAAACAAGAGCCATCAACACAGGAAGAATTACATCCCTTAAAAACACATTCAAACTGTCAAAGAGTCAAAATAATGCAACAAGAGCTATAAATGTTAATGTGAAAGGTCAAGGGCAAGAAAGCAATTTCCTTTTTCAGAAGTTTAGAACTCCAGTCGTACAGTCAAATATCAGCCAAACATCTTTACTGGCTGTTTTGTTTTTTTTTTTTTCCAGAAGGAATCATTAATCATTTTTTAAGATCTAAAGGCAGTGAACAGCCCAAGGAACAGCCAAAAAATACGTCAGCAATTAACAATAATTTGAACTAAGTCAAGAAGTGTGATGAACTTAAAGACTGTGACCATTTCTGGCTCAAGCAGTTTCACATCAAGAGGTGTGAGGAAAGCTCCTGAAAGAGCAATGGGATAGCTTGAAACACTGCCAACCAGTATTTTGTTCTGAGTGGCTGGAAAATTGTTGTTGTGCAGAGAGGCTGCATCTCACACAGCAAAGATTCCACCTTGTTCTTAGCTGGTTTTGCAGATATCCCAACAAACTAATCTCTTCATTGGAAAGCCAGGACAATTTTATAGTTAGCTGAAGATAAGGAGAAGCAGTCTCAAAACTGCTAATAGAGCAGAGCTGTAAATTGCCAGCTATAGCACCTGGAAATAGTAGTGACAAAAACACTGCAGAGGAGAAAGAAGCAGCAATGTGTTTAGGGAGCCAACATAGCATGTGAAAGGCTAAATGAAGGAGCAGATAGAAGGTATAAGTGGATATTTCAAATCTTTGTGAAAAAGCATTTTTCCAATAAACTGTTTGCAACCTGCAGTGCAACGGGAAATAGTCTCTCTTTGTGTCTCTCCCCTTTAGCCCAATGTCTGGTCTCAGGACTGGGAGACTTCTTTCTGCAAAGGACTGTGCCACCTTGCTTTCTTTGGGTCGTTTCTAACTGGGACAGGTCTCTGGAAGGCCCCCTTAATTACAGCATGGATGTAGATGCCACACAAGTAAAAATATTTAAAACACAGAATTCCTTCTCTCTCTGCTTTGAACATCAATCATAGGACTGATTAACAAGAGCTGCATTCCTTGATTTCTATTCTGAAAGCACTCAGGAGAAATTAAAGACTTAAATTATATTCAGGCAAATGAAGTTATATGCAAGAGCTGCTTTTCACTGTCATGGAATATTTGATAGAAGGACAGTTGTTATTTTATAGGCTAGTTTTAAGCCACCACTGAAAAGTTATAAGAGATGATTTTCAATATTTAGTTCCAAGAATTATGATGATATAAGAAGGTACTAGAATTAGATGTTACCACATTATAGCATCTAAAGCGAAGCATACAGTTGATCTTTAAAGACTGAGGGTGGGGGAATCAAAGTTCCAAGACTTGATTTTAGTGATATCAAAAGACATATTTTTTATAATTTAATAAATGGCTTTTGATTTAGATAAAGATCTACAGAACTATCACTGCATTAGAAGTTAAAAAAAATAGCTGTTTCTAGTATTTTTACAGTTCACGAAAGTACAAAACTAAACTAACTTCAAAATAAGATATCATTTAAAATTATGGAAAGCACAAATATTTTTAAAATGCTGTGAATTTGCCACCCTAGCATTAAAAATATCATATTATATATATTAATTGTTATATGAACCATGCTTATTTATAGATGTACTAACTGCCTAGACAACCAAGAGTATTTTCCTGTTCTCCCAGTAAGTTAAATTTGTTTGGCAAGCAGTTTAACCTGAAAGATAGCTAAAAGTAGGGATGCTGATTTATTGAGAACACTATTTATATGATATTATTTATATTAGTAATAGCTGGGGGTATCTGGTCCAAATTTGATTTGCATTTGGATATGGGCCAAAGCAATCAGAGCCAATAGCTGCTATGTGAGACTCAGACTACTCAGCTTACCTTCAGTTTCCAGAAAAGTACAAATAAACAAATAATGACACACTATTCTTAAGTTGTTAAATGAACACAAAACTCAAATATTAGTAAGAGTTAAAACAAGCCAATCTTAGTTATTTTTACAATAGGGAAAGAGACCTAAAACATGGGAATAATATGGTCATTACTGCATCCCATTTGTACAACGTTTTCAGAACTGCTTCTTGAAAAAGATTTTGGGAAACAAGGACTAGAAATGAAATTATGAAAAGACATGTGCAAAGCTGCCTGGATTCTGCATCAACAGAGAGGAGCTTATAACAAAATTTATTACTGGAGTTGTTCAAACATCTGTCCTGGATCTGGTACAACTTAATTATTATCACAAGAGATAAAAGAAATAGTTAGAGAATACATATGTTCCTTCTTGCCTGCCTGCCTGCAAAGAAAGGAGAAAGCAAAGACAAACCTCTTTGGCTATCAGTTTGTTGCACTGCAGAGAGTGGAAAATGAGGTGAATCAGTGCTCCAGGCTTTCATCTGGGCACATCTTCCCACTTCAAGCCGCAGGGTTGAAAAGCTTACCACACATTGAACTGTCTTGCAGGAGGGCTTGAGAGTTCCTTCTCCTCCTTCAACCTTTATAATCATAAAAGTTATGACAAAACTGCAACATATTAACCTCAGAGACAAACAGTTAAGCAGCCCTGCCTAGCCAAAGGACAGGTCTATTGAACAATGCTGTGTACACTTAAAAGCCTACAGTCTTCAGTCGTCTTTTATTATAAGACCAACGTGACTTTTGACCAAATAATACCTTGTTCTCCAAATCCAAGATACCCTGAAAAATCTTTATCCAGTTTATTCAATAGTAAAATATTTGCATGATTTTTATATTTGATATATTATTTTCAGAAAGGTGTTTTCGAACAAAGAGGTAAGAATCAGTTCCTTCTTCATTCAATTTAAGTCTCATTATTATTTTTGTCTACCCTACTCATTCAAAGATTTACCAATAGATAAAGGAAAAAGTTAAGCCATAGGTAGACCAAGATAACACCAAATAGGGTAGAAAATGCTTTCTTTTCATGGCATCTGCTGTCTCTTGGCCTCAGTTTGAACTGTCTGCTCTTCAGATAACAGAATGAAAACCTGCGTGTACACATGTGTGCATGAGGGCATGTTATATATATGTGTGTATATATATCTATAAAGAATATAATTTTTAAAACATCACTGGTGACTTGAAGCTTTTACATAAATTCTGAACTTTCTGAGCTCTCCTGCAATACCTACTCCTAGCAGAGATTTTGCTCACACACCTCTCTCCCTAGCAGCTTCTCTGCAATCCCATATTGCACTGTGCCAGCCTAGAATATAAGGACAGGTCTACACTGACTTTTCACCAAAGCTGCTGCCAGTAAGCAAGTTCCCCAGTAATATTGTCACTATAACAAAAAGTAGTTTCAGTCTATTTAGTATTTGCTATGTAAGAATTAAAAAGGAAAGAAAATTGGATATGCTTAATTTTAGAGCGGCTTTCAATAGAGAAAAAGCATTCAGAATGAGTGAGTGTAAATGAAAAGACATTATCTAAGGTATAACCAAAACAATTATGACATTAAATTGACAAACACTACACCACTATCACCTCCTGAAGGAGTTCAATCATTAACCATTCAATTTTTCTGTATGCTGAAAAATCCCAAGTGACAAGAGACATTAACAGCAATTTAGGCATACCTACAATTACAAACTAACAGGACATTTCATTTAAGTTATCTGAGCTGCATTCTTCATAAACACACCAAAGGTCAAAAACTGCATTGATTTTCAATGTTAGAAGTATTGTAAGAATAAAAAACACAATTCAGAACGGAATTTCTAAGCTCTCAGTGCTGCAAAAGAAGTAATAAAAATTTATTGTCACAGATCAAGTAATTTTATGGGCATAATATAATTTAGAATAAGTCTCACTTTTCTCCACAGTAAGCCACTACTGTATACAAATTTCCAAACATACAGAGACAATTGACATCAGCTTGTTTTCCTGACAGCAGTGTTACTTTACATTCATGGCTGTGCATCATCTTTCACTAGCTGCATCCTAAAAGCAAAGACTGATCAGTCAAATGTAGGCTCCACAATACAGACAAAAATAATTATATTTTGTAGGTCTAATAGGTTTAGTGTTTTACCTAGGACATTATCAGCAACAGTCCCTTTAACAGGACTATGTAAGTAAAGAAAATCACAGACCTGTTGGCGAGCAGGGGTCACAGATGGCCTTATTTCAGCTCTCAAAAGTCCTACTGACTATAAAGTGGGCGCACAACAACTCTGCTTCTAACATAACATTGTTATTCTTAGAGTTGATTTTACCAATACAGGCATGGTGGAGGTTTTGAAGGAACAGACACTTTCCATTCATGAAAAATAGATATCCAAGAAGTAACCACAGGAACCATCACTGAAAGCTAAAGTTCTTAATTCTCAGCTTCCCTCAGGTTTTCCACACAGGTTACTTTTTCATACTGTGTATTTAAGAAATTCCAATAACTATGCAGAACTCAAGAAAGTTCATCACTATGTGAAAGAAATACAGCAGCTAAACAGCTGCCAGTGTCAAGGGCCTCTTTAAAAGAGTAATATGTTATGGGATTTTGTTACTTCTATTTCAGTGGGTTTTGTAAAACAAATCCCAGACATACTCTATTTTTAAGTCTCAAAGTACAAAAGAACTGGAGCATTGTAACACCTGTTGTTCTGTTAACACTACATTTTTACATATAAAAATTGACAAGATAGGTGCAGACAATGCAGGCTGCTGTAGACTGCAGAAACCCTGATAATTTCTATAATTTTAGTCATCTCTGTGTGGTGCACTATGGTCTAGTGTTTATGGTATTCAGAGCCAGGTTTTTCCCTTCTACTGATTGCCTAGTGACTGCTGGTGTGCCACTCCAGCTTGCCATGCTTTCATCCCTCAGCTATAAAGGAAGATACTGGAAGTTTGTTTCTTTGTAATTTAAATGTGTAAGGGTTGAACAGTGCCACTGACACAATATCAACAGTAAAAAAATTCTTTAAAGGCCCAGTGCAAAACTCCTACGAGTCAATGTTTTTTTCCTAATGATCTCAATTGTCTTTGAAACAGATAATAAATTATCTTGGAGTTTAACATGCAGCTGGGGTAACACTTAAAAATATAAGCCAAAAGTTTTTAAGAAACATAAAACCTTTAGAATTACTGTGTGCAATAAGAATAACATGTCACTAAAGCATGCTGGTCTTCACTTGGAAATAAATTCTACATTATATTCCATTTCATTAAAAAAATGCAATTTTTTTTCATGTCAAGAAAATGAACATTAATGTTTGCCTTATATTTCAATCAAAATATTTGCATTGCAAAGTTTTCAGAGTTTTACATTTGGAATCACACAAATCATGGCACCGATTTTTTCCCCACAGATTAATACATTTATGTGGATCCAAAAGAAAAGCAAGAAGCAATCATTTTAAGCATTTCAAAATGCACCAAAGCTTTGCAGATTCAAGATAGGGCACAAACCAGTTATTTAATTTTTTTCTGTTTTCTTGGCATCTTATTGTATCTTCTGTCCTTTTCTGACTTCTTTTGAGACAAAGCATAATTATGTGCTACAACTGCTAAATATTAAAAAGATCGTAAGCATGATAATGCAGGTGGATTGGAGACTATAAATGGAAGAACTTTTTTATACAGTTAGAAAAAAAAAAATTATCAGAGTTATTTACCCATGAAATTTGTTCCTCCTATTTTCTTTTTCTTCATTCAAGTCCGTAGGGTTGATTGGCACAGGGATTCATTATTACTCCCTTTCTGATAAAAGGCATCATACTACTTGAAGGCAACATAGTATAGTTGGTATATACTAGGCATAAAACTGATCTTTTAATTTGACATTTCCAGTGCTGTCCTTATTATCATGTGTGAACAGTCTAAAGAAACCACATATACCATGTGGGTAACTTTATGCTTTTGCTTGAAACTCTTTTAAAAGCTCATATGAAAACTGAAAGATGGAAATAGATGACAGACCTTACTTTGGAGACAGGTTCAACTTAGTAACTAAAAACAAACATTAGGTACAAACTTTACTGTAAAATCATTAAGGGAAATGGATTAAATTACTAAGTAACAACAAAATTTGACTTAAAGATGCAAATATTGTGTTGGATAGATCTCCTTCTGGTATAAATAAGGTGAACTTGTTTTATTACAATGCAGGTAAAATAAGCTACCTGGTTAAGAGGAAAAGCCCAGTCATACTGTGGGCCAAAGATCCTTAAGTCTATGAGTTTGAATGCTCACGTAGAATCCCAAAACCAGAACTTGATCTCTTCTGTGGATCTTACTGCCCTCTGAAAGGTCAATAACTCAGGGATTTTGTAATCTAAGTAAACCATCCAGATTTTGGTATTTAACAGCTTGCTATGAGCCTTCCTGCAAAATTCTTTAGGTGTTGACAGTGTCATGTGTGTTGGATTACACAACATAACTCTTAAAACCTGCATGGGAAAAAAAAACTCATTTGAGTCATATAATCATTCTCTAATCACTTCCCCAAGGCTGGGCTAAGCTCTCATGTAGTCTCCATTCTGCCATTTCTTCTCAAGGTAAAGGGCCTTATTCTCACCTCGCAGGAAAACAGTTTTTCTACCTCACCCTTTTTAACCTTTCTCTGTAAAGTGTTTCTTCAGATGCTTTATTCCATCTTCCTTGGGAAAATAAAAACCAAAACAAAATTGAGGAAATGCATGAACATTTAATTATATAATGTGGGGTTTTTCTGTAGTATTTTTTATTTAATGCAATAAAATTAATCTTGTAATCATTTTATTAGGACTTTGACAGCTTCACAGCAATGACCTGATGTCAGAAAAATGTTCATAAGAGGCGTGTCTAAGCTGTGGGACCAAAAGAAGGATTTTCTAAAGGGTTGGTGAGACCATCCTCACCAGCTATTCACAAAACCAAAACCTAGGTTCCCACCTTTGCCTGTCAAAACCAACGTGTAAGCAGGTACAGAAACATGCTCCAGTAAGTCCTTAGCTTGTAGTACCAAATAACCACAGCCTTTGGCACAATATGAAGAGCTATCCCATAATTAATATGGAAACAAATATCTTTTTGTTTTCATCACTTCCCTCAGTATGAATTGTTTTATATACACATATGCAGAGAGATTTTTTTTTTTACCTGAATATATTTATTTGCTCTCAGTAAAATTAACTTTTCATTTTTTGACTAGGATCTTTCAGATCTGACCCCATACACATTGTTACCCTAATAAGAAATACTATCTGAGGGGTGAATTCCATAATTTTGAACACAGGTTATAATCCTCAGAAATATGGAGGAAAACCAAGACAGTGATCCAGCTAACAGATGTGCAGTGTCAAAGGCAATGAATGCTGGATGTACACAGAAATATGCCTAAACTAATCTAACTGCAGGATCTAGTATTAAAAACTACTGTTTCAATAACACAGTTCTTTAATATTAGATATTGTTCACTTGATACATTTACCTACTTGCATGCAGATAAAGTAATCAAGCTACACTTTGAGATAATTTACCTTGAGAGTATTGACATTAGGGAAAATTAAAATAACTCTCAATTAGGGAAGCTGAAAAAATCAGCCAAGGAAATAGGAGTTAGGGAAACTTTTCCCAAAAGGTTCATCTCATGGGATGACAGTATCCACATGCCACAGTTTCTACTCTAGTCAACTCTGCATGGAGCTCTGTGTTAAGCATATCTACTAGAAAAACATCCAGCACTGACTGGAAGATTGCAAGAGGCAGACACCTACTACAGCATTAGTACACTGTTCTACTGATTAATTGCTCTTGCTTTTAAAAGTTCACATCTATTCTTAAGCTTATTTGTCTTGCCTCAGCTTCTAGCCTTTTTGTCTGGATTAAATAACAAGTTAGGAGAATACACAGATAGACTACAGGAGAGCTGACAGGAAAAAGCAAATAACGAGGAACACTATTTACTTCACTTTGCAGCTTGTTGTTCCAGACCTTCCTCCAAATTATCATCATTAAAAAGAATGCTACACACTCAGCTACCTTCACACATCCCCCCAAACAAGTTGACAAAACTTCTACATTTATTTTCCTGCTGCATTTCTGCTGATGTACAGTACACTTCTTCCCAGTTCTTAAAAGAGAAATTGAAAGAAAAATTACCTAAATTACGCCAGCGGAATGGCCTAACATGGATCTGGTGCTGCTGTCTTTCACTCATTTCCCATAGTCTTTCCTTGAGGAAAAAGTGTCTCCTGCTCAGACCTAGTACACTTAGGGGCTCAGCTGTGTCTGCACTGCTGTGCTCTGAAAACCTCCCACATCCAACTTGCTGCTCTCAACCCATTGCAACCCAATCAATAATGCCAGAGTTACACTCCAAGAGAGATCGAAACTCTGAGGAAGAAAACAACCACAAATTTGCTAGCTTGTCAAAATAAAGTGTTACAGTGATAGTGTAACACAGCCTATGCCCATCTACAAATATGTCTTTTGCTATCTTTGATACTTCAGAGGTTCATGAATTACTGAGGTCTTGCTTGCATTACTGAGTTTGATTTGTTTGCTGCCTGACAGGTTAGGAATGGCAGTTCACTGTTATGAAGCGAGCCCTTTAGATCTGCAGTAGGAAAAGTGACAAAGCACTATCTGTAGTCATGCTAGGAGGTGACTGGAGGAGACTACCCCAGTGACAAATCAAAGTAGCAGTTGTGAAAGAAGCGTGGGGAGGCTGCAGGAGGGAACAGTTCACTTGTCACTTCTGTACTAAATAACACGACCTTTACAACCCCATGTGTGTTCTCTCCAGAAAACAGAAAAAGGAGAAACAGCAGAGGGACTCTGCCAGCAGATTTCTGCTAGCTTTGGATGCCAGAATAAACATGCAACCAGAAAGAATTTGGTAAACGATGCATAACTTAAATCTGTATGATATGATGAAATATTCCAAGGTAAAACGGAGAATTCAGGTGTCAGGGTTATGCAGTGCTGTGGCTCAGCCAAATTAACTACACTTAACAGTGATGGAGTACTGCACCAAAAAGCCATACTAGTACTCCAGAGTTAATTTGTGTATATTGACACCACATTATTTTGTAGCTTAGCAATATAACCATACAGCTTTTAATATTAAAAAAAAAAAAAAAGAAGAAAAGAAAAAGCAAAAACCAAGAAAAAAACCCCAAACACAAAATAAAACCACAAAAGAAACCATCGTACTGAAATATTAAGAGATAAGAAAATACTTTAGTGTGTTACACCAAGGGCCACAAAAATAATTTTGCATGCACTGAACAGCACTGAATTCAGAAATAGAGCCTCCCTCCGTATGTTTTGTGACAAGAATGAATCAAAATACAGCATTCCAGTCCGCAGAAACCAAGTGCACATTGTTTTTAAAATTCATTAAGAGGCATCTGAGGTATTAACAGTCTCCATGGCAGCTTCTGAACAGGCAGCAAATTAACATGCTCTGACAACTGAGCTCCTTACCTATTTGAATTCTTCATTGACTGGTTGAATTGTTAAGAGCTAGAGTTCTATCCTGTCTTCATTTTCCAATTATTCTAATATCTCCTTCTGATCTGTTACTCCTTGACACAAATGGATTAGCACTGCTATACCTGTCACTCTCCAGACAACCAGTGGAATCTATTAAAGTGCATAAATACATGCATTATGTCTGTATGTACACATGCTCTTAATAAATACATGTATGTTTTAGTAGCACATTAGCGATATCTACCACAAGCATTCAAAAGTCAGGAATTGACTCAGGTACTAAAAGATTGCAGATCCTCATAAATGAGTGAAACTGCAGGATGGGGGTCAGACTTATGAAAAGGACACACAGAAAAAGGCATATGCTACATTATGTTTTCCCCAGAAGGAATACAGAATCCTTCAAAAAAGAACCAACAAGCAATTAAATAGGAAGAAAAAGAAAAACACACATACACAATAATTCTCACAAATAGCTGCACAGCTATGAGATATTCCAAAAGGATTCTGCACAAGGCAGAGACTTTGAACAGAAAATATGAGTCTAAACAGTTAATATTTGGTAAAGCTGTAAGCAGCTGAAGACAAAAGCCTACAATGGGAAGTGTCAGGCATCTTAATAGGCAGCAATATAAGCACCACCTATAATAGATGAGGGAGGGACAGGAAAATAGTATAAATAAATTAACTATAGCCTAGAAACCTCAAACAAGTGTCTCACTTTGCTGAAAATAAGATTTTTCTTACTAACAAGTGCAGGATTTTTATATGACATATTGAGAAGTATATTTCTTTGTGATGTTGGTCTATCTCAGAGGTATCATAAGTATAGAACCATGTAATGTGGCTGTTACTATGGAAACAACTCCTTTTCTAAGGAAAAGCAGAAGGTATAAGTCAAGTAAAATCTCAAATAATTTCTTGTGACACTGGTTGGACACCTTGTTAAACTGCACACTTAACTTATTGCATTCCCATTTCTGTCAATTCTTTTCTGTGGTTGCATGTTTCACATAGAAACAAGCAACACTAATTTTTTTCCCCACATTAATTGAAGTAATATATCCCGAGTATGCAGCACAAATTTCTTCATCTCAGCAGTAAATGCAGAACAGTCGAAGATGGGCTCTGAGGATATCTTTGCTAAAAGATGTGCCTTCTTCAAACAAGAATCTATCATCAAGCCGTAACTTTTCACCTTCCATTCTAATCAAAGAAAAAAATGGACAAAATAAATCATGCCAATTATACAGCAATTTCTTTATTTTTCTTACATAAATAAAAATAATTATATACAGTTAGACAAGTCACTATAAAAAGTGCAACACTGAGGAAAAGAGAAAGTAAAGATTTAGAGAATGAATTGCTGAGGGTCACCACTACAAATTCATCTCTCTCAAATATTTAAGGATGTTATTTGCTAATAACCCCTTGACTCTTACTTGTCCCCCCCAAGTACTAAGTCTCAAATGTCTGCAAAGTCTCTCCCTGATAATTAACTGTGAATAAAAGCTATACTGTTTAACTCTGTTTCTGCAATATCATCTGAGCCTGGTCTACAGACTAACAAATATTCTTCTCTTATTCAATCTACCCACTGATTTTATCAACTCTTCATTTCCAAATCCAGTTTTTCCTCACAAAGGTCAGTGCCAGTGTAGATCTGCTCCTTATTGCCTGAATTCAATTAAGAACAGGCTCATCAAACTTCCTGAAGAATATTTGGGGTTTAAAAATCCTAGTAACTTTCCTCTTTCTCACTATTACTTAAGCACATAAAGGCTTTGTACCACAAAAAGTGACGATTTGGGGTCATGACAATGCTTGACACAGGAAAGCAAAACAAATTTCAGGGAAATAAAAATAAACTGCATTTTTTATGTAGTTCCAACACTAAAGATATTAAAATCAGTAGACAGGTACTTGACTGTCCCCTGCCCTTATGCCTCTGTAAACACCCAGTCCTTACTTTGCATGAATGTAACAGGAGAAATTTAAGCCTGAACTCCACCCATAGTGAATATATTTTACATTAACCTTTTATCTGAATGAACAACACCTCTCTCAATGCCTTTGTGATCCAGAAAGGGAAAAGATTAAGCAATTACAGGGAATTTCAAATTCATTGCTGTCTCTTTGTTTTGGAAAACAAAGCATGAGCACTTCCTCTTTTCTGAACACTTTTCTTCAGTACAAAGGTTATGCTCAGCCAACTGGGAGACACAGACTCTTCCCACACGGTTTTGGGACCAGCTACAGCATCCAGAGTCTGTTACTGCTCAGTACCTGGAAAGTTCCTTACCTTACATCAGCATGCTAAAAAAAAAAAAAATTGGTTGAATAATACATAAATTGAAAAACATTGTCATCTGCTGGAAACTGCACAAACAGAAAAAGGGGCTTCAGTAATTCATCAAATAAGCTGCTCGCCATGAATTATTCACTTAGTTTTACTACTAAGGCTTCCATGTGCTTCAAGTCACACAAGTGTGATAGGGAGATAGCAACCAGGGAATCAGGGTTGTGAAGGTCTTGCCTGCTCTTACATTTTCCAAGAGAGGAAATGAAGTTAGAATAATTATATTTTTCTATTTTTATCTTTGCTATTAATCTCTTGGCTGGATTACTGAGGGATGCAGTATCTCTGCTTTGCCCTTTCAATGCCCATTTTCTTTATAAGTCGCTAAGGGGAATTCTTCCTTTCAGCTGTACTTTTCCCTTTTGTGAATAGTCTCTAATGATCAGAGAAGTCTAGAAGTGAGCTAAAGAGCTGTGGATCAGAAGACTTGTCTTCAGGATGGTACCCACATTCATGAAAGCAAGTAATCCCAAAAGAAAAAACTTCAAGAGAAGTTTGATGATAACATTATAAAGAAGGGAGAAAAAAGGTAAAAAAGGAAATGAGAACCACCTAAGGAACAGCATGAAATAACCATTAAGATGCAAACAGTTTAAATGTAGAATCCCTTCTTCTTGAGTTCTTTTTAAATGAAGCTGAAGTTCCAAAATATATCAAGATCATAGAGAAAAACTCAATCATGTTATTCTGATAAAAGACACCACTGTGTTTTCCAGATCTCCAAACACTCAAAAAAACCCAAAAAAAACCCATCTCTGAGAAAATAAAGGTCTTTCCTTAGTCCCTATAGGGCTACAGAGGCCAGTTGGCATTCTTGAACAGATCTGCAGGTAAATACAGTCCCTTTAATGACTGACAACAGCCCAGGAACAAACTGACTATTCCATTTAGTGAAGCATTAATTCCATTTGCTGGAGCTCTAGAAAACAAGCTCAGTGAAACACGGTCAATCCACCCTCATGGTCAGATGATAAACTCACTAATAACCACTTGGATTATCCCAACTTGTGTTATAGCTGTACACTCTCAAGAAGTCTTCAAAGAAGTCCAAGAACTGAATGGAAATGGATTCTGCCCTAAGCAGTTCACCACACGTGAAGAATTTCAGTATATATATTTTTTTGAGGGGTGTATTTTTCCCAATGGTATTTTATTTCCCTATTTTCCTTTTTACAACACTACATGTTACAGTATAACTTAAAACTAGCAAATATGTATGCAGAATTTTTATTACTTAATAGTTGTAAGGTTAATAGTAATGGGTGATGCCTACATTTAATATGTGAATAAGGCTGTGATATCCAAGTTAAATAGTTTTAATTCATATTAGTTATAATTGTGAACCTACAAAAACACTTCAACTAGAAACTATTCAAACCAAGAGTTACGTTGATTCTGGTCCCTGAAAAATATATGGACTGTGATAATTCAAACTTATACACGTCTAAAGAATACTTGCCAATACTGACAGGAAGAGAAACATCTGGAATCATATGATACACCAACTATGATGAACACATATGACACCATTGATGTACATGCTTAATTTCTTTGATACCTATGCACTAAATAGCAAGTCTATATACTAATATACCAGGGAACACTGAATTCTGTGTACCATACTTACATGCAAAGAAAAGAGGAGTGCTTGGTTTAAATAAGCATTCACCAGCAGCTCAAACTAGAATTTGCTTGGACTCATTTGTTTTGCCATCTGTGCTTTTGACAGTGGTTTTTATATTCATGATTTGCAGTTTATACTACATTTTTAGGCACACATACCTTCTACCAATACCAAAACTTAAAAGATGATAGTGCAAGAACCACTGTATCATTTAGTCCAGATGTATGTGCTTAAACTGAAATCAGGGAAGTAGCAAGGAGAGAATGGCAGAGTCAATGCCCATGGACTAATTTAATACCATTACAAAAGAGGACCATGTTTGAAAAAAGAGAATAGCATTGAAAGAATGTAAATATCTGATACCAGGCTTGATTTCAATTTGTACTTCAGCTATTTTCCTAAAGCCTATCCCTGAAACATACTGGTTTGCAAACCCTTTGTATGAGCTGTGGACTAACTCTTCTCTAACAGGGAGAATGTCCTGGGCATTTCAGGAGTCACATATACACACTTGCACAGATATAGTGTGTAGGTATGTATGCCCATGTGCACAGAAGTCCTGACTAGCAAAAGCTAATACAAATACATTAGCAAATTACAAGTGATAATTTACAATTAATAGGATTTTATTTCTACCGTTTTTGGTTTGTTAGAAAATAGGAAGTGATGCCCATTGCTTTTATGGTCTGTTTCAGACTGTAGAAACTCTGACTCTGTAAAATTTTGTGTTCCAAAAGGCCCACCAGATTCTTAGTTTGCAGTTGATTGAGGCCTCTTGATAACAAAGGCTGTTACATCTTTCCTTGCCTATGAACTTTTTTAAATCTCTCTCATGACATTCTGCCTTTTCATCCTTTCTCATTCTGTCCTGCCCTTGCATCTCTCAGAAAATTTTACCAAGTGAACTGGTCAAAATATTTTCTAGTATCTGCTGCTAAATGAAAAATTACAGTGTTTAAAATCTTTAAATATTTCTAGACAGCAGACACCATAATACTTCCTCTGTATCAGTAAAGAACATTACTGAGGACTGGAGATATTTTTAATTTTGTTTTTATTGGGCTAAAGAAGAAAATTTTGGCATCACTTGACTGACAAGAGAAGACTCTGCACAACACTGTCTGAAAGAAGGTTTAGAACTGACTCGGGTGGCCTGATGCCATCCAAAATGAAGGTCATGAATTGCTGATATAACAGGATTTTTTAAGCCTTATAGTTCCTTGTCCAGACCTGGCAGCTAATGACAGCCTGGCACGTTTCTGGCACTGGTTTCAACAGAGGTGTCCCAAGTCACAGGAGGTCTGGATGTTCTTAACATCACTAGTGAAAACATCTGTTCCAGAACAAAGACTCCACATCAAAGTATCCATACTCAAAAGATTTTTATCCACAACAGTCTTACATTGCTCATAAGAGTCAGAGTAAAAGCATACAATTGAGAAAAACCTAAAGTATTATTTGCTTGCAACAGGCTTGCAGCTACTTGGTCTTGAGGGCAGCACTGGGTGAAGAAATTCAGTTTGCTTTATATCATAAAAGGACTTGTAATAATGTCCTTTTCATTTCTCCTGACAGCCACTGTAACTATATCTTGTTCACTTTCAAATGCCACAGCCCACCAGTTGAGAGATGCTACTCTGCTTCTAGAAACACTTGCTAGCCACCAGATGGTAAGAACAGCCAGGTTCTCCTGTACCCACCCCAGTACTCAGGTCTGCTGCTCTGTCCTGCCTTGACAGAGGTAGTGGCAATGACAGAGGATGCTGTCCCTGCTGTGACAATCAGATTTCGGGCCACAGTCGCCATCATCAAGCAATAATATCAGTAAAGTGGCAGGTTATCCATAGTACATAAGTACGAGGTCACTGTTACTATTTACCTTTCCATAAGGATTATATATGTTTGTTTATACACATACACTAAGTTTCTATATCCATCTATTTTTAAAAAACAAATGCTAGGAAGCAGTCAGCAAGCTGCCAGTCACTCAAATCGTCCTGCCATGCAGCCACGTCTGGTGTGTGGGGTTTAGGGATGTTTGGCAGTCAATGTGCTTACGGTCCATCTGCTCACAGCAATATCAACAGTGTGCCAGGTTTCTAACTGTACTCTTCAGCTACAGTGTTTATTGTTCAAGTAGATTGTTTTCCTACTACTCAATGCTGATTTATAAACTCTGTCTCTTTTTAGCACTGTTTTCATGCAAGTGAAAGGAAACACAAATGAGTAACAACCTTTCCTTTCTGATACTGCAGTTTAGGGGAGGGCAGGGGGGAGCCCATTATTGTTGGTTACAGCTAATTTACTGAATAAGAGAAGGTTCTCCATCTAAATTTGAATATGTAAATAATCCAGTTAGAAACACATATCTCTCTGCTGTGTATTTAGTTTCTACTTGCTATGCTCTTCCCCATGCAGCTTTGCATCTCTGTAAGTCTTCAATTATTATCGAGTCAGTCACACACCATACATCCCGACTGTCACATGGATCTGCATCAAAGTCACACAAATACCCTCATGCCTATAGTCCAACTTGACTGTTTCTATGGTTATGACAGATATATTAGTGCTTTTCCTAATTATATACCTTGCTATTGACCACTCTGTGATCCTGCTCCTACATTACACTCTTTACAACAGGGCCTGCTGACATTAACATGAAGAATTAATATAGCAATCTATTTTTTCCCCTGAGTTGAGGAAAAACTGAAGGCTTAAAGAAAGTGTACGATAAAAGTCAATGCAGCCACAGTTAGCTATGGACACTGATTTAAAGGACACAATAAGATGAGACCTATACTACTGTATACAAGATTTTGTGAGAAGTGTTTTGATGAGGATAGTTCTGGTTTGTAGCCATTTAATCACCATATTAAACTTCCTGTGGATTTTGCTACATTTTGCATGTCACTGTACCCTACTCCTATACTTGGCACAACAGTAGCTGTTTTCTCTCAGATATCTTGCATTTTATGCAAACTGCAGTTCTTAAGCAAAAACACGTATCTGTTTGGAGAGTTAAAAATAATTTCCTGCTAATGTCACAGAGGTTTATGCTGCTCCAAATCTAGCTAGCCACATTATCTCACTGTTTACCTAGTATGACTCACAGAGACATCAAGTAATCAGCCCAACTCTTACACAATAGCCAAGCTCTTAAGACTTCTTGCTACGTTCATTGCAGTGCACAACATCAGCATCCGATTCATTCAGTATGTCAATTCAACACAATTATTTTACACCAGGTGCCATCAGCATCTATTCATTGTAACACTGTATGTTTTAGAAGAAAATCTTTCTTTAAGAAAAAGAATGGAAGCTCAGGGAAAGAGGTATTTCCAGACTGTTTCGTTCGCCACAGCTCACTAGACAGTGTGGCACAGTCACCTTCCTTTCTGAGAGGCCAGTACACTAACAAAACAGAGGACTGTGCTTCACCCATGCACTTCTATCCCCAGTCTCCAGCACCTTTTGGGAGCAGGTGGTTAGTACCAGCTGCTGGTTGTCACAGCTCATTACAGCACCCATTCCTGCACCAAAAAGTGTCATTCAGAACAGCATTGCAAAGAACAGGACCATAAGCGAAATAACATTTCCTCCTCCTTATTGTACAAACTGAATGCTGTGGAGATCTGAGACATTTCCATCTCTTCATCCCCATGCAGTGATACCACCTTAGATGATAGAGACAAACCAAAAAAACCAGATGGATTTAACTTTGTACCTACTGAAGTGTGCACAGAGCTCTGAGAGAGCATGGTCTGCCTGCCGAGGCACAGGCAGTAGGGAAAGTTATTCTGAATGTAGAATCATGAAGTGCACAGGATGCACATGCACACCATTTACTTGTGAGCAGACTGAGTCCAGAACAGAGAACTTCACTGGAAATAGAGTATTTTGAAGCACAAAGACTGGGGATAACAGTGGGGGAGAGGAGACCAATATCCACGATCGGACACGTGTGAGAAAAGGACAGAAACATGTTGGAACATAACACCCAAAGTACTGCAGATGTGCTCTGCAAAGCAAATAAGACACTAAATCTGTCAGAATGGCAGAGAGAAGAACTAAATGAGAGCCTCTAATTCAGTAAAAGCAAAACATAAAGGACGGATGGCCTACATGTTAAAATAATGATAAATAGCATCTTAAACTTCCCCTTTGCTTCAAAGCATGTCAAACAGGAAAATCTGGCAGGGAAGCTGCAGGCTGAAGCACAGGGACTCCTTAGCAATGCACACAACTAGTGAGGGGCAGGAACACAGGATCATCACATTCAATTCAAAAGGATAAGAAGAATTTGGAAAGACAAAAGTAATTACTCAAACTGGAGTTCTGCCTGCTATAAAACCTTCAAGAGGTAGAACATCAGGTACAAAAGAAGACACAGAAGGTTACATATTGAAGTTCTGAGAGCAGAAAGAGAAACTGCACCCCAGAGGAAGAAAGCAAAGCTACACAAGGGGCTAAGCTAAATAACGAGAAATTTCAAGTGAATTAAGAACATGAGGTCAGTGAAGGAGACAGTATGACAGTTCTCTAAGAGGTAGGAACTATAATTTATTCACCAGAAGGGGAGAAAGGCAGTAATTCAAAGTGTGCTAGAGCCAAGAATCTAAGTGTGAAGTTCAAAAACTACACATTCTGTCAAAGGAACTTGAAAGAGACATAGCACACCAGGTCAAAACATTAAAGTGGGGCAAGTTACTTGGAAAAGATCTACTAGAACATCACTGGTTTTAACCAAAACTCAGCTGTAACACAAAGATGTGAAGCAAGTGATGATGGGGATGAGATTTTTCAAAAAGTTGTAAAGGTGTAAGTTCCTAATGGGGAAAAAAAAAAGAGAGAAATAAAAAGCAATGCACAAGTTAAATAGTGCAATGAAGGTAAACAGGAAGAATTTTTTACTATTAAAAAGATTAAGTTTTTAAAAAAATTTTTTAAAAAAATAGCAAAACGCCAAATCTCTGGTATAAAGAATATATGGTAAAACTAAAATTTCCACACACTACTGCAGTGTTACATGAATAGTGAAGAGATACATGCAATGGCAGAACATTTAAAATAATAACCAAAGTCAGGATGGCAAAGTGGCCTGAAAATCCAGTCATGGCTTCTCTCTGGTATGCAGAAATTTAACACAGTTGGATCCCTCCAGTAATCCTAAATCCACATGACAGATATTCTGCAGAAAAATATCTGGCTCCCAGTATGGAATTACAACCACACATCCCTGTGGCTTGATCCATACTTCAATAATGTATTTATTAATGTCCCATCTGCCAAAAGCATCTTGCTTTCCTCTATTTTTAACACATAAAGCATGTAACAGCCCCCCATGCTTTCATGCCTAAGAACAGGAAAAACTGGAAAGGGTTCTTAAAGACAAACGAAGTGGCATAATGATTCTATGAGTACCTTTTCATTAAAAGTCCCTTTTGCTAAGCTCCTCAGGAAAACTCAAGCATCTTTCAATTACAGAAATCCAAATAAAAATAATAATAATTACTTTTTTCCTCACAAACCTATATTCACAACTTAAAAAGATAACATTATTGAAGACTTCATGGTACATCCACAAAAAACACATCACCTTCCTGGCTTGGAAGCCAAATGATTTTGCGTAGGATAAAATAAATAAAGACTTAGAAATAAAATGGTGAATCATCCAATTAGTTTTAGCTTTCCACTGCAGCAGCTAAGGGAAATTCTGATCAATACAGTGAACATCCAGCTTCCTAAACATAAAGCACATTTCATACAAAGCTGAACATTTTTCTCCTTGTCACACAGAATTATCTTAATTATTGTTTCAAGGAACAGCTTTACATAGAATCATCTAGGAGACCAAAATGCTGCTCAGAAACTCATCACTGGAATAATTTATGATTTTTTCTTCCTAACATCTTGGGCTTGTTTGATATGCTTGCCATTTCTCTCTGACAGGGAGGTCGATTAAATCACATTTATATTGTAAACGTATGCATTGCTTTTTACCCTAGGCGGTGGATGAAGAGATACAGAGCCCCATGGGAAAAGCAAGCCAATCCACTTTCATATTGCAAACTTCTGCTCTTCGGAAGAAATGAATGGTTGCCAGGGAGAGCTGGGAATTACTCGAGGATGCAAAATGTTATTTTAGAATCCTTTTGAGAGAGGTTTTTCTCTCCCCCACCTCACCATTTTCACATCTTCTGCTAATGCAGCTCACATCAGTTTCTATGAAAACACTGAAGGAATGCACTTCACCAGCATTCTTCAGAGGATCTGTATAAATCAGGCTTTAACTTTGTCTGCATAAAGCAGGCCATTTCTTTACTTTCAAAGGGAGAAGGGAGAAAGGATTTGTAACATTTTCCAAAGCATTATAGCTGCCAAAGATCATTCCAGATGAGGAAGGTCACCACATGTTTTTGAACTAAAAGAAAGTGCTAAAAATGAGGAGGGTAAAGGTCATTGCTTAGGGCCATGGAAAAATGAGGCTGCAGTATCATTAACCTAACAGAACTAATTAGGAAACATTCAGCTTTTATAAATTATGCAAAGCACTCAATTTACACTTTTTCAGATTTTTACCATAACAGAGATAATTAGGAAACATTTACAGCAACAGTGTAACCTAATAAAGCAACCCTTTCATATCAGGATACCTTCCCACTAATACCTGCATATCTAGAGCAGTGAGAAATAGGTATTATTACCTGAAAAAGCTTTATGGAAATAATTTCATCTGTGACCAAAGACCAACGTGATCCTGTTGGTATTTCCCCTTCACTTTAGGCAGTAGCAAAAGTCAATCAACTCAACTAAGCAAATAACTGACTCTTTGTAGTTCTAAGGGCTTCTTGCTACTTTAATTATAACAGAAAATTAGCTTGTATGATTTAACCTTAAGAACATAAACGTTGCCATTCAGGGATTATGTAAACTCAGGGTCAAATCCTACAGTGGAGTCCATTCCCACATAGTACCCCTGAAAAACTGCAGAGATTTGACATTTCAGTGTTAAATTTAACAGCAGGAAGTATTCTGAAACATCAGCTCGGTTCTCTGATTAATTTTTACAGGACTTACATTGACTAAGTATTTTTAAAAGGATGCTCTAATGAAAAAATCTGAACTTAGGAACACTCAGCAAAGAATGACATTTTTGCAGATACAAAGTACTAAAGTTATTTATCTCCTGTATTTGTTTTTCAAATACAGTTTGTAAAGCTAATCAGATCATTTTCCTCCTCCCACCAGGAAGAAAGAGGCAGAGAAAAAAAATATAAAACATGGTGGAAAAGAATGGGGCCTGAAATCAAACTGGGAAAGAACGGGTTAGGGGTCGAATTGGATAAGAGGAAAGGGGAGGTGAATTCAACCACCTCTAGTATTTTAAGAGGTTAAGGAGATAAGCAAATTCCTGCTTTCACAGACCTTCTACTTGTAATGCTCTAAAGAGTGACTTACAGTGAGACTCAAAGAAGTCAGTGGAAAAACTCCCTGCACTCATCTTTAGATGTTCTGTAAAAAATACATCCTGATTTGGCTATAAGATTTTGATGACAATGCAAAAGACTTAACATATAATCATAGAAATTCAGCTTGTAAGCTGGGGGAGAGAAAGACTAAGAATGAATTTTGGCACACTACAGCTTTCAGAAAAAGTAAAGAACATAACTCAGCAAGTTTTGTATATCATCCATAATTTTTCCTCCCATGAACTGAACAGTCAAAATATACACCATATGACTAGAACATCTATGTACATTTCTGATATTTTTCCTCTTCACCAAAAATATTTTGAAAATGCCTATGTTTCTGCTACTGACCTTACTCCAATACTGACCAGCTCTACAGGAAAACAACTCTTGAAACCTTTGCACAATATCACTGTACAAATCTTCCGCCATGAATCAGATTTAAATAAACATAGCTTTTCTCCATCACCCGTGTTTATCCAGTTATGGCAGAGGTCTCACATTCCAGGGTTCCAGTCTCAAAGTAGCTGATCACCCCACAGCCAGGTACACTGCATTCCTTGATGTGTGGGGGAGTTTACTCAAGTGGTGTGTATAAAAACCAGACAGCATGAATGATATATAAAGAGTTTTAACCCAAATATTAACATTTTCCTTACTAGAACTATTAACCTGCTAATATTTATTTTGTGTTTATTGTCTTCTAAATTCTATTTATAAAAAGTACTTCTAGTGTATAAATCTCTTGCAGTTCATACATTAGAGTTTAGTTCATGATTTTACATGGTTTAGTGCTACTTGCACCATAAATGATAGAAAGCAAGAATTTATATTATATCATTAAAAATTGTTAAAAATACACCAACAAATTCTGCAACAGTGTAGTCTGATATTTTAGTGACATTAGCCCAAAGCAGAAAACAAGAAGACATGAGATTATATCTTTGGTTCTGCCACTCACCTGCTATGTAACCATGGGAAAACAATGATGGCTGCCTAATTCCATTTCTGCTTGTCTTCACTTCTTCTTAGGTGCATTAGGCAATAATTATTAATTTTGCTGGAGGGTAACAGGTACAAGCATAATCCTATAATGCTACTAAAAGACAACATGGGCCTTGAAAGATTAATTATGTTTCATGGCATTATTTCTAGGATTTTGATTACCTGACTGGAAGATTACCTGGTAAGTCATGAGAACATTGCACAGACTGACAGCGATACTGGACATCAGAATGTGTAATAATAGATCTCTGGTACTATTTATCCAAACTTACTGCAATTATGGTTTAAAAGACAGCCAAGATATTGAAACTAAACAGAGAACAAAAAAGAAGCTGTGAGAAGTGTTTCATTACTTCCATTTACACTAAAGACACCTTCCACCATTGGTATTGGATGCCAGAAAGAAGTGCTGCACCATTTCATAGAGAGTTCCAGCAGAGCTGCCAGAGTTGCTGAATGAACGTACCGAGCTTCATTATCCCGGGGCTACCATAAAGGCTGAATATATAACTTTATCCATACCTTTCAATAAATTGCAAGGAGGTGGAAAAACAAAATAGCTTTGTACCTTTGCAGATGGCACACCTTAAAGCTCAGCTCCAACAGCCACATCTGTGGCTGCAGCCACTCAGCAGATCCCTACATACAGATTGGGAAGCTGCTGTCACATCACCCAAGGGCACTGCTGTGGCTACAGCAGAAATGCTTGGTGTGAATTAATATGATCTCCCACTACACCCAAATCCCATCAAAGTTTTAATCCTGATATGATAATGACTATGTCTGGTTAGTTCTTCTCTTGCCTCATATTCCTTTAAGAGCAGGTGGTTGAGGAAGTTCTCTTTGAATAGTTAACTTTTTAAACTTTAACAACCTACTACTGTTCCAAGCTTACAGACACATAATCCAACCCTGCCATCCCACAGATCTTCAGTAAGAGAAAAATTCCTTCAGCAACTGCTTCATATTATTTAAAAGATTTCTGAAGTTGAACAGAAATTTTCTCAAATCTTCCAACAACATCACCGGTGTTTGAATAATCTTCTCTATGTTCTACATGAGTTGTGTGGACAGGACCTGAGTCCATTAACCTAAGCCCATTACCCTAACCATTGTCATTTGGAGTAAATGTCTTTTTTTAATAATGCAAATTGATCAAATTTTTTTCAACCTCAAAAAGTTGAAGACTCAAAACAGTCTTTAGGCCAACCCCCCTTCATTCAAGAGTTCACCTAATAATTCTTTTTCTCTTGAACTCCAAATATAAGTACAACTATATGAATGAGAAACATTTGTCTGCATAAAGTTGTCTTGCCTGGTCCCTCAT